>NW_012152840.1:8962614-9154300 GCF_000956105.1 Propithecus coquereli | reverse complement strand
CCTCTTGTTACACTACAAGCTCCTTGAAGATGGGTTTCTGTGTCTTATTCATCTTTGTATCTCCAGTGTCTATCATAGGACCTGGGACAATCTATTTTACCTCCTGAAGAGCTCACAAATCCATCTACCTCCATCACCGCCACCTCTGCCTTGGTCCCAGGTATCAGCAGCTCTTACCTGGCCCGCGTCCATAGCCTTCTGACTTGTCTCCTTGCAACCACTGTAGTCTCCTTCCAATCCAGTCTCAACTCAACAGCTAGAAGGATCTTAAGACTACAAACCCAATTATATGAACTCCTCACCCCCTCACCTCAAATTAGAATTCTCTAGTGGATTCTCTATTCCCCTATCGTTGAACCCCACACCTCCAAGGCCCTCCAGGCCAACACCTGCTGGCCCCTCCAACCCCATCTCATACATCTTTCCCCCTCACTCTCTGCATCTTAGCCAAACCAAAACATCTGTCCCCACCCCACCACAGGGCTTTTGCACTTGCTGTTCCCACTGCTAAAAAGCTCTTTCATCTTCACTTCACTGGCCAATTTCCACTTGTCTTTCAGATCTCAACTCAGACAACACTTTCTTGAGGAAGCCTTTCCTGACTCTGGAGTTGAGGTCAGTTTTCTTCACTACTCATTCTCCCAAAACTGGGTCCATTTCCTTCAAATGACTTATCTCAGTTTGTAGCCGTACATTCATTACTATGACTCTGATTACCATTGGTCTTCCCTACTAGACTCCAAACTCTGGAAGCTCCTGGGCTGTGTCTGCTTGGACTCACCACCTCATCCCCCGCAGCTAACACAGCTGGGGCATGCTGAGCAGTCACCCAGTAATTACATGGGGAATCCAAAATAAATCTATAAATGGTAATACTGATCCCTCCCATGCTAGTGGGGTCATACAGGGGCTCCAACGACAAGCCCATGGAAGTGCTTGGTCATTGCCGAGGGAGTGGTGAACATTGACTAGGCATTGGGAATGAGTTCACACGAGTTAGAGCAGGAGAACCAGGCAGGTGCAGAAGTACACCAAGCACCTGGCAGGGGACGTTGGAGCCTCCACCAATATAGGGAAATGGGGCAGATAGGGAAGCCTGAGGACACTCCTGTCATGATTCTGCTCAGTCCTGGGGGTCAAATGGCAGGAAAGTCCAAGAACTCTGACCTGGGGAACCAACATGGCACTGCCAGGAACAATGCAGGTTTGGCACCAAAAGCCCTGCGTCAACCCCTAGCTCTGCTTCTTAACCTCTCTGTGCCTTGTTTCATCATCTGTAAAATCGAAATAAAAATAAATAAATCCCTCTCGGGATAAATATAAAACCCAAGACGAATTTACATCAAAGGATGCTGCAATCATGCTCAGGGTGTGCCGGAAGTGGCTCTAAACATTTTACATGCTTTAGTTCATTGAATCCTCACCACATCCTTATAAGGCAGGTTCTACTACCATCCCCATTTCACAGATGAGGAAGCTGAGGCTTAGAAATGTTCAGAAACTCATCCCAGGTCGTACTACTAGTAGATGTGTATCTGGGATTTGAGTTCATGTGTTTTTGTTCCAGAGCCTGTGCTTGTTATCACTCAAGGACATTCCACAAGCCCCAGGTGATTCATCGTTGAGGCTCTCAGCCCTCCCCAAGGTCAGGCAAGTCTCCCTCCTTCCTTCCTGTCTGCATTTTCCTGGCCAAATTGTAAAACAGAGCCGGTGTCCTGTGCTTGCCTCTGCCATTTCCTCTCTACCTGACCAAAAGCAAGCGAGGTCACCTTTCTGAAATTCAGGGCTTCCCTTTCCATAAGACAGGTCTGACAATCCATGCCACCTTCACAGGGTCACCGTGAGGAATAACCGAGATGCCATGGGGACAGCACATTGCCCAGATTGAAGGGGCCACAGGCGGGGCACTGCCAGGCTTGAAGAATGTGGACACTAAAGGGCCCAAGTGCACATGGGGGTGGGAGGGATCTCTTACAGAGTGGGCCGCCCCCGCCCAGAGGCCACCTTGTTTATGCAACGATCAACTCATTCTGAAACCCAAGAGGCTGCCATCTGCCCTCAGAGCCGGCCCAGACGCCGCTTTCCTGTCTGCTTCATTGGCTTCAGATTGGGTTTTTTGTTTTTTTTTTTAAAAAAAAAAAAGATCTTGGCAAGAATTGTTGTCCCCAAATTTTAAGTGGTTTGTTTTTCTTTCTTCTTTTTTCCCCCTGATCTCTTTTTTCTTTGATTGCATGTAACTTCAAACAATGGCGTCATTTATGGGCTCCAAGCAGCCTCCTGCAGCGGGTCCCACGCTGAGCTCTGCTTTCTAAATCGTTGGCTGCTACCCCTCTGACTCTGAAACCGCAGCTCTCCTTTGAGGTCGGGTCATGTGGCATGTGAGGGCTCCATAGCCTTGGAGTGGCAGTGTGGGCCAGCCAGGATTCTGACTTTTTATTTTGAACTCATCCATTGTTTTTAAATGCCGGTGGCACATCTTCCCCTTTCATTCCAAGGTGTCTCCAAGGTTCTCAGTATTCAGCTCTGAGTCCAAGCCTTCCACTCCTGACTCCATATCCTAGGAGACTTGATAAATAAGGCTGGCCAAGGTCTGCTGCACTTAGAGGTGCGGGACTAAGGAGAACATCAACATATATAACATGTGGTTTCTTCCCTCCTGAATTCCCCAGGCTAATCAGGACACCTCACGTTAAGACAATAATTTTGGAGAGAAGGCACATTAAGTTCTATCAGTCATTTACACTAGAGTATGAATTGGCCTTTTTAGCAGATCCAATGGTGAAGAAAGAGAAGACTTTGCAGGACAAAATACCACAGAGGATGAAAAGTGGGTAGGAACAGCGTGTGGGCACACACCGAAAATGAAATTTACCTTGTCTTGAATTTGCCTTGAATTGGGACCATGTCAATGCTTTACCCCAGAAGGAAGTTAACTTCTAAGAGACTACCATACTGTTTATGAGATTATTCCTTATTTACTTCATTTAACAAATTTTATATAATGCTTCTATGGGTTCAGGGGCTATTCTAAGCTCTTTACAAATACGGACTAATTTAATCCTCATGACAACCTCATTAGACAGATTTTATTAGAATCCCCATCTTGGAAACTGAGGCACAGAAAAATAAAGTAATTTGCCCAAAGTCACAAAGCTTCAAATCCAGACAGTCTGGTTCCAAAATCCACGCTATTAATGTCTATATTGCAATAGCAAAAGAATACAAAGCCATGTATAATTTTGTCCTTTTTGGACCAGTAAATGAATAAACTTCTGTGATGAGTAAGTCATTTTCAACATTCAACTTAAAAAGCATTATCAGGACTGTCAGAACCAGTAATGTGAGGCTGGCTTATGAACTTGATGATGACATTCATTAATTCACCTTTTTGACTCATTCCATAGGTATTACAAGCACCCTCTATGCCTGCGGCCAGACACGATGATACAGTTGTTAAAGACAGGCCCTGCTGGCCCAGACCTCACCATCCAGACAGCGGTCAGAGCCCCAGCAGGAAGATGCTGGTGCATTCAGGTGGCAGGTGCCAGGTGCGGGCTAGCTCCTGTGGGAGGGCAAAGCTGCACCTAACACAGTCCCAGGGTTTGGGGGGTGATGGGGACAGGTTCAGAGAAGCGACATCTAAGCTGAAGGCTGACAAAGGAGGAGGATTCGGCCAGACGCCAAGGCAGGTGCAGAGTGAACCAGGAAGTGGAAAGAGCATGTGCAAAGTCCCAGAGGCACTAGAGAGCCTGGGCTGTAGGATCACAGAAAGTTGAGTGAGGCTGGTGGGAAGAGTGTTGGAAGTGAGTGGTGGGAGATGAAGGTGGCCAGACAGCAGGGCTGGATGCCACGGGCCCATGTGGACCCCAATGTGGACATTGGATTTACACTGAGGTCAAAGAGCTGTGGGTCAGGGGAGGCATAGAAGGGTGTTTAAGCCAGGAAGGGCCAGGTAGAGACTTGAGCTAGAGGGGATCTGGAGGCAGTGGTGGCTTCCAATAACTGGAGGGAGCAAAAGCCACATCTCTCCCCTAAATGGGCCTCCAAATTTGTGGATTGATTTATAGGAGACTGAGTCTGATCACCTTAGTATGGACTGAATGTTTGTGTCCCCCTAAAATTCATATGTTGAAGCCCTAACACAATGGGATTAGGAGGCGAGGCTTTTGGGAGGGGTTAGGTTTAGATGAGGTTGTGAGGGTACAGCCCCCATGATGGGATTAGTACCCTGAGAAGAGGAGAAAGAAATAGAAATCTCTCACCCCACCATGTGAGGATATAGCAAGAAGGCAGCCATCCTCAAGCCAGGAAGAGCACCCTCACCAGGAACCAGATCCACCAGCACCTTGGTCTTGGACTTCCCAGCCTCTAGGACAGAGAGACATAAATGTCTGTGGTTTAAGCCACCCAGTCTATGGTATTTTGTTATGGCAGCTTGAGCTGACTAAGACAACCTCAAGTTAAATTTAACAGTTTACTTCAGATGTCGGAGCCCAGGAAGATACCACTTCTCCTTGAAACGATACAGAATTTGCAAAGAAAACATGCCCATAAAAGACAAAATCTCCAGTGATTAGGGAAGCCAAACGAAAAGGTCTTTAAGGTGACAGACCAAAAGATATTTGTTTCTAGCTAACTTTCATTTCCTCAGGCCCTACCAGTACATGACAAAAATGAAGACACACAGGACACCCTAACAGAAACTATGAAACGCCTGTGGCTGCTCCACCCCTGCCAGGGAAACGCTAAAACCTCAGCCCTTCCTTTCAGATTCAAGGAGGCCTTGGGGAGTCTCCCACCCACAAGGCAGTTCTCCCCTTAATTCTACGATGCCCATTCACCTTCCCTCTGCCACTCCGCTTGTGTTTCCTGTCATTTCCCTGGGGGCTGCTGTCATTCCCGAAGACCGCTCATCCTGCCAGCATTTCCCATGCTCACGCCTCCTGGCCGCCAACACAGACCTGCTTCCTAGCCGCTCTCTCTTCCATACTGCAAGGCATCTGGTATTTAAAATGCTTTGATGCAGTCATGAAGCTGAGCAAACACACTGTCTTAGATCCCTGGAAACCTAGAGGCACGGCTCCTTCATTCCCCAACAAACTTAATTTCAGGGCTTGCCAAACGCCAGGCACTGAGGACACAGGGAGGAAGAAAAGCCAGTCGTGACCCTCCAAGAGATCCTCGCCTCATGAGGGGGGAGAGGGCTCTTATGTTGGGTTCTCCCTTTGAGCAGCTCCTTAAAGCCTGACCCCCAGTCAGCGCCCCAAGCAGGACGTCACCGGGTGAATGTCAGGGGAACGGCATTCCAAGAAGAAAGAAAATGCAGGGTGTGGTCTCTGCCTGGCCTTCCAGGGGGGCAAATCTTCCCCTTTAGGGCTAAAGAGAGTATACCTGGTACCGTGCTCCACCTTGAGTTGAAAGACAGCAACAATAGCAACAGGAGTAACAACAGCAACAACAGCAATAACAATAGCAACAGGAGTAATCGCTGTTGTAGGAATCACTAACATCCTGAGCCCTTACTATGTTCTCGAAATCATCTCTGCCCAGTAGAATTCTCTGTGGTGATGGCAACGTTCTGTGTCTGCACCATCCAATATGGAAGCCAATGAGCACTTGGAGTGTGGCTAGTACAACAGAAGGATCTCAATTTTAATGTTAGTTCACTTTGGCCAATTTAAGTTGTCACATGTGACTTGTGGCCACCATGTTAGACAGCACAGGACAAGATATTGTGCTAAGTACTTTATGGGTAATATATCAATTCTAACAATAAACCATGAGATAAGCATGATTATCATCTCCATTTTACAGGTGTAGAAACTGAGGCCCAGGAAGGTTAAATCATTTGTCCAAGTCAGTCAGTAAGGGTGGAGTCCAGACTCAATTCCCAGCAGTCTGACCCCAGAAAGAAGAAATGATTCCCCCTTCATACATTCACTCATTCTTTCCAGAACCACTTCTTTATTGTGTCTGTCGTGAGTCAAGCACCATGACAGATGATGGGTTTAGGGACATAAATGGGACAGGGTCCCTGGACTAGGGGAACGGACAATCTGTGGAGGAGACAGAAAAACTAAAGGAAGCCTCAAGGTCAGCTCATGGCACTAGGGAGCCTACGCTAAGACTGTCATCAATCCTGTGTAGGGATGTTGGCAGGAGTGCAGGGGTTGGAATGAGCAGGACTCTCTAGTTCACAAGCCCTCCCTCCTTCCTGAGCCCTGGCCACGTCCCCCAGCTCTCCTCGCGAGGTGCCCGTCCGTGATGAGGAGTGTCTGCGAGGATGTCTGGGAGGATGGGGGGGGTGCAGTCCCAGGGAGGGGCGTCAAGTCACCTTCTCCCGTGAGGCTCATTGGACACTCAACAGCGTGAAACCTCCCCTGACATGCCCACACTGTCCACATTGGACACTCGGAAACCACTTGGACCGTGGCTTCCAGAACTTTCCTATGTGAGCATCCCCCAGAGCTTAACCCAGTGCTCACAGCAGGCCCAAGACAACCACGGGGTTTTAGAGTCCACTCAACCGCAACCACGGTTCAAGACCCAGCTCCACCACACGCTGGCCCAGTAACCTTGGGCAAGCCTTTTTAACCTTCCTGAGCCTCGGTTTCCTCATCTGGAAAAATTAGGATGATGATATTGATTTTCCAAGGTTGTTATGAGGATCAGGCTTGGGTGAAGTCCCTGATCGATTGTAGACATTTAGCAGATGGCTGCTACTATTCTTAACAATTAGTAATTAAGGCTAAAAGGAGACCACATCCCCTTGCACCCCTGCCCTTCCTGCCAGGCCACTAAGGCAAAGAAAGAGAACCGGAGGGCGGAATGAGCGTGTGAGTGAGGGCTAGGAGACCTGGGGTCTTGATCACTCACATGTGTAGAATTGGAGGGCTCACATCCCCACTTTGGGCCTCAGTTTCCCCATCTGGAGAAGGAGCGTGTTGGGCTAGCCTTGGCGATCTTACACGCAAATGTCTCCCAGGATGGGGCAGGCAATTTAAATGGGCTAAGAAGACCTGCTGTGGAAACACGGGCCATTTAATTCCTGCTGGTAGCAGCTGCACGGGAAGTCCTGCTGCTGCTCTCGGCTACTCTGTGTTCACCGGAAGCTGACGTCTGGACTTTTCCTAAGATACCTTTAAAAGATGGTAACTATTTGCATCTTTTAATTGTATCAAATACTACAAAGTTAAACAAAGATCTTTAAGCCAAGTCCTGTCCAACGGCTGCCATCTTGGCGTCTGCAGGCCAGATGGCCTCTCGGGGCCTCCCGGCCTGACGGGCGGCGCATCTGTTCCCCGGGGCCTGCGAGTCACTGCCCCTCCACCCCTGCTGCCTCCTGTGCCTGCTACTGAGAAAACACATCTTTCAGGTCCCCTTTTCAGTTCCTATCTCCACACGCGTCACAAAACTATGGGTCACAGAGGGTGGCCCGTTCAGTGCCAGGCCTCCCGGAACCCTGCCGAAAGGCTTTCTGGCAAGTTCTCCTTGCACTTCCAGGAGCCTCTGCACCTCTCAGTTCCCAGTTCCAGCTGGTGACGATTGATTTTCTGCACTGACTTCACTCCCCACTGCGACCAGCGGAAAGGGTTGATGAAATAATCATTTCAGCCACTCTGTGGGAGAGCAGGTGTGAAAACCAAGGCTGGTCTGACAGCCGGAGTTTATGAAATGCCATCCACATGTTCAAAGCACCGTTCAAAGCATGCTGTAGATAGTTGCCTACTTAGTCTTTGTGGCACCCCTCCGAGGTAGGCGCTATTGTCATCATCATCTTGCAGATGAGAACAGAGGTCCAAGAGGCTAAGTAACCTGCCCAGGGTCACCCAGCTAGGAAGCAGCACTGACGAGCCCAGGTGGGTCAGCCCCAGGGTCCCCAGGCTCACAAGCTGTTTCCTCGGAGCTCCCCAGCAGAGTCATGATGAAGTCCAGCCTCCTGCATGGGCCTGTCTGATCCGACCCCAGCTCTGCTCTCCGGTGACACATCTCACCATTGCCCTGGGAATCCCCTGTGCCTCTGTGCTTCTGCACATGCTGGTCCCTCTGCTGCAATGCCCTTCCCTCTGTTCTCTGATTGCTGGGCACCACGGGTGACCCTTCCAAGTATCTCCCCTGTGAAGCCTCCTGGACAGTGCATTACTCCCTCTCCAGCCCCACGTCTGTGTTGTGCATGTTTCATCACCATGAGACTCGCGCGGTGAGCATCACCTCACTGGACGTTTGTCTCCCTTGTGGGATCAGGAGCTTCTCGGGCCCAGGGCTTGGGGCGTCCTCATCTTGCCCTGACAGCACAGCAAGCTCAATGTATGTTGTTCAAGATGACCCACACTCAGTCTCTCCCCTTGTCCTGCCTGCACTCTCTTCATCTTTGGTCAGCCTGACAGCCTGGGGACCCAGTACCGTGGCTGGGGGATACTATAATTGGGACACAAAATGATGTCACCTTGCATTAGTTTGCCAGGACTGTCAGAACCAAGTACCATAGATCAGATGGCTTAAACAACAGAGATGTATTTTCTCACAATCCTGGAAGCTAGAAGTCCAAGATCAAGGTGTTGGCAGGTTTGGTGTCTCCCAAGGCCTCTCTCCTGGGTTTGTCAACAGCCATCTCCTCCCTGTGTCTTCACATGGTCTTCCCTCTGTGGGTGTCTGTGTCCTAATCTCCTCTTCTTATAAGGACACCAGTCACATTGGACTGGGGCCCACCCCAATGATTCATTTAACCTTATTTGTCTCTTTGAAGACCCTAGCCCCACGTGTAGTCACATTCTGAGATACCCAAGGTTAAGATATATGAATTTTGAACATGTGAATTCAGCTCATAACATGCTCCGATTTCCCTCCTCCCTTCTGCTCCCCTAGATAGTCCCTATGCAGCTAGAATGATTAGACGACAGGCTGGGAGAGCTCTCCGTGAGCAGCCAGCCTCTTCTTTCACAAATGGGGAAACTGAGGCCCATAGAGGGGAAGTGACTTGCCACCAAGATCACCTAGCAAATTAAGTCAAAGTGCCTGACTGCTGGTCCAGGGGTCTTCTTGTGGCTCCTCAACCGTTGCAAACACTGCCTTTGCTATTCTTTGCCATTTCCCACCCCACCCTCCAACACAGACCAGAAGGGAGGCTGGCATGAGTCAGGGGAGCTTATTTCCTGCTGGGAAGCCTCGTCCCTTGCCCTGCCTTATACAGCCAGGCCCACATTCATGCCCCACCCAAAGCTCAGGCCTCCAAAGCTGCTCAGCATCCCCCAAGACCAGATGTCCCAGCTACCTGCAGGGTTTCTGAAAGCTGCTCTCCTCACCCCAGCTCAGCCATGGAGCTCCCAGAAGGAGAAGTTGATTGGAATAACAAGAAATTGATTTGCTCCTTCCAGTCCATAGCATCGATAAAACAGGAGCCTCTCACCACACCTCCGGCTCTGCTTCAGTTAGGCAAAGGCTCCCCAGGAGCTGAGAGACACCCCCACTGCCCTAGGGGTCTGAGGAGTGGTGCCCACACCTCTGTCCCACAGCCAGGAAAGAGCAGCTCACACCCACGCCATCTGGACCGTCCAAATGGTCTCTGTGAGAACTCAGAGACCTTCCACAGCTCCCCATGCCTGCAAAATGAAGTTCATCCTCCTCGAGGTGACAGTCAAAGCCTCTGCCTACCTCCTAGCCTCAGCTCCCAATGAGTAGCATGCTCCCTGGAGCCAGAATGCTTGGGTTCAAATCCTGTCTCTAGCACTTACTAGCTGTGTAAATTGAACAAATTACTTAACCTCTCTGTACCTCAGTTTTATAAATCTGTAAAAGGGGGACAATAACAATACCTTGCTTATAAGATTGTTATGTCTATTAAATTAGTTGATAGTGCCTAGTAAATCTAAAGCTTTATGTAAATATTTGTTAAATAAATACATCCATGCCTCCCCCCACCACCCAATACATCCAACTCAGTGACCACGAGCTCTCCTAAGAATCCACAATGTACAAGGCACAGTTCCTAGCAGAGAAAGGTTTATGGAGGCCGATGTCGCTGATACAGGCCTTGAAAGGCAGAGAGAAATTTTCCGGTGGGGTAAGGGGAGTAGGGGGAGCAGAGTAATCCAGGCAAAGGGAAGAGCATGACCAGAGAGCACGGGTGTGTTGGGGCAGGACACGTGAGAGTGAGAGCAGGAGGAGGGGCTGTAGGAGCTGGGACTGAAAGGATGAGGGAGATCAAATCTGGGAGAAACTGGATGCTAGAGGGAGGGGCCTCAAATTCCAGTCCAGGAGTGCACCAGGCCACCATGCACGTGCCCCTCTCTGGGCCTTGCGCAGCCTGATCCTGCCACAGCCCCCTCGGCAGCAAACACTGAGTTTCACCTCTTTCCCAGCTCATAGCCAAGCCTGGGATACAAAATGGAACAGGGTGTGTGTAATCTCTGCCCTAAAGAGAAGCACAAAGTTGAGCAGGCGAGGCAGGTTGCCATGGAGACAACTCAAGGACGGTGGAAAGGAGGAACGGGACCCTGGACAAGGGGCAGCTCCAGCTGAACTTGGGGTGTCGGGGGGGCTTTCCAGAAGGTGGAACAAGTGAGCGGGACAGGGAAGGTACAGGAAGGATGCGCCAGTCTGTGAGAAGGCACCAGAGTGTGACACTGCAGGGGACTTCAGAGAACTGCTTGTGGGTTGGCGCCCCTGGAGCAAGGCACACGGGGGGCCACAGGCGAGGGACGGGGCGGCAGGGAGGAGGTGGCAGAGGCAGTGCCAGACTAAGGGATCGTATCGTCACCCAGGAGTTCGTGAGCTCCAGAAGGACTTTCGGAGGGGAAGGGCGTGAACAGAGCTACATTCTGGCTTCCCAAGAGCAGAGCCTGAGCTGAGAATGTGGGTGGAGGTGGCTTATTTGAGAGATGACCCAGGAAGCGGCCGTGACAGTGAGAAGGGAGAGACGGAGATGGCAGAGAAGATCAGAAAGGGTGTGTTACTGAGCTGGTCACCTCGGTGGGCAGCCAGAGCTCGGTCCTGCTGGCCCCCTCTGAGAAACCATTAACGAACCCCATATGATCACGAACTTTCACCCCCCATTGCTTGCGGGTCGCCCCTGGGAGGTAGCAACCCTCCTCTCAGCCATTTCCCTTCCAGTCTGTGCCTGGGCGGAGGCTGACTGGCCTTCTGTGGCTTTGAACAAGCCCTACACACTTGAAATGGGACACTCAGAGCACACATGCAACTTTCCTTACAGCTGTGCTCAGCTATGTGGTCCAAGGGGGCACGTGGGACACAGAAGCATCTGTGACAATCCCCCAGGTACAAGAGACATCGGTTAGAATTACGTTAAGCTAAAAATAATGTGAAACAAAAAATAACAGTGGCTTAACCAAGTTAGGCATTTGCTTCACTCTTGCATTGAGGAAGTCCAGACATAGTGCTTCATGGCTGATAGCTCTTGGAGGTCATCCTTTCAGCTATGGAAGGCTATTATTCATATGATCCATGTGGTCCTAGGTAGCTGCTAGAGCTCCAGTCATTATATCCATGTTCCAGGCAGCAGCTAGAGCCAGGAGAAAGAAGAGTGCGCCTTGCCCATTTTAAGGACACACACCAGCACTTCCATATGACACTTCTGCTTATATCTTCTTATAGAACTTAATGATACAGCCAAGTCTAGCCACAGGATAATCTAGAAAATGCTGTCTTTTAGATCATTGACCGTGTACCTAACTAAAAATTGGGATTCTAAAACTGAGGAATGGAGAGAGAACAGACCTCGAGAGTTGACCAGCAGCCCCTGCCATGGCAGCAAGCTGGGCATTGGGAGGTTAATTAGGAAGCACTTGTGGTAATCTGGGGTGAGGGGGATGAGAAGGGCCTAAGCCAAGGCTCTGGAGTGAGGATGGGAGAAGGGGATGCATCTGCCAATCTCTTTTTTTTTTTTTCCACTTTTTAAAAATTTTTATTTAAATTTCAGAATATTACAGGGGTACAAACACTTTGGTTACATAAATTGCCTTTGCACCACCCGAGTCAGAGCTACAAGCGTGCCCATCCCCCAGACACTGCACACGCACCCATTAGGTGTGAATGTACCCATCCCCTCCTCCCCCCTCCGACCTTCCGACACCCAGTGAATGTTACTATATATGTGCATGTAAGTGTTGATCAATTAGTACCAAGTTGATGGTGGGTACATGTGGTGCTTGTTTTTCCATTCTTGTGGTACTTCACTTCAAAGAATGGGCTCCAGCTCCATCCAGGATAATACAAGAGGTGTTGGGAAGTAAAGGAGGGATGGGGTCAGGAATGAGTCCCAGCCCCTGACTCAGATGACGAGGTGAGTGGAAGGGCCTTTCACACGGACAGGAAATAGGGGAGATAAACAGTTTGGGGGAAGGCCATGAGTTCACTGTGGACACACTGGGCTTGTGAGGCCCCAGGGACAGCCAGAGGTGTCCAGGAAGCTGAGAGTCAGGTATTCAGGTGGTCAGGAGAGAACCTGGGGGCATCAGCCATCGGATCAGAGAAGAGTCCTCAGGGGCGGAGTGTGGAGCAGGAAGAGGGGCTCAGAGCCAGCAGCAGGCTGGCGTCAGAGGTGAAGGGCACGAGGGCTGACCTCGGTGAGCCACGTCGGGGACAACAGGAAAGTGAAGCCGGGGTGCTTGCACCCCTAGTTGGCTGTGTCCCTCTGCTGAAGGCCCCAGCTCCGAGCAGGAAGCCTCCTTACAGCTTCTCTCTCTGGGGTCTGCAAGCTACACAATCTTCGCACTTCAGGCTGGGAATGGCTCCCTGATATGGTTAGTCCTAGAGTGCTGCACTCTTTCCTGTTAGGATTCCTTAATCCTTCCACCCTTTCGTGAATAGTGCTTCATTAGACTCCCCTTAATTACAAAGACTGACAGGTAGAATAAATGGATGGATGGATGGATGGATGGATGATAGCTAGACAGGTAGCAGGGAAAGACGAGGTCATCGGGAAACTGAGAAGGGGCATCCAGGACGGCAGAAGGAGAAGCAGGAGTCACGGGAGAAGTGAGCTGTAGAGTCAAATGGGACCCCCACGGTAGTTAAGAGCAGGGCTGTGACGCACCCTTTGGATTTACCATGAGAAGGTCACTGGTGACCTTGACGAGAGCAGTTCCGTGTCACGGGAGAAGCCAGATTGCAGCTGGTGGAGGTGGAGGCATGAGGGGGAGATGAGGAAGTGGAGACAACTGCTTTCTCCCTCAGCTCCACATAAAAAGTCTGGCTCAAATGTCACCTCCTCAAGTTCAAATGCCAAACTTTCTCTGAACCTCTCTTCTTCCTCTGTGCTCGCTGAGCACCCAGCTGGCCGCCTGCCGTGAATCGCTGGGCGAGCTCCCAGGCAGGGGCCCATGACGCTGGACACACACGATGTCATGGAAAGAGCACGGGGCTTGGAGTGGAGCCCAGCCCTGTCAGTTCCTGAGAAGGAAGCCTGTCCGGTCTGATTTGGCCACAAGCAGGCTCTGGGGCCCTGCCCAGTACCTATCGCCCCACACAATGGAGGGTGTCCCTCCAGCTGCCATCCATCTGTGGCCTCCTGGCTGGTCAGCATCCACTGAAAGGCCACAGCCTGCCCTGCCACTGTCCTTATCTGCTTCCTTAGCCATGACGAAATGTAGGAGCCTCCCACAGCCCGCTGGTCCCGGACACCCCTCTTTCCAACACTGTCTGGGACTGGCCAAGGACACAGGCAATCTCTGTTTCAGGATAACACCCAAGCTGCTCCTGGAGGCTCAGAAAGGACCCGGCTGCTCCTGCCCAACCACCTTGGGCTGTCACCACATAGACCTGTCACTCCAGGGTGAGTCACCTCAGCCCTGATCACTCGGGCCAAGGCACCGGCCAGGGCTGCATCACCAGCAGAAAGAACTATATATAGCCAGCCACGAAGCTGACATTTACGGGGCACTTCCTGGTACTCAAATCAACTCAATTAACCTCACGACAACCTTGTGAGGTACACGCTATTCTTATCCCGTTTTATGAAGTAGGAACCTAGAACAGATCAATCTCTGGAATAATTTGACATCTTCAAATCCAGCTCTCTTAATCACGAGGGAATGAGCCTGGAAGAAGGCAATTAACACTTCTGCCAGGCACATTATATGTGCCCAGAGCATTATCTTATTTGATCCTCACAACAACTCCATGAGGGGCTGTATTTTATGGGTGATTGGCCTGAAGCTCAGAATGCCGAGGATTGGCCAGCAGGTCCGTGGTGGAGCACGGGGCTGTGATTTGAACCCAAGCCACCCAATGACAGAGCCGCCCCTCCTAGCCCTCTTCTATTTAATCTGCTTGATAATTCACAACGCTGAGAGGCAGGCGATGCTATCCCCACTGCACAGATGAGAAAACTAAGGCCAAGCAGGTTGGAACGACCTTCCCAAAGCTGCTTTGTAAGTGTGAGATCCAGGGGCTGGGGGTGGGCGAGGGAGGCGGGAATGTGGAGTGAGATTCAGACACAGGTCTCTGACCAGGAGACCCGTGCGCACCAGGCAGAAAAGACAGAATTGGGGAATGGAAAGTTTTTCTCTGCCCCTCAGATTGTGCCACGGTTTCTTTGGCTTTTACACACACACACACACACACACACACGCTCCACTTCACACCACAGGCACAGCGATCCTCCCCACACCAGCCTCGGAACACAGCTGTGACCCTGTGACATGTGGATCGGGTGGGAAGGGCCAGGCAGGTGCGATGGGCCCATACCCTGTCTAACGCGCTAAGCTCTGGGCTCCCTATGGAGACAGAGGAAGATGGGACACGCCGCCATTTCCACTGGCTCGTCATCTTCCCCACTCCACCCCACCCTGGCCGGGCTGCTCTGAGCTTGCAGGAGGAACCAGAGAATGTCTTGGCTTCTTAGGAAGGTGATTCACTCACAGTACACAGAAAAGAAGTTGACTTTCTCGTTTTCTGGGCCCAAGTAGAGGTTGCCCTTGAGCAATCCTGCCTTTTGAATCTCCAGGGTGATACCCGGTCTGGAAATCAGTGCCTTTTGAGACTTCAGGATCTGTCCCCACTTCCTGATAGTTGCAATAACAATCACCTGCTCAGGGTCATCACCCCAGATCCTGCCTGCAGAGGGACGACTTCCGGCTCCTGCTCAGGATCCTGAGAACGAGCTCTGTTTCCCACCTGGAATGACAGGGGCCAGCGCCTTGATGTGTGTGACTCTGCCACATGCCGCTGCCCCTCCCTTCCCAAACACGGAGAGTGGCCTATTCCCAGGAAAGGGAGTCTGCCTTACTTGGAGAAACATCTGGAGAAAGGCTTCCAGAGAGAATCTAAATCAACCCCAGTGCTTTGGGGCAGCCATCTTGCTGGTGAACTGTGGCATGGTGCAGGGAGGAGGGGAACACATACCAGAATCAGACAGATGTGGGTTCAAATCCTGGCACCACCAAATTGCTATGTGACTCTGGGGACCTTCACCTCTCTAAGCCTCAGTTTTCTCACCTGTAAAATGGGTTTGGTTATTATGAACGTTGAATAAGGGCACAATTATATCTCTTAAGGTAGTGTGAAAACTAAAGAAAATAGTATGTGAGAAAATGCCTCCCACTGTGTTCAATCCCCATTCCCCATTCACTGCTGCAGCTTTGAATTATGTGATCCTACAACCTTCCACGAGTCCCACACCCAGGCTCAGCAATCCCAGTGGCCCATAACTCCCACCTCATGCTATGAACATGGGTCTTCCGAGCCTTCCACTGTTTGGCCATTTGCTGCTCTTGTGCCGGGGATAAGTTCCTTCCCCCACTACATCAAATTCCTTTTCAGGATCACAAGCTTTAGAGAAAGAATTTCAGCTCACGTGTCAAAGTCAGCAAGGCCTGGGGAGGCTCTTTGGCCCATACGGAGTCACATGGCAAGCCGGCAGCGAGTCTGGCCTGGACCCGGCCTCCCCGCCTGGGCTTTTCCTGCACAGCTGACCACTTGACCTAGACAGAGTCCTCCCTTCCAGGGCTGGGGATTTCTAGGCCCTCATTCAGAAAGAAGGCTTGGGTGGCACCCCAGTCTTCACAAAAGTCCCTTCGGGGTCTCCCAGATGCCAGCTGGGGAGGTCTAAATGGTTATGGACTTTCCTGCCCACCTCTAACTCTTCATAAACTTGGGGCATTTTAGCAAAGACAAGCAACACTTCATGAACCCCATCAGCTGAGGGTTAAGGAGGCCACAGGGCTTTTCTGCCTCCCAGATCCAGTCCGCAAACGTAAAGCGTGGGAAGGCTTGCTGAAGAAAGCAGCAGGACAGAGTGCAGAGGAAGCAGCAGCTTACTCAGGTCACAGAGCAGGTGGGAGGGAAGCCGGGGTGAATATCCTCTCCCCTCCATCTGCCTCCAGGGGTGAGTGTGGACCTGGAGTGTAAAGCCCCAAGCATCCTCTCTAGAAGAGGCCACTTTGCCAAGGAGCCTTCAAAGTCCCTTCACTGAGTTCTAGAAATCAGAGAAATCATGCCTCGTTCTATCTTACATTCAACGCATATTTGATTTGACAAACATTGAAACCCTCTGATGTCAGAATAACCAGAGGAGCCTTTTTAACAGGCAGATCCCTGGCCCCACCCAAGACCCACAGGCTCAGAATTTCCTGGGGTGGAGGGTGGTCTAAGCGTGTCTATTCCTAAGAAGGGCGGTTCCGATGTGGAGTCAGGGCTGGAAACCACCAAATCTAAAATTAATCACAGGAAATGAATACTGAGCACCTACTGGGTGCTAAGCAGTGGCACCATAGCTAACCTTGCCACAACCCAGCAAACTGGACCTTCTCAGCTGCATTTTGTGATGGCGGAGGAGGGGGAATAGGGAAGGGAGTGTGTTCTAAGTTGTTAAGGAATTTCCTGAGCCACATGGCTGCTAAGAAGCAGAACCCGGGTTTGAATCCGGGTCTTTCTGATTTCAAAGCCCAGCCTTTCCTGTACCTCTCTCTGCCCAGCCCTTCTTTGTGAGGTGTGCTGACAGACCCTAAGGAAATGAGATGAGTTAGACTCATGCCTGGTCCAGGAGCTGACACCCGTATGGGGGTGGCTGACATACAAACAGTTAACTCTGACACAAAGCTGCCTGAGAAAAAGAAAAAACAGAGGCTCCAAGGGCTTTAGTCCGGTGGTGGTGCTGTGGGGCCCTGGGAAGGACCAAGGAATGCTTCTTGGAAGAGGTGACCTTTGAATTGGGTCTTGAGTGATACCACGGCATGTCCATCTATCACTTGATGGTCCAGGTATTTGGCACGCATGCCTATGCCACGCCACACACTGTACTTGGTCCTGGGGATAGGAAGGGAAACAAGACATGACCCTTGCCCTCCGGATGCTCAGAGTCTAGACCTTCTATCCCCCGCCCCTGCAGGCCCTCCCTCTTCCACTTCCCTCCCCTCTTCACCTGCCCCCACCCGCACCCCACCTCCCTGCTTCCTATGGTGGCATCAGCTCCCAGTGGCCTGCAGCTCAGAGCACCCTTTACCGTGAGCCAGGCCTTCTCGGTCTTCCAGGAAATGGGGCTGTTCCAGGCACAGCTCTCAGGCAGGAGGGAGGCACGTGGGCCCCACCCAGGGTGGGGGACGATGGGGTGAGCTCCAGAGCCACGGAGTGAGTCACAGCACACAGACACCTGAGAAATGGGGATAATAAGACCCACTGCCCTGGGAAGTCAGGGAGTGAGATGAGATAAGAAGGGAAAGTGCTTTGAGCTCCTCTGAAGAAAGAAGCCATAAACAGATCCAGGGTATTATTACCACTGTCATTACCTGCTGCAATTAAAGGGACACGCATCTGACTACATGAGAAATCATTAACTTGTCCTGCATCCCACACATTGTTGTATTTTTAATATAATTTCATTTTTATTATTAACTGATAAGCCCATGAAATGCTCCTGGAGTCATTCTGACATGTTACTACTCCTCTTTGGGCTGGGTAGGGTATCTTCCCTCCCACACGGCCAGGAAAGGGTCTAGCCCAGGGAAAAGAGGCTGAGCTTCCCATGACTCCCCAGTCCCCTGTTCTGGGTCCTCCCCATAGAGCACTGGAACCACATCCCCTGATTCCACATCCAAATTCTCCCTCTCCTTGGTCCTTCATACCTTACCTCGCTTCCTACATACATCCGCCTTATCTATCCTTCGATTATGTGCAAGGAGAATTTGGCAAATGCCTACTGGGTGCCAGGCATTGGAGAAACAAACATTAAGTTGAACGCAGTACTTGCCTTCAAGCAAATAAGTGCGCAGGCCATTCATTCATTCAGCCAATGAACTCTGGGCCTTTTACTACGTGCCAGGCTCTATGCTGAGGACGCAGAACAGCAAGGTGAGTAACACACATCCCTTATCACAGGAAGTTCACAACACTGAGTGGATACTGATCCCCAAACAACCACAGAAATTCACACTGAGGTGTATTATAATAAAGGAATGTCCCCAAGTGCCGGGGAGACACGATGGAGGGGAGATCATTCCTCAGCCTTAGAGTCGGGCTGGCAGGACATGGCATCTGTGGCTGGGGAAGGTTTCCCAGAGGAAACAAGACATGAGTCAGGCCCTAGGGTGTGCAGGGAAGGGCACTGCAGGCAGGGGGAAGAGCATCGGCAATCGTGGAGGGAAGAAAAAATAGGTGTGCTCAGGGCATGGTGGGGAGTCCAATGTGGCTGGGGAGGTCAGGAGTTGGAAAAAAGACAGAAAGGAAGCTGAGTACAGCGTGAGAGGCAGATTGAGAAGGGCCACGTATCCCGTGACCATAATTACAGGCAACATTTATGAAACTAACCGGGAGCAGCCAGGTGTGAAGTGCTTTCCTTGTAGTAACATGTAAACCTCACAAAGCCCTAGGAGGCAGCACAATTATAATCCTCTTTTTGTACATGGAGCTGTTAAGATGTAGGGTCCCAGATGCCCAGCTAGTAAGAGAGAAGCAGGCTCAGAGGAGCCCTGACTTTCAATGCCAAAACAGGGGTTTTGATTGCAGATGGCGGTGGAGGAGTTTAGGCGGAGGGGGGGGATGAGCAGCATGTTCCCCCTACCCCGCAGAAAGATGGAGTGGGGGTGGGGAAGCGGTGGGACAGGGGCTTCTGAAGCAGGCTATGGGAGGAAGAAGGTGCAATTCCTAAGTGAGGGCTAGCAGAAGCAGGGAGGGCTCCTGGAGAGAGCTTTGGCCTCCTCCACAAACACCTGGGGTCAGCACAGAGCACAGTCGCAAAGGGCGGAGCTGGAAACAGTCCTACAGAAAGTCTCTGGTGGGTACAATATCTCTTGCTTCAGCATCCATCCCTTAATCTGATAAGAGCACAGTGGTTCTCCACTGAGGAGCACCACCCCTGTCCACCCCATTTTAATGCACAGGGTTCGGAAGGGCTGAGTCTGCCTGCTCTCCATCCTTCAGCTCCCCATGGCCACTGTGGGCACATAACCAAGGCCTGACCAATCAGAACCTTCTACCTTACCTGTGGGCACATGACCAAGGCCTGGCCAATCAGAAACTTGAATCCATCTGGAGCCTGCCAGACTCACTTCTGGAACTTTTAGTCAAAACTTTTAGAAAGGAGAAGTCCTTTTCCCCTATAACTATGAGCTGAAAGGCTAATGTAAGCCCAGAGTTTCCAGGGACACCTCCAAAGAGCTGGCCTGAGAATGAAGGCAGCATACAGAAAATCAGAGGTAAGAGAGGCAGGACACTTGCAACCCTGGATCCAGCCAGAACTGAAGCTGCCCAATCGCTGAACTTCACAATCCCTGCTCCAATCCAGGACCTTGGACCTGTCCCACTCCATCTCCAAACACAGTCTCCCACAAATTCCAGTTCTCAGAATCCTGCATGTTAATAATATTTGTCTTATCCACCTACCACCTATATCATTTATTTGATAGCTATCTTTAAATCAACCGAGTTTTTTAAATGTAAATAAATTTATTTTAAAATGAAATTTTATATCACTATCAAGTGGAAATGCAGTATCATTTGCCATGAAAATGCAGGCAATCAAAACACCTACATTATCAGTCCAATTAAGGCTGGATTCCATTGCCTCAGACTCGCCCTCCCTTTGTTAGAGTGATTAGCGAGTGTTAAAGATGCGCTAGCACCAAAGTGTTGGTGCCTCAGCCAAGATCCCCTTGCGGACCAGGCCAGCACACCCAACCCCCAGCTGCGAGCACTGGGTGCTGACAGCTCCCCGTGCACCGTTCTCCACAGTTACCTCCGTTAGGACCTGTCTCACAGAGAAACGCCTAGGAGTCACGCACCCCTAAATCAGTAACTGTCTAACTGGGGATAGAAAGCCCAGGCCCCTTGCCTCCATGGTACCAGCTCTGGGGTCCCTTCATGCTCCAGAGTCCCAGTGGCGTCGGGCTGAGAGGCTAGTCTCCAGCTGAGTCACGTCTTTGCCAAGCCTGTGTTCCTGTCCTCCCCAACCTCCCTCGCTTCCTTACAGGTTTCTCATGAGAGCCCTTCCTCAGTACATCAATTACACAGGAAGCTCCACTCGGATTCTATTTCTAGGGTGAAAGCAGACAAAAAATAAAAGCCAAGATCCAGGCACATGATGACAGGGACTTCAGCCACAGTGGCGGCAGCACAAATGGTGAGAAGTGATGAGAAAGTTGTGCTTCCTACACACACCTCATTCAGTTCTCAATATGCGCAGACACTGGAAGTACTATTATTAGCTCTAGAGGTACTATTATTCACTTTAGAAATGAAGAAACTAAAGCTCAGGGAAGCTGATAACTTGCCCAAGGTCACACATGCCAGGGCCAGAATTCGAACCCAGAACTGCCCAACTCTAGAGCTGGAGTTCCTGCCTCCCACGCTCTCCTGCCCTGTCCACATCGCGTCGTTTATGGAAAGAAGGGTCTCCATGGGAGGCCTGGCAAACATGTTAGTCTGGGACTCAGAACTGGGTCCTAGCCCTGCCTCTGCTTCTAAACACTGTCAACTTAGGGAAGATTCTTCACTTCTCTGGGCCTCAGTGTCTGCTTCTGAAAAACATGAGAAATTTTGTCCAAATATCTCTTGACTCTTCTCCCAGGGTACTTTGTCCATCCTCCTGTGGAGCGTGAAATCTGACCTTGCACGACTGCTTCCTCGGTTGTCACAGGGGCCCCATGGGGACAGCGCGTACTCTGCGCAGGGTGCGGGGCAGGCACACAGGAAATACTGGCTGAGTTGAACAAAACGAAAGAGTGGGTCCAAATAATTGGAGCTCCCAGTGAACCTTCACACGCTGGAAGTTGTGCTCACCTGGGACAGCAGCCTCTTGTGCACTCTCCTCCCACAGCCAAGCAGGGCTATTGAGGAGAAAAGATCTTGAATAGAAGGTGTTCTCGAGAACAGTGCCCAGAAAAGGAAAAGCAGAAAAAGAAAGAGGAAAATCTTCTCCATCAGAGGTTCCAGATGAGATCTTCAACACCCCATGGGGGGATCTCTTGGACCACTCAAACCCATATTTGCAAAACTGTGTCATCCCCCTCACTGTCCCCACAAACCTGCCCTTGTCCTGTGCGCCTTACCTCCCTGCCCAGTTACTGAAGCAAGAAGCCCTGCACTCATCCTAATGCTCCCCTCTCCCTTCACTCCCCACCCTGGAGATTCCTGCCCTAAATTTTTCACCAGGCTACCACTGCCACGTCTTTATTCTACGCTGCCTGCACCCTATTCCAAATCAATAGTATCTCTTGCTTAGACTGCTTTAGATAAAGTCCAATGTCTTTATCATGGCCCAGAAGGTTCTGCATGGCCTCTGCCTACTATCCACTCCCTACTCTTCCCCATCCCACCCCATTTTGTTCACTCCCCTCTCTGCCCCACCTCCCCGACCCCGGACTCCCTGCTCTGGCCACACAGGACTCCAGGTGCCTTTAGAGAGCCTGGCTCTTTCCTGTCCCTGGAACTTCATGCTTGGAACACTTGTTGCCATTCCCCATCCCCGCATGTCCCATCTCCAGGCTGATGTGCCTATCCTGTGGGGTTCAGTCTTTGCTACCCCTCCTTCTGCCTCTGCCTGGTCAACACTCCCATGACACCCAGTTCCTTTCCAGCTAATTCTTTGCTCACTTATATTTGTTTATAGTCTTTATAAACTTTATGAACTGGACTTGCCCACGGCTCTGTCCCCAAAGCCTGGAACAGTGCCTGGCACCAAGCAGGACCCATTAAGTATTTTTTGGATGCATGAATGAGTACATAAGTGAAAGAATGAGCAAATAGGCGTGCATGCAGGCCCTGCACGGTACCTCTGCTTGTGCCTTTCCTCTTGCCTGAACCAGCCACCTCTCTGCGTACTCACAAGACCACCCCTTAGTCTCACTTGCTCCAAGAAGGCCTCCCTGGTCTCTGTAATACTGGGTGAATGCTCCTCTTCCTGGCTGCCACAGGACGTATGGGTTGTCTGAACAAGGTTACAGTGTTTCAATAAGTCTGCTGTAGCCTGTGATTATACTCTGCTCCGTGTGTGCTAATCTTCCTCCCCTGCTAGAAGACAGCTCACCAAGGCCTGACACTGCTATACATGGAAGTGGGTGCTGGATAGGGCAGGGGAGGGGTCACGTGCCTGAAAGTGAGCTCAGTGTCACAGAAATGTAATCTAACCTCCTTTCTTTTCATGCATTTATTGAGCACTATCTATGCATAAGGTTCTGAGTTAGGTGATAGGAGGGGGAAGATCTGCATGAGCCCTGATCCCTACCCGCTCAGAGTTTATGGTCTAGTTGCAACATAGGACTGGGTCATAAGGAATCACCATATAAGACTATCAGCTGAGTGCCCAAGAGAACCCCACCTCCGGAAGTCCATTTCTTTATCACTGAACAATCCCAAAGTCTGGCCCCATGCCCACGAGGCACCCAGGGCTCAGTTCCCTCCTGTCTCACTGGGTGGTGTTCTCTTCCACAACACTGTCCTCTCTGGATCGCTTATATCCACCTGCCTGTTTCGTCTTCTCCAGTGGGTTATGTGTGCACGTGCCGTACGGTGAGCCTACCCCAAAGTGCATATTGCTAAAGCCATTCCTGGGCCGTCTGCAGAATCTGCTGGCCACACTGCCTGGGAACTGTTTACAAGTTCTTGCACTCAACAGCCTGCCTCTGGCAAACTCACCCAATTGGGCAATGCAGCCAAATAGCCAGGGAGAGGGTCAATGCGAGACCCTGGAGTCCTGGGGTCCCAGTGAGAACTTGGAGCCTCTAAGCATATTTGCAAGATCCTTTCATGGTAAAGACAAAGGTGTTTTAGGTATATATAGAGAGAAATGCCCCTGATGACACAGGAAAATAGGTGAGTTGGGAAAGGTGACTCTGTTGGCACTCTTCAGGGACTGAGACACGGGAGTTGCCAAAGTTTCTAAAATTCCACCACCCCCTCCTCGAGCTGCTGGGATGATGAAATATTGGGAAGAGTCTGAATCGCCTACACTAATGAGCTGAGCTAGGGCCCAGCACTCCGGCCTGCCTCCCGGTGTAAGGACTTCGGGTGGGACTTGCCGTGTCCCCACGAACACTTTGTGGACCAGAGCACAGCTCCACATAAAGCACAGCTTCAATGCTGCCAGCACCAAGGTGAGTTACTTCACCTATTAGCTGGCAAATGAAATGCCAGGTGGAAGCAAAGTGTTGAAACACAGAAAGAGATGCATCCCCACCCTGAGGCGTGATGAAATACTTGGAAGAGGCCTTCGCAAGGAACTTGGCACATGCATGGGAGAACAGGGGAGGTGGGCGCTGGGGCTGGAGATGCCCAGTTGCGAGGGTTCCACTTGAACCTGAGCACCCCATGCCTGATGGCGGAGAGGTGGAGGGCCAGCTGGGGAGGGGGCTTCTGGGCATTATGCAGCTGCATGGGGGAAAGCCTGACCAAGGCAGAATTTAGCAAATAGATTCAGCTTTTGGTGGCCTTGGAGAGAATCTTTACTTTTTGGTTGAATATTTCCACCTGAGTCTGGCAGTCCTGATAGTTCTCTAAGACTTCATGGCTAGAAAAAAGCAAGAAGAAAGGTCTGGTCTCAGAATGGGGAGGGAAAAGAGAAAAAGGAGGGAGGGAGGAAGGAAGGGAAGGAAGGAGGAAGAGAGTGAAGGAGAGATAGAGGGAGGGAGATAAGGGGGATGAAATCTTGTGAGCTTGAGCTTGCGTCTGTAATATTGCTGATCTGAAATCTGCCAGAAGTTTGAAAACAACTTTCCCCAATACATGAAACAGTGTGTGTGAATATGTGTGTGGGTGCATGTGTATTTATGTGCATGTGTTCAAATAGTGTATGTGGTGTGCACCTGTGGGCACAGTTGTCTGTGAATGCGTGTTTGTGTGTGAGCATGAGTGTGTGGGTGAGAATGTGTGTTTGTATAGTATGTGCATGTGCAATGCAGATGTGTGCAATGTGAATGTGTGTGTGTCTGGGTGTACGTATATGTGTGTGCATATATGCGTGCCTGTGTCTGTCCAGCGTGCTGGAATGGAAACAGCCCTGGAATAAACCTCAGGAAAGTTGGGATCACACGCTAATTGGCCATGTGCCAGCTGTGTGACCTTGAGCAAGTCATATTATCACCCTGGACTTCAGTTCTCTCATATGTTCTAGTTCCTAGAACAATGCCTAGCCCATAATAATCACACAATAAATATTTTCTAAGTAAGTAATTATTATTTAGGGGCAATGCTGACTACTTCTTAAGATTGAGGAGATGACAAAATGAAAATATATATGCAAAACTATTCTCTTGGTGCTTGGCACATAATGAAGGCCCCAAAACTGCCAGCCCCTCCCCTCCCCAACTCCAGGTTTTCCCCTTCGGTAGGAAGTCAACGAAGGAAATGCTGCATAAGGCCAGCCCCTTGCAGGCCCCTGCCTTGGGCTGAGTAAGTACCACTGAACAATTCTTGAGCCAATTTCCAGGGGCTTCTGAGTCCCCATCATGTTACATATTAGCCAGGCCTCTTCCTGCTCTCAAAGGTTGACAGTAATTCATTTGCAAGAATTAAATGCAAGATTGAATTTTAACGACTCGGAAATTTGAGGTCAAATTTGTTTTGATTGACCTACAGGGGCAGGAAGCCCAGCGAGTGAGCTGATGCCCTGACCTTCCATCTGTGTGGTGTACTTACGGGTCACCATCCCACAAGGTAAGAATTATTATCCTCGGTAAGCAGTTGAAGGAGCAAAAGCTCAGACAGGTTGAATGACTGGCCCAAGGCCACATTGCTTACTCCAGGTCGCCAGAGCCCAACGAGTGATATTCAGAAGCTTTGGGAAGGTAAAATCTTCTCCTTCTATCCTGAGCAGATAGAAATGAGGTCTCTAAGTTTTGAACCCACAAACATCTCAAAATCTCTGACCAGTCAGCCCCGGTTGAGTATTGGCAGATAGAGCCAGGGCCATGTGGCAATCAGAAAACTAGTCAGGTGGCACTGGAACAGTGCCTCTGAGGTATTTCACAAACATGGGGAACAAACACATTTGGTGTTGCAATCCTGGCCACCCGGAGCTGCCGCGTTGGCTGTTTTTTGAGAACGGACTGTGGATAAGGAGTTTGAGGGCTGATAGCGCTGGGACGCCTAGGCGGTGGCCATCTTGGAGCTGTGTCAGCACCTCAGGAGACTCTCAGGCTGGGAGCTCTTTCAGCCCCTCATTCCCTCAGAGTTGCAGCCAGAGAGTCCCTCTCCTCCCAAAGTGGCCAAAAGCTATAATCAACCCCCTTAGCGAGGCATTCAAGGCCTTCCATGGCCCAGACGTCACCTGTGGTTCCATCTTTTCCCACTATTCCCCCTGACAGACTCATGACCCAGGCTAAGAGCCTCTGCATCCCAAATATACCTCGTTCTTCACCTCCTCCATGCCCAGGAAACAGACAACTCCTTCCCTCAAAAGACCTATTCATCCTGTAATCCTCAAAACAAAAGTTAATTAAGACCAAATCTCACTTAGCATTTCACAACGCTCTCTGGGATGATTAGTGTAACTGGTAGGAGCCGCTCCAGAAACTCACAGCACAAATACAGTCACATTGCACTTATTTTTCCAATTAATCTCTTAAGCACCCATCTATATTAAAAGCAGGTCCAGAATCTTCCTTTAGAGGTTTCTTCCCTTCCCAACAAATTGTCCCAAAGTCCTGGGGAAGGCCAAGTAAAAACAAAAATGAGTCCTCTTCAGACACCAGGCATAGAGCACCTGGTGCGTGTTCAGTTTACAGTTGCCACGATTCTCTCTGCCACGGATTCTCTCTGCCACATAGTGTCACTGTTGAAGCTTACACCGCCATGATTTCTTGAATACATGCAAATACCAAAAACAAATTCCTGACCTGTAGCCAGGGGCCTCATTTTGAACTCTTAAAGTATAATTCTCTTAATTCCTTTTCTCATACTCAGCTATTTCCCAGGGTACAAGAGGACATTAAGACTAAATCAGGACTGATTCTACTTTCCGCACTCACAGAGCCCTTTTTCACTTGGCCTAGGACCACTGCAGAGAATACCTTCTCTTTTTTTAAATCTCCAGAAAGGGAAACATCTTTTAATATCTGTCCCTTGAGAGCATGAGACCTGCTGACTCCGCACCTGCCCTTCTCAGGTGGCCTTCAAGCCTTTCTTTTCCTGCCTGTGCTTTGATATAACTGGCAACTTCCTCGCTGAAGAAAAGAACAAAAGCTCAGGTTCAATCTCTAGCAGGGCACCTCCTGGCAGGGCACCTGCAACAGTTGCAGCAAATTTCAGGGCCAAAAAACTGTGTCCAGGCATAGCTAGAGGACAGTAATTACAGTTGGAAAGGGCCTGCTGTCTACCAGGCATCTGGACACAAATGATCCTGTTTAATCCCAGCAACAAGAGGAAAGTGGTGTGAGCCACATTTCACTAAGGAAAATGAGGCTCAGGGTGCTGAAGGGCTGAAAGCTACACAACTGCAAGATGCTTGACCGAAGTCTTTCTTCTGCCCTGGATAGAGTCACAGCTTGCTCCCCTCACCCCGAGTAGTTTACTACAAGTGAGATCAAACTAAAAGAAACATCCTAAACAGCCTTAAAGTGATAAAGGAATCACAAAAGAGCAGCCTAAAGGCTTAGCACATACTAGGTCCTCTATTAGCAGTTGTAAATGATATGACCAATACTTGTCCTACTCTGTGCCCAGACCTGGGACAGATCAGTGAAGTGTAGGAGCTGATTCCAGCACAAAACCTCAACTAATTGACAGGACAAAGCTTACCGAGCTTACCAGGAAGGAGAAGATTCATTTCTCAATTATTCTAATTCAACATTGGCAGAGAAACATGCTATTTAAAAATCAGAGAAAGGGTGAGAAGAAAGCCCCGGGGGAATAAAATGCTAACTTCCAAATTTCCAATTCCTGAGAAGCTTGGGAAGACTTCCCGGAGGAGGGAGCATTTTAGCTGGGTCTTTGAATGGACATAACAATAACAACAAACATAAGCCACTACCTATTGTTGACCACTTGCTCTGTGTCAAGCACTAACTACATAAGCCCTCCTCATAAATATTGCCTCTTTTAATTATTCAATGAATCTATAAGGTAGAGACTGTTGCTATTCCCATAATACAGATGAGACACTGAGATATAGTAATGCCAAACCAGTAATTATTGAAGCAAGGATTCAATCCCATGTGTATCTAGAATGTATCTACCTAGTCAGAGGCGAGCCTGGGCTGGGACAGAGAGAAAAAGAAGCATGCCTCCTCCAGGGGAAGGACTCCTGTCAAGTGGACACCCCCATGGAGGCAGGAAGTGAGCACACGCAGGCAAGGGAAGTGGGTAAGCCCTATTCCTGCTGAGAGGGAGGCTCCTTGCCCACTAGTAAACAGCAGCGCAGTAAACAGCAAACTAGAACCAATTAGGTAAGATCCTCGTTGCTTGCAGAAGAACAATTGAAGACAGAAATCGGGATCGTTTGCTCCAAAGTTCCCCAAGTGTGAGCAAGGTAAGAGGGTAAATGAACAAAGGGCCCATTTTCCCCATAGTAACAGCTGTCACTTGCTATGGGCAAGGCATGTGCTAGGCTTTTGCAAGCGTTATCTCATTTTAATTTTCACTGAAATACTCTAATAATTATAGATAATATCCATTGATTATGAATCATATTCAAGGCATTATTCTAGATGATTCTATAGGTTTAAATTCATTGGATCCTCACAACACTATATACAATTATTATTGTATTATTATATGTTATGATACAACAATACAATATTATTATTGTAATACTATTATAAAATATTATTATATTATTAGTATTACTATTTTCTCCATTTTACAGAAAAGGAAACTGAGGCATAGGCAATTAAGTATTTTTTCCAAGGTAAATGCAAGTGGTTAATGGAAGAACCAGTATTTGAACTCAGGCAGTCTGGTTCCAGATCTTGTGTTATTCACCACTATCCATTTTGTCCTGTCAATTCGGCATCATTATCCACGTTAAATAAATAAGGAGGTGGTGTTCCCACAAGATTGTATGAATCATTCAATCTTTTTGGTGGCAAAATCAACATTTGAACCAACAGCCATGCTCTTAACCACGTGACGATGGCAGCCCGGGTCCTGCCACTGACTAGGGTTGTGCCGTGCACACATCACTTCTCTCCATGCCTTGGTGTCATCACCTGGAAAAGAAGAATATAAAACTTGATGGTTTCCAATGGCCTGATCAGCTCAGACCTCCCAGAACACAGTGAGGAATTTTAACACCCCAGGGTATCTATTGCCTCAGTAGGAAATCAGTTGCTTTCTGGCAGACAAACCACAGCCTAATCCTTAACAGCTATTCATTTGCATGAGGATAATTTGGGGTTCCTGCCACCACTCCTCTTCCACCTTTGTGGGGAGTCTCCAATATGGCCACCAACAGATTCTCCCATCTCTGTAAGTACATCTGCTGCTCACAACAAGAGGCGGAGTCTGTTTTCCCTCCCCTTGAATCTACTCGGGCCTTGTGATTTACTTTGACCAGCTGAATGCGATAGAAATAATATCCTGGGATTTCTAAGCCTGGCTTTGAGTTTGGGGAGCTTTCTTTTCCTGCCTCTTAGAATCCAGCTATCAGACTCTAAAGAACCTTGGACTAGACTACAAAGATGGGAGACCACGTGAAGAAGAGAGGCCCCGAGGATGAGAAGCCATCTTGGAGGTTCCAGCCCCAGGCAGCTCCCAGCTGACTAACCTTGGCTACCCTACCTAGAGCAGAAAACTGCCCAACTACTGGGAGCAAGAACAAATTGTTGTTGCTTTAAGCCACTACCCTTTAGAGTGGTTTGTTACACAGTAATTGAAAGAACCCCATTTCCTCCACCTTATCTTTTTTCACCACAAAAGATTACTCCATAGCTTACTGGTGTCAATGTCCATTGGACTGTGGCATTTAAGTGTGCTCATGCCTTCGTGACTAATGGGGGACTTCTGACCTAAGACAAAGGGCAATAATGTGGCTTCATTCATTCAGCATGAGCATCTTTCTGTGCCAGGAACACGCTGAGGCCCAGAGACTCAGAGATGAATAAGACACGCCTTCAGAAAGCCATGTTTGGGGGAGGACCTAGGTCAGTCTCATCACAACACAGAGTGGTGGGATCAATTTGCTCATTTATTCAACTGCACCTATTGAGTGCCCACTATGTGTCAGGTACTCTGCTAGTCCTCTGGGCTAATCATCAATGATCCAGGCCCTCGCCTGGCTTGCCTTTCAGGGGCCTTTCATTCCAATAATGGCAGAGGTACAAGTGAAGCTCTGTGGAAACACACAGGAACTAAATGCTGAGGTGGCCAAGGTAACAAGTCTTGTCCCCATTTTACAGATGAGGATTCTGAGATCCAGAATTCTCACTTATTAGCTGTGTGACTTTGAGCAAGTTGCTTAACATTTCTTGTCTTTCACTTTCCTCATCTATAAAGTGGGTTTAATAATAATACCTACATCATGGATTGTGGTAAGGATTAAATGAGTTAACGTTTGTAAAGCACATAAAATAGTCCACGATGCTTATTTAAAAGTATATTAATCTTTGTTAAATGAAATTTTAAAATAAACCAAAATGAAATGACATGATTAGCTCAAGTTCACAGAATTGGGTAGGTGTCAGTTGGAATTGAATTTTAACACCCCAGGTTAACCTACTCCCTTCTATTCTACTTCTCAAGTGAATCTGTCTTCCATTTTCTGTGACAGATTTAAATCATCTGTGTGCTCTGCTCAGAGCATAAGTATCACAGGGAGACCCTTGCATGTGTCCTAGTCAAAGAACTCCTGAGGTTCAAATCTCAGGCTCCTCATGGATCATGTGCAGGGTGGAGACTGTTCAGATGACTCAGGCCAAGGCTAATTCACAAAGGCATGTGCCAGAAATCATGCTCATGCCCCAGGTGTATTAAGAAGGACTTGAAGGCTTAAAATGCACCATCCTGCAGATAGGGACTGCCTGGGACTGTGACTTCCATAGACACTCCCACCTTCTACTGTCTAGCCACCCTGGCATCCACCTCTGCCACTCTCATCTGAGGAGGAAACGCGGTCCATCTGAGGCAGATGGCGCCCAGGCTCTCTGCAGCTGGCATTGTCCTTCCACTGGAGAGGAAAGCAGGGGCGATGGGAAGATGGCAGTCTCATTTGCAGCCTGGCTTCCATCCACATACCAACAATGACACAACTCCCTCCTCCAGCGAGCACTTTCCAATCTCCACTGAGATCTCTTGGATGAGAAGCCAATTTCCATCACAGCCGTGCACAGGCAGCTATGGGTGGGGTGCGGATGGAGCTTACTTCTACCCCAAGATCTGGGAAGAGAGAGCTCATCTGCTCCCCAACCAGACGCACAGCCAAGCATAACAAGGCTGCTGCTGCAGGGAGCCTGGAGGAACCGAGTGGGAAATGGCCCAACGGTCAGGACTGTGAAAGCCACGGTCATCAGAGAAGCACGCTCATCTACCCTGATGATGGAATTGTCCCAAAGGGAAAGATTTAACTTGTTTTAGGAACTAGTCAGAGCCTGGCTTGGGCATGCTGCCAGTGTATTACGAGAACAATCTCTGGGAAATGGAGAATGAATGTATTGCCAAGCAGATTGCAGCCCTGGAGCCTAACAATCAGTGGCCCCTTATACTCGGCCAGCCCCTAATTCCTCGGGACCTCCCTGACCACTGCTAGTGCCAGACAAGCTGATCCCTGGTTCTCATTCACTCAATGTGTGCTGAGTCCCTGTGATAGTCAGACATCACGCTAGGAGCTCAGGAGAGAGGCACGATGACACAGCCTCTGCCTCCAGGACTTCTCTGTCTGGAGCCCATGGATAATTACAATACAATGCGAAGGATGCCGCAATGTGTACCGGACGGGAGCCCAGAGGGAGGAGTGACGAGTCCTGTCTGGGCAATCCAGAGAGGATTCAGAAGAGGTGAAACATGAGCCTGGTCTTGAAGGATGAGCCCTGTTCAACTAGCATCTGTGAAGCACTCCTGGGTACCAGGCAGAAGGCCAACACTGGCCAGGGGGAGAGAGTGGGGTTTAGAGGGATTCCAGAAGAGCTTTCTCCCAGCCTCCTGCCAAGCAACCCCTGCCTACCTGCCTGCCACATGCCAGTTCAAAAGTATCTCCCCTGCAGGAATCATTTTCAACCAACCTCTAATTTGAAATCTCTCAACCCATGAACTTAGTTCAGCCTCTTCATGAACCAAAAGACATTTACGGTCCCCAAAGAGAAGCTTAGAGCCATAGGTACACTCTCCAGCTGGCGTTAAGCTCCAGGAAGAGAACAGCATTCCTGTCCTCCAGCAGTGAGCAGTCGACTTGTGGAAGAAAACTAAAGACCACCTGAGTACCAAACTGAACCATCTAATTTAAAAGTCCATTGAAAATTAGAGATAAAATTAGAGATGAAGAGAACTTGTGCCCTCCTTGAAAGCACCAGTTAAAATGTTCTTGGACCATCTTAGGTGTGAGCAGATATTCCAACACAGAGAAACTGCAAGCCCCTTGAGAATAGAAGTGTCTGTTTTTTGTGTCTCATTAGCCATCTCTCTCCTTCCCCACCCTTGTACTTAACTTCTTAGTCCCAGTGCAGAGTGTATTCAAGTAAACCATCAGGAACAGGAAAGGGAGACACATCGGTGGAGCTGAATCCACCTTGCCAGTCAAGAAGGGGTTGAGATTAGAAACCTAGATATGCCACCCATCTGCAGAAGGCAGAAAAGGAAGGAAGGAAGGAATGAAGGAAGGAAGGAAGGAATGAAGGAAGGAAGGAAGGAAGGAAGTGGGGAGGGAGGATATTAGTATATTTCCTTCCCACTTCCGAACAACCATGTGAGAGACAGGTTTCATGAACCCTACTTCATAGATAAGAAACTGAGGCTCAGGGAATTTAAGTAACTTGTTGAAGGTCAAAACCCTAGTAAACAGGGATTCAATCCAAAATCTGAGGACTCGGAAGCCTGTGCTTTTTCTAGACAGCCTGGATAAAAATAACTGCCATGTACAAGACTCTACCACTTGCCAAGTCCTGGGAAGGCCCTTTACAAACACAGACCGCACAGGCCCTGAGCGGATTCTGCCAGCAGTGGGGCCTTGCCCAGCTGCCCCTCTGCACAGGAGGGGCTGGCCAGGGTGGCCACAGGATTTAGCACCCGATCAAGTATGGTTTGGAGGGTGACCTGGGGCACTATTACTAGTTATGGTGAGCAGAAAGTACAAATAAGACTGTCCCACGCGGCCACCCTCACTGTAGCCCACCTTCCAACATCCATGCATTCCCCTGAGCAAATATGTCAGAAGAAGCTTGAATCCAACCCCCTCTGGGACTCTCTCCACTTTCCAACAAGGGGCCAGCCAGCCATCCTAAGGCTTCGCAGACACTGGCCATGCCAAGTCTAGTATGGAATGTAAAAGAAATTAGAGCCATGTGTTTTATTATTTAGCTTTTCTATAAAACTAAAATTGTTCTATTGAAAGAATTATCCTATGCCTTGAGAGAACTTACTTCCTTAAGATTAAAAATATTTCTTTGGATGACATAATGGTTATAACAGATTGTAGTTTGCTTTATAATGCCTTTAATGGGCAGAACTAAAAGTTGACAACGTTGTGATATTGGTTTTCTTGATTTAATTTTTTTTTTTTGCCATTTTGACCATTTTAAAGTGTAGAGTTCAGTGGCATTAAATACATTCACATTATTATGCAACCATCACTACCATTCATCTCCAGGACTTTTTAATTTTTCCAAATTGAAATTCTATACCCATTAAATGATAACTCCCCATTGCCCTTCTCTTCCCAGCCCCTGGCAACCACTGTTCTACTTTCTGATTTTATGAATTGAACTACTCCAGGTATCTCTTATAAGTGGAATCATATGTATTTGTGGTTTTATGTCTGGCTTATTTCACTTAGCATAATGCCCTCAAGGTTCATCATTGTTGTAGCTTATGTCTGAATGTTCTTCCTTTTAAAGGCTAAATAATAGTCCATTGTATTCTGGCCATTATGGTATAAGCATTCTTTGTTGAGTGGTGCTTCCAGGAAAATTTCTGAAAAAGAGAGAGGTAGACTTATCTGGGGGCCTTATATTTATGTTTCTATCCTCTTTCTTGCTACATGGAATGTGGACATAGGCTGAGACTGCCCTGGCCATTGTGCAACCATAGGTCAACCTTGAGGATGGGAGCCATGAGCTAAGGATGGTAAAGAAAACAGATAAAAGGAGTCTAGGACATCAAAGATGTCATACAGCTGTCACTCTACACCTGTCTTCTTACCACAGACTTCTTTTAGCAGAGAGAAGAAAAAAACTCTAACCTTTTTCAGCCACTACCTGTTGAAGGTACTTCCCAACTGAAACCCTGAGTAAGATTTAGTCCCTGACTTCAGAGACTTCCAACCAACAGTGGGATTCAGACATGCCCAGTGACCCCCAGGGCAATGGCTGGCCAGGAATTCGGCAGGGTTAAGGAGAGCGCTAGTATCTCCCTAAGGAAGGATTGGGTCATCAGCTTGACCTTTCACACTCCCAAATTGTTGGTTTAGGAAAGGACTGAAAGTGTAAGGAGTCAAACCACAGCAATTTCTCCTCCTTCTAGAGTGACCCTGTGGGAGAAATGTCACATGTGCTCATGAGGTGTCACTGGATAATCGGCAAGTGTTGATTCAGCACTACTTCTGTGCCTAGCTTTGTGCTAGGTGCTGTAGGGGAGGCACAAGAAGTAGAAGATGTGACTCCTGTCCTTGTGGAGCGTTTACGCACAGGTACTCACCAACTCTGATGTCTGAAAGGAACCTTGGGTGGGAACCTTGGTTTCCTGGGCTCATGTTTCCATGTGGAAGGACCTTATCCAGGTAACACTTCCTGCCTCATTTCCCCACTAGGCTCCCTCCTCATGAGACAGGGAGCCACTTACTTACCTGATCAATGAGTTCAGGAGAAAAAACAAATAAGCCCCTCTGGATTCTCTTTTTAGGAGCTCCCTTAGGATATGTCCATGAGGGAGAACTCTGGCAATGTGCGGAGCTGCCATTGATGGGTTCAGCAAGTCTGTCTAACTCTAGGGAGCAGTGCTATGAAGCCCTTTGTTGGGGTCACACACCTCTGCACATTCTCCAACCCAACTTTTATCAGTAAAAATACCATTTTTTTTTTTCAATCTCCATTTCTCTGTTGGTTCTGAACTCAGGAGGAGTGAGTGTTATTCTTGGCCTCTCAGGATAATTATTGCTGACAGCTGTTATAAACAACCTCAAATCTCAGTGTCTTAACACTGTAAAAGTTTTATTTCTCATCTCACAAAATCCAATGATAGTGTTCTGGTCAAGAGGCTCTGCTGTAAAAGGGACCCTGTTTCATGTTGTGTCTCCAGCACTATGTGGCTTCAAAGTCAATCCAGAATCATCCAGCCATGAGAGATGGGGAAAGCCTGGAAGATCATGTTGAGGGGTATTCTGTGGTGTCCACAGCCAGGCCTGGAACTGTCATAAATCACTTCCAGCCACACTGCACTGAACAAAGTATAGAGACCCTTGAACCCAGGGGAGGCATCTACCCTGCCTCAGGGAGTAACGAGCTCCCTGTCACTAGAAGAGGGCCAATAGAGGCAGATCCCTTGGTGAAGATATTAGGAATCAAGTCTTCCGTCAGAGGACTGGACCACAGGAACAATTCCCACGCTTTTCACTCTCCAGGGCCGTTTCATAATTTTTCCCTTTGGACCTCATGTTTTGAAAGATTATGTCTAACAAGCAAACTGCACTTGTTGAGTAATAACAAATACATTTCCTCACTTCTTATTAATGAAGGGTGTGTGTGTGTGTGTGTGTGTGTGTGTGTGTGTGTGTAGTATCCACAACTAGACATGATCATTTGGGGCACCATGACAAACATGATTTTGATTTGCTAATCATATTCCAGGAATACCTAGGATGTCATCAACAGCCAATCTAAGTTTCTGACCAGCACTTGAATTTTTATTCCTCATTCATCCACTGAGGTTGTCATTCTTGGGGGTTCTAACTTTTTACGGGAATCTCCCATCTGACCTTCTACCTTGCTAGTGCCCCAGGCCTTGTTTGCGGCTCCTCCTCAGCACCCACCCCCTTGCACAAGGTCTGTTGAGACTTTATCTTTTGCCACTGGAGATTGCGTATACCCTAGACCCACAGTTTCAGTGCTGAAGCCAGGCAAACTGGGGCAATTGGTCACCCTAGCTGGACAGAGATTGAGAACCGACAGGTCTCAGGACCCACCCAGCTCATTCTGTCTGGATGACACGGTATTTTGAAATAAAATTGAGTTAGTAATTAAAAATCAGAGGCATCACACTAAAAGCTATATTTTTAGCATTTCTTAAAAATTTGAGAGATCTGACCCCCTGGATGTGCATGCATTCAGGCATAGCCACACTCGGCTGCAGCTTAATAGCTGCTGGTCTCTGTCGTCCTGGCAACGGTCCTCCTCCATCCTCTGCAGCCCTTTCCCATACCACGCACTCACATGGGCTGACCTGTGTACCTGACTGGACATTGTGTGCATTTGAGTGTGGGGCCCGGCCCATCAGCATCACCCTGACTCACTAGAGCAAGACTTCTCCACCTTTATTGCACCTTTGAATCACCTGGGGAGCTTTGAAGATGCCCAGGACACACCTCAGCCCAATGAAATCAGAATCTCTGGGGAGCAGGTCTCAAACATCAGAATGTTTTAAAATTCCCCAGGTTCCAGTGTGCAGCCAAGTTTGCAGTGCTTCTCAGACTTCAGCGTGCACGTGAATCATCGCTAGGTCTTGTCAGAATGCAGATTCTGAGTCAGTGGACCAGGGTGGGGCCCCAGATTCTGCACTCCTAACAAGCTCCAAGGCAATGCCAATACCGCATTTCCAGGGACCACACACACTGAGAGGCAAGGGGCCCAAAAGACAGCTCCTCATTAGCATGTGCTCTTCCCAGCCTCCATGCTGGCCTGAACCGCTCCGGTCTCCTTGGAGATTTGTCAAGGCTTATAACAGCCAAGGCCCAGAGAGGGGCAGTGAGCAACCCAAGGTCACACAGATCCAGGAAGAGCGCTCAGATCTCTGTTTTTTCCCACCGCACAGCACTTCTTCCCCTGACAGACAGTTTCACCCACCATCCAAATCACAGCACCCCCTGGCTCCCTTTGGGAGGAGAGGCAAGGGTGAAATTCCCCTGGGAGAAGTCAGACCTTGTAGAATCTGCTTCTGGACGTGGGTGGGTGGCAGATGTCTGCAGAAAGGGGTCCTGGCACAGGTGGGGGGAGGCAGCTCAGCCTGTGAAGAGTAGAGCCTGAGGAAGAGGAGGAGGCTGACTGAGGGGCACCAGGGCAGTCTCCTCCCTGGCCCCTGAGGAGGACGCCCCACGGTGCCTGAGTCAGAGCCTGTGAGCTCAACCCCAGGGTGCTGGGCTGGGAGCATGAGTCAGAGGGTGTGTAGGGAAGAGAACTTCTCCCCTGGCCAAATATGGGGCTCTGCTTTGCTCGGTCTTGCCATTCGCACTGCCAGAGGCCGAAGGCTGTGTCTGCTCCACTTGACAGCGAGGTCCCTGATGAAAAGGGGAAACTATTCCACCCTCCACTCACCCCTCTCTCCCTCCCTGGCCCGTGGGTGGCACTTTGCTTTGCGCTCTCCGAATACCTTGTAAACTCCTCCGCGGCCTATCTGCTCACCCCACGTCATTAAATGAAGCATAAAATAGAGAATTAAGAATGACGTGTTTTGAAACGGAGGTTTTATCGTAACAGGGTCCTGCTGGGCTGCCCTACACCCGCAGCACTGGGGGCCCAGGGGAGCGGGGAGGAAAGAGACAACATCCCACTCTTTTCTGTGTCCCCCTGTGCCACACACGAAGCCTGGGGCACAATGGATATGATTAACTATTTGCTAAATAAATTAATAACTGTGTATATTTTGGGTGTGTGTATGTCTTTCTCTGCCAACGGACTTTTAATTCCTTGAAGAAATAACAACTTACATACACACCCTATATGACAGACACCGTTCTGAAAATGTCATACGAGCTCATTTACTATGAGGATTAGCTCATTAATGCTCACAACAACCCTATGAAGACAGTACTATTATTATCCCTATTTCACAGATGAGGAACCTGGGGGCCTGAGAGGTTCAGTAATTTGCCCAGGATCATATAGCCTGTAAGGGATAGAACCAGGATTTCAACCTGATCTGCTCAGCCTCAAATCCTGTGCTTTTAACAGTATTTGATTCATCTTTGTGTCTCTGATGCCCAGGCCAGGGCCTGGCACAGGCTAGATAGTAATAGTTAATTTATTAATTATTGTGTGTGTTCATGTGTATTTGTCTCTCCCAGTTGACATTGAATTTCTGGAAGCAAGTATTGGCCCTATCAATGCCTCCTAATGCACTTAATAAATAGGTGAAGAGAGAATATGTTAAAGAATGGATGTTTCCAAACCCCAGGTGTTTGGTACATGAACTGGAGTACCTGGGCAATTGACTGAGGTGTTCAGAGTTTATTCAGATGTTTTTTAATAAGTGGCCTCATGTTTCTGTTTTGTACTGGGCCCTGCAGATAATGGAGCCCGTCTCGCCAAGAGTGAACGAAAACCTATGAAGATGCCTCCAGAGAGGAAAGGAAGGGATGCCAGGAGCACTGTGTCCATGGCCCCTAGGAGTGAAGGCTTGGCCATGGAGAACATCCAAACAGTGTGCCCCAGGCTCAACAGCCCCAGCCCAGGTGTGGGTCTCACCACCCCTACCCCAAGAGCTGCCCCAAAGGCACCACTGGACTCCCCAGGCTCCAACAGCTTCAGACCCTCGTCTAGCCCCCTCCTGCCGGGCCAGGCTCTCCATGGATCATGCCTTTGTGTGGTGGAGCTCGGGCCACAGGCTGAGTGCTGGGCTGAGCAATTTTATTTCATTGAATGCTCTTAACCACTACCCTGTGAGATAGGTTTTATTGGCCCCATTTTAGGCATCTGGGGTTCCAAAGGCCCAAGGTCACAAGTTAATAAGAGGCTAGATCAAGTACAAATAAATGATTCCAGGACCCTTGTTCTTAACCAATGGCCCCTACTGTGCCCTTGCTGTTTTAGCAGGCGCTCTTTCTCTCCACCCTCTCCCCAAAGCCTGTCTACCCCCTTACCTCCATCCATACAGCTGGGAAATGAGAGAATGAGGATTTCAACCCAAGCAGTTGGCCTCGGATTATCTGCTCTTAACCATATTTATTTGTTCTCCTTGTGTGGGCCTAGCTTGGATATTTCAGCCCACAGAAAAGTGGACCACAAAGGAACTCTAGCGTCAGCTTCTTCGTCTGCAAAATGAGAGCAATAAATATGCCCATATCACAGACTTTCCCTGGAATAAATGTAATAACAGATGTCAAAGTGCTTTTTAACAATCTGTAGGTCTATGCAGTTATTTCTATTAATTACTGATAATGAAACTAAAGCTTGTTAAACCAGGTGCTATGGAAACAAAGGTCATTAGCTTCCACCCTCCTCGCCTCAATCTAAACCAAGGCCACACCCTGGCCAGCCACTGGTCAGTAAAGAAAGCAACAAAGATGCATCCCTGTGAACCACCAGGATCTCTCCTACATTGTCTTCAGATCCTGATTCTGCCACTTCTCGGCTGTGTGACCTTGGACAAATCACTTACCTCTCTGAGTCTTGAGTTTCTCATCCACAAAGTGGGGTTCATGACGACAGTTGTGTTACAATGTGGTTGTAGGGCACCTAGCAGAGTAGTCAAAAAGTGGTGGTTGGTATTACTCTCAGAAAACTCTAGTACACACAGATTCCCTTTAAAGCAGCGAGCTCCTGATCAGCATCTTGCCCTTGGAGCATCTTCCTGGATGTTCTCTTTCCACTGAAGATGCATTCCCAGAACATGGGTAAGTACTTAACTAGTAAGTCCTAAATTAGCCAATTTTCTAAATCAGCTTTAAAAATTTCTCAGCTTGCCCAAATCCCAGCAGCTTTTCCAATGTCCTCCCTCCCTCTGCCTCTCCTTCCGCTGGGCTGGCCAGTCTGCTCTGGTGCAACTACCGGTGCTGGCCTGCTAGCTCCCCTCCTGCCCTCTCCTCTCCTTCACCCCCACAACCAAGTTGGAACTTTCTCTTCTGGTTTTTTTAATCTTTGCAAAAGAAGGGGCAGATTCGGGGCCTAACGAGGGTCTGGATCACAGAATGTGGTGGAGAATCTGTTTACAGTTGAAGGTTCCCTGTTCCTCACCCAACTCTCTCCCTCAACCACATTTTTCAAAGGAAAAGAAAAGTGTACCCACCGAAAACACACACACCGGCTCCACACGTGCTAACTCTGTGCTCTTGGGCAAGATACAGAAGGTCTCAAAGGCACAGATCATGGAGAACAAAGTGCCTATCTGGTAGGGCTGTCGTGAGGATTAAATATGATCGTCCACGCAAGAGTCTAGAACAGTTCCTGACACATAATAAATACTTAATAAATGTAACCATGTTGTTATATGAACTCAGTTCCAAAACGTGACATGTACATCACAGTCAATTTGATCCCTGGCTGTATTAATCTAACTTTTCATCACCATAGCAAATGAAAGCGATGAGCATATTGACATCAGTCAACTGATGGTGGCATTTCAACAGGCCTAGGCACTGCCTGGCCCTTTGTCCCATCATGAGTCCTTTTAATTCCCATCAGCACTTTGCATCTTTTAGTCAAATTTTTAAAAAATAAAAAACGTACTTGGTTTAGGCTTTTGATATTTTTAGTGTGATTAATTGCAGCTCCTTTCCTGATGCCTGTCATTATTTGAAAGCCTGTGTATTCATTCTTCACAAAACTCGCTAAAAGCTAACACGGAAGGCCAATGGTAGGACAGATAATGGTGGTATTGAATGACAGGAAACTTCATCGCCACAGGTAATGCCTGATGGCACATCTGGGACCAATATGCAGCAGCCTGCGAGGCTGTCTCAGGTTGAGATCCTGCACACGATTTGAAATTCATCACATAAGAAATAGCGACACTCTATCAAAATGTGCCTTCAAAGTACGAAAAGCTCAGGGCCAGTTACAGAGGGTAAGACTGTGGATAACAGACTTTTGAAAGCTGGAGTTCAGTAGCATGCTGTTCCCAGAGTGACTGTGCTGCCAGGAACATTTAGCAGTGGGAAAGAGGACTTTCAATTCTGTGAGGAAAAAGCACTCTGAAAATTTTCAGAAAATATGAGAGAAATAATATTATAATTACAGAGTTAGTATTGATGTATAATGAAACTGTTGGGGGGAAAGTACCACCTACTCAGCCAAAATAAGTTGGATGAAAGAGAGCAGTTTAGAAAAAAAAAAATTAATAGTTTAGAACAGGGGTCAACAAATTATGACCCACAGGCCAATCTGGCCAGCTACTTGTTTTTATAAATAAAGTTTTATTGTCACACAGCCATGCTCCTTCATTTGTATATTGTCTCTGGCTGCTATTATGTTACAATGGCAGAGGTGAGTACTTGTGACAGAAACTTTAGGGCCCACAAAGCCTAAAATATTTACTATTTGGCACTTTACAGAAAAATTTTGCCCACCCCTGGTTTAACAGATGAATCTATGTTATCTGGCAAGCAAAACAATACTTAGGAGTATGTTTGAAATCTGAGTGAAAAACGAAAGAAAAGGAAAATTTTGTTCATTTCACAAATATTTGATGAGGACCTACTGTGAGCCAGGCACTGTCTAGCTGTGGGGGGAAAGAAAGACAGACAAAAGTCCGTGCCCTCACAGAACCTATCCAGACTGAGGCGTTTACTAGTTGCTCACTGTAAAAGTACACATATTTTCAAAGTGAAATCTCTTAAAGAACAATGAAGAATGAAATGTTTCAGGGCATTAAGAATGAGATCAGTGTTTCCTCAGCTTAGTCAATAATATGTGATGAGCCAACCCGCAGAGCAATGAATGAACACTTGTCAACTTGTGCAAAAGAAATCCAAGAAGACCTCAAAGCCTAGCGTACACAAAAAAAGGCTGGTGGGTCTCATGGAGGTTGAAGGGAAAACTGGAACCAATTGACACATGGTTACAGCATGGAGTTAATTTGAATTCAATTCTTGGCCAGGCCTATCATAATGTTGCTAACAGAAACAGAAAGCTTAATGGATTTGCAGCAAAGTTGATGAAAAGAGAGCTAAGCATTTCGTATGCACGTGGTTACACCCAGGTTTGGGAGTCAGCAGTAATAAGTTTTGGGTTGTGAGCAAAGAAATAAAAACTCCAAAAAGCTCTCGATACTATAAATTCATGGATTGGAGAAAAGGCTGATGATTTTTTAAAACATTTCCATGCAGAGTGAAGACGCAGTGCACAGAAAGCTGTGTTGCTCATTGAAAATGTTTTTGGACTATCCATTATGGTACATTGTGGCCATTTGGGTTTAATGCCCTTACAAAGATTACTGAACATAGGAAATGATAGGAAATGATTCTTAAAAGATCGAATGTCTAGTAAATTGGGCAAGGTCCTGAGTTTAGTGCCCAAATTTGAATTTATCTTGTGTTTAAAATGTATCATATATTAAGTATTTCAGGAATTCTTTCAAAGGGCTTCAAAACGAAATTATCTATATTCACTACTTTTTTTCCTTTTTCATTATTTATCATCTAAGTAAAATGATAAACATTTCAAACGTATTTAGGACAGAGTAGAAGACCCATGCCAGAAAACAATCACTGAAGGTTTTGTAGTTAAGAAACCATCCTTTCAAATGAGTTGAAAAAAATCACAGATGAAAACAGATCTTGGGAGTTTAGATAACTCCTTTCTTTTTCTTTCAGAAAACAATGTAACAGTAATGTTTATTACTAAGGATTAGATTCTTAGTCATTAAATTTAAATCTATATTTTAAGCTTGTACTCAATACTAAATTGAAACTAATCAATCAACACTTATGTGCACATATGGAAGTAAAATTCAAGGGAAATCAAGTAGGTGGGAGGGGCGAGGAGGGGATGGGTAAATTCACACCTAACGGGTACAATGCACACTGGCTGGCTGAAGGCCACACTTGTAACTTCGACTCAAACTGTACGAAAGAAAATTAGGCAACCAAAACGTATGTACCCCATAAAACTGTGAAATAAAAAAATATACATTTTAAGAGCATAAATACAAAAGAATACAAATTTTGAGATTTTGTATATGTATATACATGAATATGTACATACATAAAACACATTGTCAAGTGAAACAACAGGCAAATATTTTTAAGAATATAGATGGACGTAAGATGTAATGTGGTCCCGTAACTTCATTTTCATGAGAATGACACAAAATTTAGTTTCCCTTATGACTGCATCAATATAGCCAATATGGGATTATTCCACATGGTCTTCAGTGAATGCTGCTGGTGTCTCAAGCCATTGTGTTTTGTTTCAATTCTGCCAATTGCTAGAGAGGGCAGGAAATGCTTGCCTTATCCTGCAGCATTTAAAAACATACTGTGCCGTGCACTAGCCCTTGATGGCTATTAAGAATGACCTGGTAACCAAACCGACGGACATTGAAGGAAGGCACTGGTGGCATTTGAAGAAGTTGGCCATGCAAGATGAAACATGGTATTTTTTATTGATAAATTTCACCTATAAGAATGACCTACTCCAGCTGATAGGTTGTCATAGCTGATATTCTAAATCTGAGCTCTAAGATCTGAGGCATGCTACTCTGATAACAATTGGACACTGCTCCTGGGCGAGGGTGGCTACATAATAGAAAATATCATGTTGTTTTTATTAACATATTCTTGCATATTCAAAGATTTTTGAAGACCCCATTTGAAGGCTGTTGCTCTAAAATCTCCCCCAAAGCTCCTTCCCTGCTTAGCCAAGGTCCCCTCCTATAGAAATCTGCCAGTAACAAGATTAAGGAATCTGGGTCCCCCACAAACATCCTGTCAGGCTCCACCTCTGCTGTGCATGAGGGCCTATTACAAAATCCCATTTTATAGATGATGAAACTGAAGTTCGGAAAGGCTAAGTCGCCGCACCCTTGGCTTCCCAAGTCACACTAAGGGAATGTCCTCAGTAGCTATCTTTGTCACCTGAAGTACAGAGATTTATGCAAGGGGGTGTTTATTTACACAAAGGCAATCAGCTCTCTGAGTGGGCCCATGTGTGACTAGCATGTTTACAGGCCCCAGAGTTCTTGGGAACCCCAGGTGACACCAGGCTGTATTTTCACAGGATGGCCAGAGGGAGCCACCTCCAAAACTATGACACCTGCCTGTTTCCTCCTCCACTCTGACTCTTCCCAGCCTTAGGGATCCTCACAGTTCCTGAAACCATCTGTGCTCTCTCTTACCTTAGGCTCTTTCTGGTCCATTCCACAGCTTAGACCTTTCCTCCCAACCTCTCCTCAGCCTGGGCCACTTCTCATCCTTCAGGTCTCTGCATAGTCTCATTTCTTCCAGGAAGTCCTCCCTGCCTCCTCTTCCCATCAACTGGGTCAAAGACCCCTTCTTTGTGCTGCTGTAGCATCCTGTGCTTCCTCCAGTCACATTGCACTGGATAAGTTACTTGGTTGGACAAAGATGAGGAAGTACAGCCTACTGTTTAAAGGCTTGGGCTCTGTAGCCAAGCTGTCTGGGTTTCAATCTTGGCTGTGTCCCTTACCAGTTCTGTGACTTTGTGCGAGTTGCTTAATCTCTGTGTGCCCCTGTCCTTCCCTCTGTAAAACAAGAATAATAATATAACCGACGTTTATTATAATGATGAAAGGCACTTATAACAATGCCTGACACATAGCAAGTGTTTGATTTTTATTATCATGGTAATCAACTGTTTTCTGGTCCATCCTTCACTAGACTGAGTTTGTGATTGCAGAGATCATGTCTTAATTATCTTTTAGTACAGCATCTGGCACTTAGTAAGTACTTGTAAATATTTGCAGAATGAATGAATGAGCAACAGAGGCCACAGCCTCTGTTGAACCCCTGCTGACAGCTGGCCTTCTCTAGGGGCTGCCTTGGGCTTCACAGACTTGGGGCCTATGTAGCTGAGCTGATTTGCTCAGAGAAGATGCTCAGGGGGCAAGGAGATGTGCCTATGCTGTTCCCAGCAGGGAGCTCTCCCTCCAAACACAGCTGCTCATCCCATCAGAATTGTGCAATTCCAGGCCGTGCAGCTTTGCAGGGATAACTCCTCGTCTGACTGGGGCGTTGACCTGTCTTCATGGAACTGAACTTCCCCAATGGAAGGTCTCAGGAGCTCAGGCTCAGCTCCTCGCTGGTTGCTCTCTGGGCAGCTAACCCTCCCCTCCCCATCACCTGGCTGTGCCCCATGGCCCAAGTAGGCTGACCCTGTTGTCCACTGGCTATGGCCCAGCTCGGCCTTCAACTGAATCTCAAAGGCCCCCCCCCAAGAGCTTTTCCCAAACTACTCGTAAGTGGAAATCATTTCTCTCCACTCTGGACTCCTTCACCCTTTATCTACCCTTGTCTGTTCACCTCTTGGAGTCTTGGTCTGATTATCTGTGAAATAGGTAACAATGCCTACTTCAAGGGGAGGTTGTGAAGATCAGGTGACTCAGGCAAATGCTTCATATCACAAGCATTTGCTTATTTGTACCTCAGAAGTTTCTTAAAACCACAGATCCTCTAGTTCATCACTATATGCCCCATTCTTAGCACAGCACCTGACTCATCAAGGGCATTCAATAAATATCTGATCAATCAATCAAAAGAACCAATCAACAAATAAATAAATGATGGCAATGGAGCAATGTCCTGCAATTGTTACACAGAAAGGAATTGTCTTGGGAGATTCTTTCTTTCTTTCTTTTTCTTTTTGGCTGCTTTCAAACTAGTAATGGCCAAACCAAATCAATTATCTCTTTCCTGGGAGGTGACTTCACAACATATAGGGAATTCAAAATTTCATTTATTAGCCTGAGAACTTGGACTTGGGTGTACAAACACACACATATGCTCACACCCTGGGAGTGATTTTCAGAAAGGAGTGGGTGTTTATGATTTTCCCCCCACATGTAATGTGGGCATTGACTACAAACAACCACCCCCTTTATCCTCTTACCCCATCCTGGGCCCTTCCCTTCCTGACATCACATATCACCACCTGTACCCAAGATCACCAAACCAAGTGATCATCAGCTACTCTTCTCAACAAACAAAACCTCCTCTTCCCACAGAGTCCTCTAGAATCCCAAGGGGAAAGCTGGAGTATTTCATGTTAAGGAGGTGGGGACCAGGGTCGCTGCCTGATTTCTTACAAGTCCTGGGCACAGGGAGACAGGAGGATGTGACTACTTCTGGGTCTCAGTGCTAATCGGGGAGGCCTGTCACTTTCACTGGGTATAGGTCCCCACCCTCCTTTGCCTCACCCATGCCCCAAGCCCTGGAGGCTAGGTAAGCCCAAATTCCCTGGCCAGAAATTGCCCCATCCTCCCTATCAGACCTACTTACCTGCCCGACCCAGACCTGTCCCTCATACAGTCACGGGCAAGGCTGAGCCCAGGCAGTTGCAACTTGCTCAGGTGAAGTGAACTGACTTGCCTGAATACTGAGGGTGAGCCAAGACGAGGCCACCCAGCAAAGCCCAGAGCAGGTCAGTTTCCCAGCAGGATGCTGAGGAGAGAACATGGGAGGCCTAGGCTGCCCCTAGGCTGCCCTAGTCTACAGGAAGACCCCATGGCCAGCTCCAGGCTGGGATCTCAGCCTCTATTTCTCCCTCTCTCACCTCCCGCTCTCCTCCCACAGCCTTGCTATGGTGGCTGGCTGCTCAGACAACACTGCATGACAGATGGATATGCACAGTGCATAATGCATCATCCACGATGCTGGTCATTATAAGATGCACCATTATTTTAAGTACCTCTAAGAAAGAAAAAAATGCTACCTACCCAGTTGCGACACGACAGATCTTGATTACTTAGAATGTATATTTTGTACTTACTGAAAGCTTTTTTAGATTTATTTAGAATGGATTTTTACCATATATCTGTCTCATACATGCATGAAAAGGAAAATAGAAGGGAGGTAAATTGTTTAAGGTTTTCCTAAAACTTAGTCACATTCGGAATCCAACTCCTCTGAATCACTTTTTCACTCAAAGTTATTTATGTGCACGGTTTTCCCTACAATGCCATCCTCTGAGCCATCTGGCGCCCAGGATGATCACAGGAAGAAGACGGCACTTCTTCAGAGAGTGCCCCACTATTGTCTCAGGGTTTTCTTCCAAGCTGCTGACATCATTCTGCAAGACTGATGCCCAGACAATGGAAACTACATCATGAATGTCTCCTTCCCGAAAGTGACTGTTAGATGCATCCCATTTTCAGAGCTGACAGAAAGGAAAAGAATGTGCACTTAACTTGATCGAATGTGGAATTATAGCAATAGCCAGCAATCAAACAGGTAAAGCAGCCCAGGAACTGTGCTAAGCATGCATCTTATATATGTTATCTTATTCCATCTTCTCTATGAGGTAGGTATTAATAAGAGCTAAACTTATATCGTGCTTACTATGTGCCAGACACTGTTTAAGGGCCATATATATTAAACATATATATATACACACATATATATGCTCATTTAATCCCGCCAACAGCCCTATAAGATAAATAGTATTATCCCTATTTTTCAGATGAAGATAATTAAGAATGAGTTACTTGCACAAGATCACCACTGTAAGTGGTAAGACTGGGACTTGAATTCGGAAGTCCAGTTCTAGAGTCTACACTTAATCATTCTACTGCATGTGCTAGTAATGTGCCCATTACACAAATAAGGAAACTGAGGCTTACAAGAGATAAATACCTTGCCCAGGATACACTGTGTAAGGGCCATGATACAAATCTATAGCATCTGACTCTAAAGCCCTTATTATTCACCATGTTGCTATCCTACATAGGAGCAAATGTCAAATCCAGATATCTAGATTTCATTCTGTAATTCAGAATCCCATGTGGAATGATATTGAAAAAAATTAACTTGCTTTCCCTTCTCTCAAAGATGTAAGTAGTGCAATTTCCTTGTAGAGATCTGAAGGAGGTCTCGTACATCTGTTTGTCTGTTCACTGAATAACTATTTTTGAAATGTCCATTAGGCCCTGAGCTAGGTGCTTCAAGGAGTTTACAACATAGAAGGAATAACAGACTTTGGAAAAATGACTATAAGCATGACCAAGAAGGGGAAATGCTATTTATCACTGAAAGTGACTGGGAGCTCTTCTGCCACTGAAGAGGATGGTTCAGGAAGCAGAGCTGCCAAAAGTGGGAAGAGGATGGTGGCCAAGCCTCTTGTTGGGCAGTCCTTTGACAGATTCTTTAACCTCAAAGAATAATGATGGTTAACCAACTCGAAATGTATATATTTGCATTCTCCTTATATAACCCCCTCTCTCTCCCTAAACCTTCAGCAAAGTTTGCCACACACGCAAAGACCTTGTAACGTGACTTTTAGTGGAAATTGGGAAAGGAAGTTGAGGTCCCCATCTGTGTGAGTATGGGGCTTGGCGAAGAGCATATAAGAGAAGAACCAAACTAAATTTGGGGATCAGAGTAGCCTGCTACATTAGCGTAAACACTCAAACCTTGCTGACGTGTTAACCCCCACTTGTCCCCATTTCTGAAATCCTTGTCTGTCTTGATCCTTGCTGTAAACCCAGAGCCTTGAATGATACCAGACACATAACAGGTGCTCAGTAAATATTTTTTGATTGAATGACTAGATGAATGATCTCATCAGCCCCTCAAAATCTCTCCCAGGAGTGTTTCTCCTTTAACATTCCTTGATGTACCCTAAGGGCCTGGCACATATTAATAGTAAGTGTTCAAGAAAGAGTCCCTACCTGACAAATAAACTTTCTCCATAGTTTTGATAAATCACCTTGAATTGGCTTCCAGTGAAATTACTGGGTCAAAGAGAATGGAGACACGTAAGGCCTTGGATAGAAAGAACCAAGCTCTTCTGTCAAAGGAGTGCAGAATGGCTTCTGGTCGGAGCACTGCAGGAGAGTGTCTAGAACAACTTCTAATGGTCTTGCCAATACCTTCTCCACTTTCCCTCCACAAAGAGCTAAGGCAGCTAAGACCCACTCATCTTGAGCTCACCTTCGATCATGGTACCTTACTACAGACATCTCACCTGGACCATGCGAGGACCTACAGATAGAATTCCTTGCACCTGTTTCTGATCCTCTCTTAGCAACCAGCATGCTCTTTCCAAAGAGCAAAACCTGAACAAATATTTCCCCTGCTTAAAATCCTTCCATGAAAATTGCACTTGTACCCCATAAATCTGTACAAATAAAATAAATTTATACAAATAAAAACATTTTTTCCTCCCAAACCTCTTCCTATCACTGGGCTGGGAGGGGATTGATTAAGTGTCCTCCTGACTTCTTCACCCACACACAGCTCTAAATATGGCCCAGATCTGTCTGACTCTAAAACCTACTGGCTATTAACCAATAGGAATAAACCCTCTGTGCCCCTATAAATTAAATCATGTTAATGATTTATTGGATGTATTTTTATTAGCCCACCATGAGGCATAGAATTTCCAGAATTCATATGGCATAGATATTTCTTGAGCATGTACTATGTGCCAGGCATTGACTGGACTGATCACTTTCACATATTGTCTCATTTAATCCTCATCGAAGCCATACAAGGCTGACAAGGACACAGAGGCTCAGAGAGTGAAATATAGAAGAAATATCCCCAGTCGGTATGAATGACAGAGAAGGGCCTTGGATCCAAGTCTCCACACTCCTAGTCCCATGTGTTCTGTGAATATTTATTGAACACTTGTACATAACAAGTATTGTATGATGGATTCAGGATAAAAGGCAACTGCACTATCTCCTTTCGACCTTACAGCATTGTATATTGGGAAGTTCTTCCAAGTGTCTCATCTAAATTCCTTTTGCTGCAATTCAAGCCATTCCCACCCCTCCACCCCCACCTCCATCCCCAGGTAAATACAAAAACAACAGTGCTGATGAGATTGCCAAGCTTCTCCTCCTCTCATGGCTTCTGACTTTGGTTGCCTCACAGGCCTGAGATAAGCCCCACGGAACAGGCTTCGTATCTCCCTGGGTGTTGCCTCCACCCAGCGAGTCCCTCCTCAGCCCCTGCCCAGAGTCCGAGAAGACCAATAGCTTCAGGGGAACCTTCTGTGAGGGGGAAGGGAGGAAAGACAGAGAAAGCTGAAAGCTGGCAGCTTCTCCCAGCTGATCGCTTCTTGGGAGGTGGCAATAGGTGGCATCTTACAGGAGACTGTGTTGCCTCACCTGAGAGGCTCCCCAGGTTAGGAAACAGTAAGGGCAGACCACAGCACTGCCCCAGCCCTCCACAGCCCCTCAGAGGCTTCCACTAGATGGAAACCACAGAAGATTCTCCACCGGTGGTTTGTCAAAGAAGACAAGGACAGCCACAGCCCTGTACGGAACTTGTGGATGACTATGTCTGGGTGCTCTGGAACATAAAACAGGCTCAGTAAATGATGACTAAATGATTGGAAAAAAATGAATGAACACAAGAGTGTGAGAATGAGTAAATGAATCAGCATATGATTAAATGGATCAAAGTGAGTGAGTGAATGGAAGAATGAATCAGAATGAATAAACAAGAAAGTGCAAGAAAGAATAAACTTCTAAGTGACGAATGAGTAAATGAGAGGAAAGAGTAAAAGAATGATTAAATGAGTGCATGATTGAGAATTTAAAAAAATTAAATTTTTTTGTGAAAAAATTAGCGCATGAATGTGAGTCAATTGAATGAATATGTAAATGGTTGGTGGATGGATGGATAGATGGATGGATGGGTGAGTGAATGACGAATAAATTCACAACTTCTTAGAAAAGGACTAGAGAGTTAAATAATGGATTCTGAGGCCAATAACCAGGTCTGTTTCAGTCCTTATACTATCCCCATTCCCTGGTACAGTGCCCTACACATACTAAGAATTCTAATAGGAATTGGATGAATGAATAAACACATGGACAGACATCCCCCTGGTTGCAATACATAGTACCAAATTCTTCACTGGATGGAGACTCTTGATCCCAGCTCTGCCATTTCGTTAGATGTGTGGTCCACCAAAAGTCATCTAAATTCTTGGAACTTCAGTTTCCTCTTCTATAAAGTAGACACATTCATATCTACTGCATAGAGTTGTAGTATGGATTAAAGAAAAATGCGTAGCTCCCAGCATGTTGACAAAGGAGGAAATATGGTTAAAAAAAAAAAAAGGAAAAAAAAGAAAGCAGCCAGCGCATAGAAGGCACTTGATGAATGAACCTTCCCTTTCTTTCTCTCCCAAATGCGTCTTCTCCATCTACCCAAAGCCCACCATACCCGGTGCCCTTTGAGGCCCTGCCCTGTGTGAGCTCACAGTCTCTGGGGGACAGATACAAGTGGAAGCAACTCTACTAGGAAGTAGAAAGATGAGAGTGTTAGACTAAACTATTCAAAATTGCAACAGTTCAGCTGCTTTTGACCTAACACACCAGCAACTTCATGTTCCGACTATGACTGGAAACAGAAGTAATCATGCGTGGGAGCACAAAGAGAGGAGAAATGGATTAGTCCCAGGGACGATCAAAGAAGCCTGAAAAAAACTGGTAGAATTTGGATGTGTTACTCAATCAGTTGAGGAACTTGGTGACAAGCACATGAAACTCACTCTGTTTTAGGCAAAAAAGGTACTTCTTGGAAGAATATTGGGAAGCTCAGTGAGTTGCTTGGAAGGCTAAAGAAAGAACTGGGCTCACAAAACAGAAGGTCACATAGCCAGAACCAGAGAGAAAATTGCACACGTAATAAGGGGAGTGCCTAAACCCTTTGGTGGCACTGAAGACACCACCAGCCTGGACCCCAACTGCCACCCCAGGCCCCAATGTCCCTGCCACCATGGGAGAAATGAATGCTGCAGCCCCTCCACCACCACCAAAGAGGATTCTTCATTCCCCTGCTTCTTTGTGTCACTAGCTCTAAATTCACAGCCCAGGGCAGATTTATCTCATGGTCAAGGGTAGGTCTGGCATCAGCAAAGGATGCTGGGTACATGAGTAGTTGGGCTTTTCAGCTTCTATGGAGAGAGAGGGCTCAGCCTTCTGCCAGCCTTCACAGGACAGGAGAATTCCCCAAACACAGCAAGGGAATCATTCAGATGCTGAGTGCTCCAAAATTGTATAGAGTGAGCAAAATTTTGCAGTAAGTGAGCAAAAAGCAGCACATTTCAGCAGAGAGCACGAGGCCTGAGAACACAAGGTATGTTCAAGCAGCCGTGAAGAAACTGACATGTGCAACACCCCACAGGGTGTGGCAACACGGATCTGGGCCTGATCAGCAGATCCTTAAACACCTTTCGAGGCTTAGATGGGCTTAATGAATGGACCAAGAAGAGCCTCTGGAGTATTTGAGGAAAGTGACATGAACGTCTCAGATCTGCTGAGAGGGGAAAGATGGAGTGAATCACTAGAAGAGGAACGAAGGAGAGAGTTGAAGTAAGAGGCCTGGGCCAGCTCGGACACCGACCATGGGAATGGAGGAGGACAATCTCACCCATCAAAGGCTTGGAGAGGAATTGTCTAAACAAGGGATCCCGGTATATATGGACTGTGTGACGCTGGGGGCCGGGGAGTCTCTAACCGAGGCTGGAGAGGGGAAGACCAGGGAGCTGAGGGGGAAAGAGAAATGGGACTTGGTGAATGCAAGAGCCACCGGGGACAATTTTCTCATTGAAAAGCACGAGGGTGGGACTAGCAGGAAAGATTTTCGAAGCCGAATCCTGTTTTTATTTCCTATTGATACTGTAGCAAATGACCACAAACGTGGTAACTTCCAATACAATGCATTTATTATCTTGCAGTTCTGAAGGTCCAAAGTCTAAAATCCAGGTTGCAGCAAGGCTGTGCTCCTGCAGGAGGCTCTAGGGGGAAATCCATTGCCTGCCTCTTCCAGTGTCAAGAGGCGGCCTGCATTCCTTCGCTCGCTCCTTGTGCGTCTCTGTCTCCAACGCCAGCGATCAGTCACTCCAACCCACACTCCTGTCATCACATCTCCTCTGACTCTGGCACTCCTGCCTCCCTCCTAGAAAGGCCCATGCGCTTTCCCGGCCCCACGCAGACAACGCAGGCTCATCTCCCCACCTCAAGGTCCGTGACTCGCCATGTAAGGTAACATATCTGCAGGTTTCAGAGGTTAGATCATGCAACTCTTGAGGGAGAGAGGCTTTTTTTTACCTACCACAGTTTCCAAAATGATCACTGTCTTCCTTAGTGAGGGAAAAGGAAAAGGAAAAACAGAGAAAAATCTGGGAACCGACCCACTATGCGGACGGCTGCCCATGGTCAAGGCGACCAACGTGCCTTGAGTTCTGCTCTGTGCCGGGCACTTCACATTTCTTGCCTTCTCTCATTCTCATTTCACCCAACATCCCCAAGTCTTCGGGCCTTCTGACGAACATCTAAATAACTGCAAGATGCCAAGTGCGATGCCCAGCATGTCCAAGGATCCCGGGGCTGGGAATGCTGTCGCGTGTGGGGCACCATGCCTGTGAGGAAGGGTCTGCCAACATTCACCTCCCCCAGAAGACTTTTCTCATTCACCTCTTGCCATTGTGTTCATCTTGCCATAGTCTTCCCTCAGTAGATACAGTGAGTACCAAAATACCGTTGGCACAAGACTTCCCGGAAAAACAGCCTTGCTTACAGACTTAGGGTCAAGGAAGGGGATTATAGGCACAGCAGGAAATAACTGTCTCAGTGAAGGGCAGACCTCTCATTGGCTGAAGTTCATCAGCTTCTCCCTACATGGGGGGCCCCCTCCCCAGGGGGCTTTCTCCTGCCTCAGACCCCAGCTCCAGCTGCCTTGCTGTGCCTCACATACCCCACCTCCACCCTGCCCAGAAAGTGGGCTTTCCGGGACGGGGTTCTGGGGAGCAAAGGTTAGTTATGATGAGTCATTCTGTGGGAGAGGAAGCCTGAGCAAGATGCCAGGAAGAGCTGGGGCTTCCCAGGAGGACATTGGTGGTTGTGTGAGAAGCCAGGATGCTGGGAGGATGCAACTTTAGACAGGGCCACTGCCCATTCATATGGTGCCTTCGTGCAAATTAGAAAAAGGCACACCTGTGGCCTGACTTAACAATAGAAGTTGTTCCTTCCTCCTGGTGGATTCGGCCTCGTCTCCTTGGTCTGGTGTCTTTGTGCAGTGTTCAAACTGCACCACCAGACACAGGATCCCTGGAGACAGATGAGGTGACAGTGGAGGGAGAGAGAGAAGGAAATGGTAACCTCACTGTTTGGACCCAGCCTGAGCCACATCCCACATCACATGTTGCCTTTGCAACCAGACAGATCTAGACTCAAATTCAAGCTTCATCATCGACTGCATGATCTTGGTCAACTCGTGTATCTCTCCTGAGCCTCAGTTTCCTCATCTGTAATGAGACGCTCACACAGACCTCGTAGTGGTGTAAAGATCTAAGGGAAGAAAGAATATGGCATGCCTAGCACGGAACCCTGCCCGTCGTCGATGGTAAAGGAACGTGGGATTCCTCTCTCTGCCTGCCTCTTCCCTGTCCAGCCCCAAAAGACACCAGGAACTGGGATAAAGACAGAAAACAAACTCTCCACACCATGATGCTGATCAAGGCATCCCCTACCATCTTGGCAGAAAGCACAGCTGTCATCGGAGATGTCCCTCCGTCTCTCCGTTAGCCAGGCTTGGGCAGTTCCCAGGTGAGGCAAGCTTTCAGGCCTAATCCTCTCCAGTCAAGGAGCTGGGTGCTGAGAAGTGATTGCCTGGGGGCATCGTTCACAGCAGACAGCCCACACTTCCCTTGGAGACAAGTCAGAGGGTTCACCTGCTCTGCCCACTTGCTTCGTGGCCTCGGGAAAGTCGCTTAGCCCTGCTGGGCCTCAGAGTTGTAAAACGGTAGGACAGACCAGATGGTCTTCTGGTCTAACGCGGAGAGCATGGGACTGAGGGTTAGAACTCCCAAACCGACTCCTTGTTAGCTCTGTGGTCTTGGGCCCAGAACTGATTTCCTGTACCTCAGTTTCCTCACCTATAAAAATGAGAATAATAATATAACATCCCCCACCAGTTTATAAGGGGCAAAGGGGTGCAGAGGAACTTTGAGAGCCCTCTGGGGTATGCAGAGGTCAGGGTAGATTGGTGTGGTCTGAGATGTCCATCATCAATTAAACTTTCTGCCTGGCCTAGGTCCCCAAAACTTAAAACCCACATAGTGCATCAAGGTGGTTACTGGGTGTTGGGTTGCTTTCTTTTTTTGTTGTTTTTTGAGATTTTTATTGTTTGTGAAAAGTCTTTAAGTTAGAACTATTTCTTCATTTCATCATCATTCATCTGAGGAACATTTACTGAGCACCTAGTACATGCCAGGCCTTGCTCAGGAAGTGAGGAAACAAAGATTGTCATAATATCCAGCATTACTTGAAAGTACTCACTGTACAGCAGGTGAGACTGTGAATACTATATAGGCATTAAGTCACATAATCCTCATAACACCTAATGAGGCAGGTATTGGACCCATTTGTCAGATGGGAAAACTGAGGCAGGAAAGGTATCACGGTTTTTTCAATGATATTGACAGACTGTCATATGTATAACAAACTTCCATGGATGTTAAGAGCAGGTATTGTGGATAACAAGCCCAGAGGATGTTTTTTTTAAATCACTAGCTACTAACACATGCATCTTCCCCTCTAGACTTTAATCTCCTAAAGAAATCTATTAACTATTACATGCCATGTTTTAACTTGCTTAATTCTTACAATTTATTGAAATTGGATCATCTTCTCTAAGTTTGCAACGTGGGAAACTGAGGTTTAATGAGATTAGGTGGCTTGCCTAAGGTCATGTGGTTGTATGAAGAGCCATGCTTAGGGCCAGATCTGTTTGACCCCAAAGTCTATGCTTGTGCCACCACAACTCATCTCTTCCCGCATTTGCTTATCTAATATCCAGTAGATTCAGTGTGACGGGGGCTGATGGTGGCAATATCCATTCTTTCCTTCTTCAATAAAAATAGAAATTGTAGCGGGTCACATGGTCACTCAAAATAAAGACTACATTCCCCAGATTTCCCTTATACCTGGGTGTGGCTTTGAAACTAAATTCTGGCCAGAGAGATGTTAGCAGAAGTGGCATATAGCAACCTTCCAGAGCCTTTCCTAAGACACAGCCGGCTCAAGTCCTTGCTCCTTCTTCCATAAGCTGTGTGATGCATGGAGGCGATGGCTAAAGCACTGTCTTACACCATGAGGGGACCCAGGCATGCAAGGCAGAGCAACAAGATAGAAAGAGCCTGGGTACCTAAGGATTTCACAGATCGGGGACGCCCTACCTGGCCTGAACTACCTATATCTAGACCAACAGGAGAAAGAAACTTTTATATTGTTTAAGCCACTGGAGTTTTACCATTATTCACAGATGAATTAATCCCAACTGAGAGTGAGTGTGGAGAACCGGGTTTGATTCCCACTGCTTCATGCCCTCCCTGTTACAGAATCACACATGCAAACTCCTGCCATGTGGCTTTTGGTACCTCTCACTAGAGTAGGTGGAGTATATCTGTTGGCCTACTGACGATGGGTCTGGTCATATGAAGAGCTTTGGACAATGAAGCAATAGCAGATCGGATTCGACCAGGGCCTTTAACGTGTCTGCATGATTTTGCTTCACCTCTTGCAGTTCTGCAATCTACCGTGCGATCACAGTGCCCCAGGTGGCCCTGCCCCTTCAGCTTAAGCTCAGAATGAAGACACTTAGGACAGGCAGGAATGCAGCCAGAGGCCTGGAGTCTAGCCTGCCTGGCCATGCCCAAGAAGGTCAGCTGAACCACAGCCAATCCACAGACCCACGAGTGAGAAAAACAAACGCATGTTATTGTAATGCCAATGAGATTTTCGAGGATTGCTTTTATCCACAGCATTGTTGTAGCTATAGCAGCACAGTAGTTAATCAATATTTTACTCATTATTTATCAAGTGCCTATGATATACAAGCATGGTGCAGCGTGTATATCAATATTACCGTGACTGTGGATGTTCCTGCCCTTAAGGGGGCAGCCATGGAGTAATGATTAAAATAACATGGGCAGAACTGGCTTCAAACCCCAACTCCACCACTTGCTAGTCAATGACCTCCAGCGATCAATTTAACCTCTCTATGCCTCAGTTTCCAGCCTCTCAGGGTTGTCATGAGGACTAAATGAGATCAAAGGTGTAAAGCTCCAGTACAGAACCTGGCACATAGTAAGTGCTCAGTAAGGGGTAATACTAGTAATAGCTAATGACTATGCTCAGAGGAAACAGCCACTTACACACGCGGGGAAATCAGACCTACCTTAACACACTGCTCCTCTCAGTCAGCACAGTGACAGCCACACAGACCAGGTGTTCCAAGGCAGCCCCAGTATGATACTCCTTTCCCTCATTCTTGAGAGTCTGGCTGAACTGTCCATGCCTGTGCCCCTTTTGGAGATCTGGAAATTCTGAACCACCTTCGGGTAACAGGCTTGCCCAGGGCCACATCGGCATCTGTCACTTTCCCTTCCTCGCTAGCCCCCTGGCCTGGGGGGCAGCACTCTGCTGTCTGAACTCCTGGGCACCAAACAGGCCCAGAGAGAAACAGGTTATTTATCCAAAGGCCCTTCCCAAGTCAGCCTCAGAACGAGGGTTAAAACAGAGGAGGGGAGGGAAGGTGAGAAATTATGAGATACGGGGCCTGAATCAAACAGCATTTGGTCTATTGGCTCCGTAGCAAGCGATTTCTTCAGAATCAGATTAGTCATGCAGAGACCTGTCTCCGTGAGAGACAACTGCAAATATGAAATCGCTTTTTTAAGTCGACAGTTGTGACACGTGTAATTAGGCACGTGTGTGAGTCTGTGGACCCAGAGAAAGACAGCAGAGATGAGACAAAGAGAGCGAAAAGATGCTTGATTTCATCAGAAAGTATAAATAATGACACCTCCTCCCCAAAAACTGATTCAGTGAAAGTGGCAGACCAGTTATTTGAAAATTGAGGTCATGCTCTTTAGTGAAAATTCAACAATTTTTTAATATCACTTTTATTTTATGTAGTGAAATCGGTAAGTTTTTTTTCTTTGTGAAAATTTCTATTGCTATTACGCCTATAGAACAACAATTTTAGATAGTCATCTATATTTTCCTTTAAGTTTTCATTTTCTCTTTCATCTTTGTTCTCTTGTCCTCTTTCATTAATTAATTTATTTATTTATTTTTCTATCGTGTGTCTTTAAGGTACAATGATCACCTTCCAATGGCCAAACCTTGCAGCCCCTCCTCAAGCCTTCGCCTCCTTGGCCTCTACTATGCCTGGTCCTGTTGGGCGCCACCTCTCCTTCCAAAGCAACCCCAACTCTCGCTTTCCTGGCTTCATGACACCACCCTCTCCAGGGTCATCTGCCACCTCTTTGAACCCTCTCTCACTCTATCCTCTTGATTATCTTTCCAAGGCTAGCAGGGACACTATTCACTGATTTAACAGGTGGCCTGTAATTATTTAGATTTGGATCATCACAAAGGAAAAGCATCACCTTGAATGTTGCTGTTCCTCCCACTCCTCCCCAAACTGTCTGTTTGTGCCACCACATCCCACTGTCTCCATCCACTGGGATCTCAGATACCTCTCAGAGCTTGACTTGGCTTCCACTCGCACCTGTCTAGAAACGCTTCCCGAGTTTGGATCCAACGGCAGATGACTCTTCTGAGCCACAGACACAGCCCCAAGTGATCCATCATCTAACTCAGGGGTCAGCATGTTTGGGGTAAAGAGCCAAACAGTGCATTTTTAGGTTTTGTGGGCCATTCAGTATCAATCACCATCACAATCTGCCCTTGTAGCACAAAAGTAGCCACAGGCATTGGTAACTGAATGAGCATGCTTGTGTCCAGTAAAACTTTATTTACAAAAACAAGGAATGGCCAGGTTTGGCCTGTTCTATTATAATTCTGCATCCAAAGGAGACTTGACTGGTGTATTAAGTGGGTCCTCCTTCTTGTGAGTATGGATTAGACTTCTGGTCCTCCAACGTGGCTGCACGCTGGAAACACTTGAGAAAATTATAAAACTCCTAATGCCCAGGCTATGCCCTAAACCAATTAAATCAGAATCCCTGAAGCTTCACAGGCGATTCTTAGGTGCGGTGAAGGCTGAGAACCACGGGACTGCCCCGCCTTTGCTAGCTTGGAGAATCCCAGCCTCTGGCACTACTCACAGATTTAACAGGTGGCCTTTAATTACTTAAACTTGGATCCTCACAAAGGAAAAGTGTCAAGACCCCTTCCTCATAAGAAATTATGTTTTTGTTTTCTTTTTAATACCCTACCTAAAGGCAAGGACAGTGGAAAGAGTACTGCACAAGCAATGTGAACACCTGCCTTCTGTCTGCAGCTCCAGCACTAACTCTCTGAGTGACTTCGAGGGCACTGTATTACCATTTGCAAAATGAGGAGGTTGTAATAGTTGGTTTCTGATGTCTCTGATGGTCTATGATTTGTCTTTTTCTTCCAGCAGTTGTATTTATTACTGAAATACTAAATATTTTCATTAATATTACATATAATGGATGATTTGTGATACAAAAGTAACTGACATTGACCTAGTGCATTGGCATATTCAGAGCTATTGTTTTCACGTATGTTGTCATGTGTCATCCCCATGACAGCCCTTTAAGGTAGGTATTACTATTATCCCTGTGAGAGACGGCCTCTAGGATGGTCTCTGTGACCCCTGCTTCCTTGTATTCAAGCCCTTGTATAATCTCCTACCCTTGATTGTGGACGCAGTTTCTCGGTCTAACAAATAGAACATGGCAAACGTTATGAGAAGCCGTTCCTGAGATTAGGTTATAAAAGATTACTCCTTTTGTCTTGCTCACACTCCCTTGCCTGCCCTTTGACTTGCTCACTCTAAAGCCAGATGCCATACTGCAAGCTGCCCTAGGGAGACACCCGCACAGCAAGGAGCAGAGGGAGGCCTCCACCCAACAGCCAGCACGGAACTGAGGCTCTCACCCCAATCCAATAATCCAAATGGAATCCTTTCAACAGCCACATCAGTGAGCTTAGAAGCGATTCCTCCCACAACTGATAACTGCAGCCAACTTCATCACTACAGCTGTGAGAGCCCTTGAGCCAGAGGACCCTCCTGAGCTGCACCCAGATTCCTCACCCACAGAAACTGTGAGATGATAAATGCTTATTAAGACACTACATTTGGGGTGATTTGTTACGCAGCAATAGATAACGAATACATCCCTGTTTTACACATGGGAACAGAGAATGGAAACTCAGCTTGCCAATAGCTTACGCCCTTGATGAATGGTGGTTTCACTGAGAAATACCATATAGATAACATCCAAACTCTATTTTGCTAATCCTCATGTTTCACAGAGTAGGGCCCTTCTCACTGCCTGTGGTATACAGAGGTGTTTGGTCTTTGTCCCCAATTTCTGGCACACAGCTCCTAAAACCCTTGGAATTCCCTAAGTGTTGAGAGTAACAGGAGCCTCTTTTGTGCTAATAAAGTGACTGTTGATGAGCCCCTACATGGTTTCGGGGTTGGTGCTGGCCACCAGAAAGACCAAGCCTTGTTTAGAAGCTTAAAACTTTCAGCGTCCCCAACCTCCAGGAAGGATAGAGGGAGACTGAGTTAATCTCCAAGGCCAATGATTTAATCAATCGTGCCTATGTAATGAAACCTCCACTAAAAACCTCTAAAGAGGCTGGGCATGGTGGCTCACAGCTGTAATCCCAGCACTTTGGGAGGCAGAGGTAGGATGAATGATTGAGTTCAGGAGTTCAAGACCAGCCTGGGCAACATAGTGAGACCCTCCCCGTCTCTACAGAAAAATTAAAAATTAGCCAGATATGATGGCACATACCTGTAGCCCTAGCTACTTGGGAGGCTGAGGTGGGAAGATCGTTTGAGCCCAGGAGTTCAAGGTTGCAGTGAGCTATGATGGCACCACTGACAGAGCTAGAAGCTGTCTCAAAAAAGGAAAAAAAATTTATAAAAAAAAAAACAAAACCCTCTAACCTCTGGGGTTTGGAGAGCTTCCAACTTGGCAAACATATGCACACGTCGGGAGGGTGGCTTGACCCAACTCCATGGGGGACAGAAGCTCCTGTGCTCAGGACCTTTCCAGACCTCACCCTGTGTATCTCTTTGTCTGACTGTTCATTTACACCCTTTATAATAAACCAGCAACAGGAAGTAAAGTGTTTTCTGGAATTTTGTGAGCTGTTCTAGCAAATAATCAAAGCTGAAAGGGGAAGAGGGTGGTTGTGGGAACACTGCAGCCTTTGTAGCCACGTCGGACAGAAGTGTGAGTAACCTGGGGACCTGGCACCCTGACTGGCATCTGACGTGAGGGCAGTCCTGTGGGACCGAGCCCTTAGACCCGCGGCATCTAACATTACCCCTGGGTAGTTAGTTTCCAAATTGAATTGTAGGGTGCACAGTTGGTGTCTAGAGAGTTGGAGAATTGGTTGGTGTGAGAAGAAACCCACACATGCAACTCTTCGCGGTGGATTAAAAAAAAAAAGAAAACCCACACATTGGGTGTCAGAAGTGTTGTGAGAACAAACAGCTCCCTGCCCCTAACAGATCCACCAGCATCAGGGCCTTGTGGGAGACAAGAAAAATGTTGCCTAGAATTGGCAAACTCCCCAGCCCATGGGGAAGGTGAGTACAAAGCGAGGCTGACAGCCGGCTCTGACCTTTGGAAAATGTTCCATGAGTCATCCCCAGAACCTGTGGGCTTTGGAGCCTCCCACAGCCATTGGGGTCAGAGGTCGCCACCCCATCTTCCCCACAGCACCTTCCTGAGATGAGTTAGGAGGAGCTAGCCACAGAGTTAGGATCTGTTCTCTCTTTTAGTGGAACTCCATTAAACACGTTCTTGTGAAGTACCCTGAAAGAGTTGGTGCCCTTACCCAACCTGTCAGATGAGGGTGTCCTCAGCCCCTCACTGGGCCTTCGGAGGCTCACAGAGCTCATGCTGGCCACTCAAGGTCGTGCAGCCAGAGGCAGTGCCAGAACCAGAAAGCGGGTGTCCTGCCCTGTGGGGGCCCAGTGTATTTCTCCTCACACCCCAGCTGTGTTTGTTGACTCCCAAGAACTTGAGAGCAGAGGAAGTGAGACATTTTGAAAGAGAGAACCCTAGGGAAAGGACGATACATGAAGACTAATAGTGCAATTTGAGGCACTGATATATTTGGGGGCAGAGGTATTTTGAGGCTATAAGGTTGCATTGTGCTACTCGAGCATGGAACATAATGCACACCCTCCTCCTCCCGTGCCAAAGAATGTCCCTGACCCTTTGGAAGTCAGTTGAACTACAGGTCCACTTCCCTCCCCCTGAACCTGGGAGGGGAGGGAGGACGGCATCAACTCTTACGTTTCAAGGAGGCTTGGTGCAAGACAGTGTCCCAACCGGAGGCTGGGGAGAGGGCAATGGATGTTAGTGTTTCATGGGAACAGAGTTTCAGTCTGGGATGATGAAAAAGTTCTGGAGATGGATGGTGATGATGGCTGCACATTTATGTGAACATACTTAATGCCACTGAACTGTATGCTTGAAAATGGCTACAATGGTAAATTTTATGTTATGTATATTTTGCTACAATAGAGAAAGAGAGAGAGAGAACAAAAAAAAAAAAACCCCCAGAAAACCAAAGCAAAACAAAATTACCACAAGTTCCCTCTGGAGTCAGTGGGAAGGTTCTGAAAAAGATGCTACGTCTTCCTTGGGGCCTTCCCTATGGAGCTCCATGTCCTTCTGGGACACCGTCTCAGACCCAGAGACCACAGATGAAGTTATGGCAGTACCCCAGCAAAACCGGCCTGGGCTGCTGCCATTTGATCCCTCCCAGTCCCTTGGTACAAGAGAGACAAGCACACAAACAGCTGCGCAAAGCAGGCATGAGGTCGGAATTTGCAAGATGGCAGCTCAGGGAATGTCAGAGCAGGAAGACTCTCACAGTCACCTCGTCCAACCCCCTCACTTTGTAGATGGAGGAACTGAGTTCCAAAGAGGGGAAGCACTGGCCCACACAACCCGTCCGTCCACCGAAGAGCCAGAAGCCACACAAGTGTTTGGTGGATGGACATGGGTTTGAATCCAGCTCTGTCACTTGCGTCCTGTGTGACTGCTGAACTGACCTCACCTCTCTGATCTTCAGCTTGCTCATCTCCAAAAGGAGAAGGAGGAGAACATTATCTTACTCGTCAATGTCTTGAGGAGGAGATCAATGAGACTGGGCATCTCAAGTGCCATGCAAAGGTCCTGCTCCGTGGTAGGTGCCCTCTCTCCAGCTAATTCTACTAGAAGCTTTTGTCTGGACTCTCAGCCACTGCTCTCTGCCCTTGTTCCCAACAGGGTAGGATGGCGGGAGGCAGCCTGGCCCTGGCACCACAACACAGTGGAGACAGAGTCATCTACTGAGCAGGCCCTGAAAGGAAAGGATGTCCACATCCAGCCGTGCCTGCGGATCCCAAGGCTGCCTCCATTTCCCGGAGCCCATCAGAGGATATTTCATTTCCCACCAGAGTGTCCTCCCTTCCCCAGTGGGCTGGGACTTTCACACTCAGGAGGAAGGCAGATGGGTCGGAGGCATGGAGTGCCAGGTGTCTTGTAAGAGCTTTACAATCATCGTCCATTTAATCCTCACCCCAACCGGCTGAGTAGGGCTGATGATGCCTTATTTTGTAACAGAGAAAGCGGAGACAGAGAGGTTGGGAAGCTTGACCAGACTCCCAAAGCCAGGAAGCAGTTGAGCAGCAACACCAACCCAGAGTCCCTAGGAAGAGGAGGACAAAACTGGATTTGGGGTTCCAACCAAACCATGTTTGGATCCCTGCTCTACACCTGGGTCAAATGATCATGGGAATCTTTCTTTAACTCTCAGACTGGATTTCCTCACCTGCAAAAGTGACATCGATAATATGGGCCCCGCCTAGCAGTGTCTCACTTGAAAGCACCTGGCAGACGTGCTTGGGAAATGACCGTTTCTCTTCCCTTCCCTGGGGGGCCACCCGAACACTTCCCCATGCCCCCAGCCAGCAGCACAGCTCGGGCCAGGGTTTGTTGACACCACATCCGGGCCTGCGTGGTGTTGTCACCCACATTACACCACCGCACCTCACGGGTGACATAACCCCCTCGGTGTCTCTCCCCCCACCCCAGGCTGGCGTAACCCAGGCTCTGCTGACACATCTTTGTTGAAATTCGAAACCAGACGCTCTGTGTTTGTTTGCTGGTTTGTTGGAAGGCAAAGCCAAGTCCAGCCTCCTTTCCTTCTCTCTCTCTCTCTCTCTCTCTCTCTCTCTCTCTCTCTCTCTCTCTTTCCTTCTCTCTGCCTCAGAGGCCTGGGGAGACTGTCGGGAGCCAGGAGCTGGGAGTGGACACCCACTCTAGCAGAGCCAGGCCCAGCCCATCCGGCACGTCCCATCGGTTCCCGAGGCTAGATGGCATGAGCCACGAAGTGCAGTAAGGTGACAGCATGAGGAAACATGTTGCCTATTGAAACCCATTTCTCAGCCATGAGAGCCAAGCACAGCTGGACAGGCAGAGAGAGACAGAGCCAGCCTGAATTTCCAGGGGCAGGTCTCCACTCACCACTGCCAAAATATTTTCTGAGCACAACTATGTGCTAGAGTCATTGGCTGGGGATACTGTCATGGTTAGGGCCAAATTGGAAGTTTCAGCCTCACAGCTGTACGTTCTAGTGGACAGCACAGACAATAGCCCAGTAAACTTGTGACTAAAAAGAGAGCTTCAGATTGTGGAAAGCACTTTGCAGGGAAACAAATGAGCTGCTCTGACAGTAGCAGAGGCAAGGGAGTGGGTGGTAACTTAGGGAGGTGCTGAGGAGGTGACAGTGAGCTGAGAGCCAGAAGATGAGAAGGAGCCAGCCATGCAAAGAGCTGGGGTGGAATATTCTAGAAGAGGCCACCAATGCAAAGCTCACAATGTAATGGAAAAGGCTAGCTGGCTTGCTCAAAGATTAATAGGGGCCATAGAGGCCGGAGCGGGCAGGGCGAGGAGGAGCGGGGAGCCCAGAGGAGCCTCCAGGCACCAGATCATGCAGGGTCCCCTCAGCCATGGCAGGAGTTAGGGCTTTATTTGAAGGTAGATTTTAAATACCCTGGACTCTTCCCCTCCTGAGGCTTTGGCTCCCAAATGCCTGGGGGACAAGAGTGACCAACAGAACTGCTGCCCACAGGCAGAGGAAGGAACCTCAGGACCTGTCCAGATCGCTCTCCTTCCACTTTGTAGGTGGGGTAACAGCCCAGAGATGGGAAGGGACGTGCCCAAGATTGCGCCATATGGCTGTGGCAGAGCAGGAGCTGGGAGGCAGGATGCTGGAAGTGAAAGTAGAGCTCACACTTTTCAGCAGTTACTATGTGTGATTTCCTTTTCATCGGTCACATCGACTCCATTTTTGTACAGATGAGAAAGGGAAAGTGATCTCCTAGGGCTCTAGGAAGCCAGAGGGGTGAGGGGAGCCTGGCTCCAAATTGAGGTTCCCCTGAGGGTCAGCGCCCAAACCCTTTCTGCTGGGCTGTTGTAGATTTACGTAGATATTCCTAGAGACCCGAGCTGCTCCAGACTCAGGCACTTCCTGCAAGCTGCTGGCAGTTTCTTTGGGAAACACTTCAGATCTCAAGCAGATGAAAAAAATAAACCAGTTGTCCTCATGCATTAGTCTGTTCAGAAACAAATGACCACGTTTTTTAAAATAGATTGAGGAAACGATTTGTAAATAGATATCACTATGCATAGTCTTCTCATAACCACACGTATCTCTGTGAATATATAATGAAATTGGCCCAGAGCAGAAGAATTTTTCTTTGTAAATGATCTGTTAGACCTTGCTCCATCTGGTACTGTGGAGGGTTTGTTAAAACACAGATTGCTGGATCTTATATCCAGAGTTTCTGATTCAGTAGCTCAAGGGTGGAGCCCAAGACTTTTTTTTTTTTTGGAAACAGGTTGCCTATCACCCAGGCTAGAGTGCAGTGGCATCATCATAGCTCACTGCAACCTCAAATTCCTGGGCTCAAGCCATCCTCCTCCCTCAGCTTCCCAAATAGCTGAGATTATAGGTGTGCGCCACCACATCAGCTAATTTTTCTATGTTTTGTAGAGATGAGGTCTCACGAGCCAAGTCCCTCCCCAGGAATTGCCCTTAACTGAAGGGCACTGCCTCACACAAAGTCATTTCCCCCCCCTAGAGCAGGCACCACTGACCAGTGTAGAAGGTCAGAGGCCTCAACTTAGGACAACTCTGCAAGATCATCCCACCTTCAGAGCCCCCCGTGCAACTGGCTGAGGCCTCTGTTGTGACTGCATCAGAGTTCAACTTCTCCCTTTTGCCAGCCCTAGATTCTTCATTCACTTGCAGGTGCTGTTCCCAAAGTGCTCCCCAAAAAATACTCTGGATTTATATTTCTGTCTCAAAGTTGACTTCTCAGGATATCTGAGTTAAGAATTGGTACCAGAAGTGGGGTGGCCTATGGAAGCAGACTAAATAGGATTTTAAATCCAGGTGGCTAGCTGACCTCACTGTGTTTGCAGGGGTGTTAGGTGGAGTATGTGTAGCCCCTGGGGTAATGTACTTGTGTGACTATGAAGACTTTCCCTGGTGGTAAATTGGGATGGATTACTTGGGGAAAGGAATGAACTGGTGGGTGCAATATTTCAGGCCTTTGAGAGGTTTAGATGAAGTACTAGTTATGACTAAAATTGGATGGCTTGCTGAATGCCATTAATGCACTAGGGAAAGACAGTGAAAATCACCAATGTAAGGCAAAGCATCAAAGTCAGAGGGTGTCTTTGGCAGCATATAAAGAGCTCTCATCTCCTCCACCCAGAGAAGAGAAAAGGCCCAGGTCATAATTATGAGGGTAACAGAGCACTAGAAAATTCTCAACCTGGGCAATTCTCTTATGCCAGGATTAGGGCTTTGATTAGAAAGTAGTAGAGCCCTGAGATTTTGGATCAGGACATTAGAGAAGCCGCTCTCAAGAATCTTGAAACCCCCAGATCCTCAGAACTCTCTGAGCCTGCAGAAGGAGCCCAGGACTCCTCCCAAATACCAGCACTCCCTCCTAGTGTGAAGATGATGCAGAAGCTTCTGTGTTGCAAAAAACACATCCCCATCCCCCTGTATAGACCCCATCTTGCCTCCTGACTGCCAGACGCATAATAAGAGCCAAGTTATAGCACTATTCAGCCAGAAAACACTGGGTCTGGTAGGCTTCTCTGATAGCAGTGGGGATGATAGGATCCCAAAATAATAGATGCCAATTGGCACTTAACCATGAGAGGCAAGACGAGCACAAATATCGTCATAATGAGCAGCAGAGTCACTGAGGCATCTAGGGCCTGACCCACAGACAGCCATGGAGATGGTTAATAGAACACAACATTCCTAAGGGCAGGCTAGATGGGCAGCCAGCAAGGGAGTTGCTCAATCTATGCAGTCAAAATAAACCAAGGATCAAGATCCCTTGCCAAGCTTCTAGACCTGAGCCTGTTTTCAGACATGGGACCCATTGACTGAAGGAAAAACCAAATCCCCAGGAAGAAAGATCCTGCACTACCATGCCAAAGTATCTCTAGGCTTTTTCTCTTTTTTCCTTTTCTTTTCTTTCTTTTTTTTTTTTTTTAACACAGAGTCTTGCTCTGTAGCCTGGACTAGAGTGCCATGGGCCATGGCATCAGCCTAGCTCACAGCAACCTCAAACTCCTGGGATCAAGTGATCCTCCTGCCTCAGCCTCCTAAGTAGCTGGGACTACAGGCATGCGCCACCATGCCAGGCTAATTTTTTCTATGTTTTGTAGAGACGGGGGTCTCACTCTTGCTCAGGGTGGTCTCAAACTCCTGACCTCAAGCAATCTTCCCGCCTCGGCCTCCCACAGTGCTAAGATCATAGGCGTGAGCCACCACACCTAGCCCAAGGCTTTTATTCTTTTTTCCTTCATGTAAGTTACCTTATGCTAAGAAAAATACCCAGAAATGCTGAGGACTGTTGGACACAGGATCTGAGTTGATAAATGGAGACCCAAAACATTATCTTGGCCCTTGTTAGAATGAGAGTGGATGGGAGCCAGGTAGTAAATGGAGTCCAGGCACAGTAGGTCCATGGACTCACCCAGGGGCCATTCCCTCAGTCCCTGAGTATACAACTGGAATGGGCCCACTTGATACTTGGCAGAATCCTCATAGTATTTCCTGGGCCTGTGAGATAAGAGCTGTCATACTGGGGAGGGGCAAGTCAAAACTGAAACTGCCTCGACCCACCCCCCACTAACCAAGCTAATAAATCAAAGTCGATGTTGCTTCATGAGGGAATGGCAGAGATTAGTGCCACCCTTAAAGACTGGACATTCCACAGATCATTATATTGGCCAACTATATTAGTATGACTTCCTGTTAATCAGTAAGTAATGAACAAGAAGACCTTGGAGGTCTTGATAAGATATAAGCACCCAGAGGGTGAAAGAAAAAGCCTGTGAAGATTCAGGGTCCTGCCACATCAGGTTTAATGGGTTCTGGGAAAGGCCAGGATATACTCTCCAAAGTAAAGGGCAAATTATTTTATACTCCTGCCACTAAGAAAAAAGTCCAACATGGGTAAACTCTCTTCAGGTTCTGAATTTAGCAGATTCCACACGTGGCAATAATGCTCCAAACCAAATCCCGAGAGACACAGAGAACTGCCAGCTTTGAATAAAGCCCAGTACAGTGAAAGCTTTGCAGTAGATCCTGGCTGTGTTACCAGTAGCCCCAGTGCTTGGGCCATAAGCCCTGGCAGGCCCTGTGGTATTAAAGGCAAATCTGAGGCGGGAAGATGCTGTGAGGAGTTTGTGGCAAGCTGCAGAAGGAGAATCACAGTGTATACTCCCGGGGTCTGGCATAAAGCCATGGTATCTGCAGCTCCTGGTGAGCCACTGGACCCTAATGGAAGTAGAGCATTTGACCAAAGAATACTAAGTGACTATGTAGCCAACATAGATCTATGGATCTAGGGATCAGGGATCAGCTACTCCATCCTCCTCATTTGATAGATCAGGCATCTGAGATCCAGAGAGGAGAAGTGATTTACTTTTAGGATGGTCTTGGCTGCAAGTAACAGAACCCAATCAATAGAGACCTAAATAAGAATATGTTTTCTCATATAAGAAGTCCAGAGGTAGGTGTTTGCTGCATTGACCCGGTTGCTTACAGATGGTGTCAGAACCCTGGATCTCTCCATCTCTCTGCCCTCCATGCTTCATGTGGATGGTCCTCATGCCTGTGGCCACAAGATAGTCATTGTATCCACAGGAAACCAGGACTAGTTTCTTCTATCTCTTTTATCAAGAATCAAAGCCCTCTGTATTAGTTAGCTATTGCTGTATAACAAATTACCTTAAACTTAGTGGACTAAAGCATTTCTTATCTCACAGTTTCTGTGGGTCAAGAATCCAACCATGGCTTAGCTGAGTCCTCTGGACTAGGGTCTCTCACAAGGCTACAGTCAAGATTTCAGCTGGGACCACAGCCATCTCAAGGCTCAGCTGGGGCATGAGCCACTTCCAAGCTTACTCAGTGGTTGTTGGCAGGATTCCGTGTCTCCAGGACCATTGGACTGAGGGCCTCAGTTCCTCATCGGCTGTTCACAGAGGATGCTCTCAGTCCTTTGCCACGTGGGCCTCTCCATGAAGCAGCTTACAACATGGCAGCCTGCCTCATCACAGTGAGCAGGGAAGAAAGCATGAGAGTGCTAGCAAGACGGAGGTCCTTTGTAAGCCCATCACAGTAGTGACATCCCTCCAAGGGAAGCTGGGAAAGCTAGCAAAAGGGAATGGGAAAGCCGTGCTGGGCTGAGACCAGTCATTCTCCTCGGGTGTGTCCTGTTGGCAAGCTACTCAGTGGGCAAGTGTTCTGTTGGCAACTCTACTTTTGTTGAGTTGTTACTAAAGGTGCCCGTCACACAAGATGGTCCTCCACAACACCAATATTGGCCAAGACAGAGCCTCACCCCTAGTCCTGCACCTCCGCAGGAGGCAAGTTTCAGGGCAAGGCAACTAAGCTGCAGTTTGAGATTTACACACACCACAGCCCCATATAAGAAGGGATAATCCTGGGTTTCCCAACCAATGCAACTTCGCTTCTGCAGCCAGAGCAAGGGCAGAGTCATAGAAAAGATCCACAGTTCTTATTCTGACTGGAAACACTCTGGCAACATCTCCGACTGGCACCCTCAGACAGCCCGTTCTAAACCAGAACTTCAGGGATGAAAGCCATAGGGATCCTTTTCCTGGGCAGCTCTTTGCCAAGGCCCATGAACAAGTTGCAAGCAGAATTAGCCCCCAAATAAACAAGACCATATAGGCCTGGGCTTGAGCCAAACCCAGGGTGAGAAGGATCCATGGAACATCTGAGCTAGAGTGTAGACTTGAGAGCAGCTTACTCAGGGGTTCCCAAAATGTGTTCCATGGCACCCTAGGGGTTCCTATCCTTCTTCAGCCAGGGCAGATTGGCCTTCACGTGTTTAACCCATCAGGCTTCCATGAAATGTGTCATCTCAATCAAATAGATTCTAGAAGAAAAAGGAAGGAAGGAAGGAAGGAAGGAAGGAAGCGAGGGAGGGAGGGAAAACATGCAAAGTTGTAATCCTTAATCAAAGGAGGTCAGACTAAAATGATAAAATTCTCTGATACTCAGAGTTCACAAGGAAATATTATAAGTAAATCCTCCTGATATGGGCTAAATTATATCCCCCCACCAAAAAAAAAAATTGTTGGAGACTTACCCCCAGTACCTGTGAATGTGACCTTGTGTGGAAATAAGATGAGGTCATTAGGGTGGGCCCTAATCCAATATGACCAATGTTCTCATAAAAAGGGGAAAAGTGAGCACAGAGACAGACACACGCAGAAAGAAGATGACCTGAAGACACAGAAGAATGCCATGCGAAGATGAAGGCAGAGATCCCAGGTGATTCATGACAAGCCAGGGATGCCAGAGATAACCAGCAAACCACCAGAAGCTAGGAGAGAGGCATCCTCAGACTTTCAGCCTCCAGAACCATGAGGGAATACATTTCGGTTGTTTTAGCCACCCAATGTGTGGCGCTTTGTCGTGGCAGTCCTAGGAAACCAACACACCTCCCCATCACAAGGCCTGGCACTGAGACATCACAGGACAAGCGCCGGCCCCTGCTCCTCCCTCTTCCAGGCAAAGCTGGCAACAGAGAATCCAGTGGGGGTGACTATCAGAAACCTACAGTGGCAGGTGGCTATAGGTGGCTGTCAGATGCCAAGGCCTCATGTGGATTCAGGAATGTGGTTTTAAAGGTGGGGTCCAGGCTGATAGTTAAGCAATACGCACCTGTAGAGATGTAGATACTCTAATACCTATGTGGCTAATTGCCACTGTCCCAGGACTGGCAAGCCCACTTTCCACCCCAGCCACCCCGGCCCCTCTCCAGCACCCCCAGACCACCCACATCCAACATTTGAAGGATCCCAGCAGGGGAACTCTGGAATGTGGCCAGTATCCATTCTAATTGGTCACCACCTGTGCCTAGTGGCTTTTTTGATATTTGAATAGGACTCCGGCCTCAAATGGGGGTGGAAGAGAAAGCGTTATCTGGGAGAGTCCCTTCCCCTCTCTGGGCCTCAGTTTCTCCACGCATAAAATTAAGGGGCTGGATCAGGCACTATCTAAGGAGACTCTGCCTGCTCTGATGTTCTGTGACCCTCAACTTCAAAATGCAGGGACAGAGCAGAGGTCCCTTTCCCCCACTCTGCTCTACCCTCCCATCCCTCCTCCCCTCCTCCGTCCTCTTGTGACTCCTGTTACAACCACTTGCCCTGCATCTAGTTTTGGAAACATGTCAGTATGTTTGTACTTCAAGAACAGAAATAAATGAATAAAGAGATAAAATAATGAGAATCCCTGGGGCCTGGCGGATTGAGTAAACTCCCACCTGAGGCAGGTGTGGGGATGGTGGCCCAGACTCCCCAGAGGCCTGACGATATGGTCCCCTCATACATCACCCTGACACATTGTTTAGTGACAGCTGTCCTGTCTAGATGGGACATTCTGGAGAGAGCACTTTGAATCTAGCCTGGGAGACAGGTGAGGCAGTTCTCTCACCATGGGGTAGGGACTGGGGGGCGGGGTTGGGGACACGGCCAGAAGGCCAAGGGCTTGTCCATTTGTCAAAGTGACTTCACCTTCTCTCTGGAGAAGAAACTATTAGTTTCAATAGTATTCCCAGCACATAGTAGGCACTCAATAAAATGTTATTTCTTATTGGTATGTTTGGAGCCATATAGCCCAGAACAGTGGTTTTGACCATGAATGTATATGTATTGTGACACAGAACACACTTTACATGTATGTGTGTATGTGTATGTATATATATGCATGTGTGTGCACAAATATATCAATCCATGGTAAGTGTATGTGCATTTATACATGAACGAAGTTTTTCAGAAACAAATCCTTAAGTCTTACCACAAGCAATGCACTCTTGATATTTTCCATTCTATTCTATTCACTTTTAAAATGGTCACGATCTACTAATTGCTTTCATAACCCACCAATAGCTAACAATCTCTATTTTGAAAAATATGGGCATAGAAATTACCTGCTTTTTAATTCATCTTCTGCTACTTCCAAGCAGAGTGCCCTTAAGCTCGGCCTCCACCTCCAAGTCTGTAACCTGGAGGTTTTAATCCTACTAATTGCAGAATGTGGATGTTAGGATTAAATGTATTTAGAGTCCAAAGTGCCGCACGTGGGGCACAGTGAGCATCCACATGAGAAACTGAGACTCTTGAGGAATGAGGATCCCTCGTGTAATCCTCTAACACCTTCGTCCTCCCCATCCCCAGCCCATCGCACACACATTCTTCTCTGTCTCTGGCTGACAGCAACAGGGAAGTCACTACCTTACAAGGCAGCCAGGGCTGCCACGGGATAGACGGCCATGAACCTGGCACTAATCCTGCCCTGGAGAAGCTTAGATTCCAGAAATGAGTCATGAATCCAATTATTACACACAGGAGTGGTATCCTGGGTGGAACAAAGACAGCAGAACTGCAGTTCAAACATGAGAGCCGTTTCTCCAAAATGGGGAGATCGGGGTGGCTCCTGAGGGCAGGATTCATGTCTGTGCTCAACAAGGCAGCCCCAGGCCCCAGTACAGCCCTCGGCACGTAAGAAGTGCCTTAGAAATGCAGCTTGACTAAATCGTTGAATGTATCGAAAAGAAGATGGTCGGGGAGAATCCAGGCAGGCATGGACGGACAGAGGGAGGATGTTTTTAGCAAAGGCTTCCACAAGGGGTCACTTCCAGGGAGATCCAGGATGGCGTCCAACTTAATGAAATCCAAACCCATTCCAGGGAAACCAGAACCTACTGCCCTCCCACCCCCTTATCCCACAGTCCTGTATTGGCCCAGAAAGACTGAAGAAGGAAAACAGGGGTCCAGACATAGGGTCGTGGATCTCAGTCCTGTGTCTCTCCCATACATTCCTGGTGGCCTTGAGCAAGTCCCTTCCTCTCAGTTTCTCAGAGGAAGGATTTGGACAAGATAAGCGCTAACGTCATTTCCGAGTCTACAGCCCTTTTTTCTGTAAGTCCCTTTTTCTTCCCATCTCTCTCTTCCAACTACCCAGGGACAGCCCATTCTGAGATGCTATTGTCATTTTTCTGGATGTTTGGTCCATAAATCTGGACTACAAAGAGCTGGCTGGGTACAAAGTGTTCTTGTTACTATTGCTATGAAATAAATTACCCCAACATTTAATGGTGTAAAACACAAAAACACCATTTTATTTGGCTCATGATTTTGTGGGTCAAGAAAGGTCTTGCCTGGACAGCTCTTGCTTGGGGGGCCTCTTGTGGGGGCTGAGTCAGTGCCAGCTGGGGCTGCAGTCATCTGAAGGCTCGGTTAGGCTGGACGTCCAAGACTGCTTGGCCACATCCAGCCTCAGTCCAAGACTGCTGGCAGTTGAGGCCGGCTTTGGCTGGGTGCTCAGATATGCCTTTCCGCCATGGTGGTCATGGGGTTGCCAAACTCCGTACGTGCTGTCTGGCCTCCTCTAGAGTGAGTGACCTAAGAGAACCAAGCAGAGGCTCCACCGGCTTTTATGACCCATACCAGGGATAGTGGAGCAAAACCTCTGCCATATTCTATTGCTCCCAAGAGAGTTAGTAAGGCCAGCTCAGATTCAAGGGGAGGAGACATAGACCTCACCTGTCAATGGAAGGTGCATCAGTGAACTCTCAGACTTGTCCTAAAAGCTGATGCACCAGGCATCCACCAGGCCCTCAGCAGAACACAGGCATACCCTGCGTGGCCTTGGCCTTCCCTGCCCATCCCACCCCCACAACTTCACTGCCCTCCTGCTTTCCTGGGATATGCACATATCTTGGTGGCCCCTACTTTTCTAGATCTTGTCCTATTAGCTTCCTCTTCTCCTCTCCAATCAAACCTTGCCTGTCCCATGTCCTACTCCCTCAGGATCCCAGTCTATGCAAGATCCACAAGGATGCTAATAGGATAACAGAACACCGGAACTGTGTTTAACATGCTCATCTCCAGAAGGCCTTTCACTGAGTGACCAAATGAGGGCAATTTCAGACACCATGGCAGGTAAGAAAAGGAGATAAGGGCACATGCTTTGAATCCTGATGGGTTTCTGATGTTCACCGAGGCTTGAATTTATAGTCTATAATCACACAAAAGATCCATGAGGTCAGTGGGGCTGCACACGGGAAAATATAACTGAGAAAAACTGATTCCTAATTTCTCTCTAAACTTGCACATGGTTTTAACACGTGGTTGTCAGGCAAAACACCTACTCAGATTTGAGCTCAGCCAGATCAAGACGGCACTGTCCCCATCAGCAACACTCTGACTTAGCCTTTATCGTATGCCCACCTGTTACCCGTATTAGACTGTAACCCAGTTGTCTAAGCCAAGTCAAAAAAAACTAGTTAGAACTGGAATGGGGTGGACGGTGTTTATCGGATGAGTTGTAATGGGTAATGTGGAGTGGAATGGACTGGACTAGAAGGGAATGTGCCTCACATGCTCACTCCTTAGGGTCTTGACAATTTCTTTTCTCTTTCTGGAATGTTCTACATCACCTATCCATGTGTTGGCTCCTTCACTTCATTCAGGGCTCTGTTCAAATGTTACCTTCCCTGACCACTCATCACTCTCACACCCCCTTCCTTGGTTTATTTTTCTAATTTCCAACCATGAATATTCTGGGTTCTTTTTTTTTTTGGTTTATTTTATGTATTCTGGACATAAGAATATAAGTTCCATAAAAGCAGGGCATTTTTTTCTTTTCCTGTTTCCTATTGGATCTGCCCTTCCTAGCAAGTATTTGGTATACAGTAGGCCTTCAATAAATACATTTGAATGATCAAATCATTCAACCAATCAATTTCATTGGAATGTATCCCAACGAAGTGAATCACATTAAAACAAAGAATAGTGGAGTAGAAAAGAGAAAAAGTGGAATGGATTGAGGGGCATGAAGTTCAAGATGAAAGGAAGAAGGAAAGCGTGGTTTGGAGCAGTGGCTTCTTAGCCCTGGATGCGTCTTCAAACCTTCTAGGGAGCTTTTGAACCACACAATGCTCATGTCTACTCATCAACATTCAGATTCAATCGGTCTGGGCTGGGACCCAGGCACCAGTATTTTTAAAAGGTTTTTGTATGATTCAAATTCACAACCAGGACAGAGAACTACTGTATTACAACATTCTGGTTATAGAAATTATATTAACCTCAAGCTGGGCTGTAAGGCTTGTGCATTGAAGAGATATCAGCTGGAACCCTAAGAGCATGTCTGTAAGGGAACATATTCGCCAGCAGCAACAGCCACAGCCATTGCCCAATAGAGCATGTAGTTCTGAAAACGTGGGAGTAGAAACTCTCATCTCTCGGCCTCAATGTCCTGATTCTGCCGTGGGCCAGGGTGTCTGCTGGGGGATCTTCGGTGTCTTCTCTGCACGGTATGGATTGGGCAATCTTCGAGGTCACTTCATCTTTGCAGAGAGATGAACAGGATACCCTGGAACTCTTACCTCCTCCAAGAAAGACCGTCCCTCTTGTCTCTCTCCTGCCATCCAGCTAATCACGACATCTTCCTCTGCTTGGGACAAAACCAAGCAGAATTACAAAGGAGGCCCAAAGTCTGACTTCCACAGTGACTTCAGGTTTTCCTCTCCTCAATGCCCCTTCAGGCTCCAGGTTTTATCCAAATCCACTCTGGTTCCCTGGAAAAAATGATGATGATGATGATGATGATAACAACTATCCTTTCCTGAGCTCTGACTGTAATCAATCTATGATAAACTTGCTATGATACTCACTTTACATAACAATAGCTAGCACTTACCAAGCACTCATTATGTCCCAGACATTATTTCAATTTTGCATCTGTTAGCTTATTGATCAACTCTGTGAAGAAGACGCTGTTATATCATCCCCACTTAAAGATGAGGAAACTGGGGACAGAACATCTAAGTGACCTGCCCTAGAACACACAGCTAATAAATAACAGACCCAGGCCTCAAGCCCTGGCTGTAGAGTCTGGGTTTGTAGCATCTACACCCTGCTGCTGCACGTCATCCTCATGTGTTCTTAATGACAGTCTCACCAGGCAGACATTGTTTCCCAATTTTACAAATGAGAAAATTGAGGCTCATCTACGTCTGGGGACTTTCTCCAAGTTTCCATATTGGTTTGGGTCTCAAATCCAGTCTAATTCCAAAGCCTGATGGCTCCCAACCACTGCTCGGCTCTGCCCCCTCTGAGATTGGGGCAGCAAGAAGGGCCTCCCTTCTCCCTACTAGGTGTGGGTTGAGCCTCCTGCTCATGGCCAAGAATTTCTCACAGGCCTACCCAGTCAAGAGGTGGCCTCTGTGACTTCCAGATTCAGACCCTGCGAGTCGCCATTTGAAATCAGCTACTCTGGACCACACCTACTCAGACTCTCTCCCTCAGCAAGTGCAAGCGGCTGTCCCATGATGGATGGAGCACCAGTAGGTTCCAGGTGGCAGGCTCAGGGGAATGAGGAGGGCCTTTGCATCACTGAGGAAACCAAACGCTCGGGTCCCTACAGCCCCTGCCTCCAGGCCCCGGAGGCCGCACCCTAATACTTTGGAAATGTGTAATTCGCGCCCTCATTCTCCTCCCACAGACCTGGGGTTCAGGCACTGCTGATTCATTTTGAGAAGCTCCGTTTTCCACAGCAGCATGAGGAAGGACTGTCCCCCGCCGGAGCCATGTGTGTTTGCTATGATTCATCAGATCGTCTGCAATCTCCTCAAAAATAGCCCTTACGCAATCCAGGAGCCGCTGGGAGCCTCGCAGCTCAGGGGCTTCCCCTCTTAGTCACCCTCTGGGCCTCGATCCACTTCCACGCAGCCACGGGAACGCGGAGGGACAGGCACATGCCCAAAAGAGGAACTTGGGAAATTAGCAAATGGGCGAAGGCAGCCCCTTGGTGTTGGCAACTGTGATGAGGCAAGATCGCAGCTGTGCGGCTCCTGTAGAAGTGAATGTGCACCGTAAACAAAATCTCCCGGGGCCCGGCGTGGCCTCTGCCCCGTGCCCTCTGGCCGCAGGGGTCTGGGAAGGAAGAAGGGGACAGGGCTGCCTTGCCCTTTCCACACGTTCGGATATTTGGTGCGGGGCAGGCTGCAGCTGCTCTGAGCCCAGGCGGGAGGCAGGGATAGAGCAGGGAAGAGCCCTTAAGGCCTTCCGGTTCCCTCTGGCGTTTGCTTCTGGCTGCTCGCAGAGTCACCCCAGGGAGCTTGGAATAAACACCGTGCTCAGGCCCCAGCTCCAGCGGTCCTGGTTTGGTTGACTAAAGTGGGGCCTGGCCACTGGTGCTTTTATCAAGCAGATACTGTAGAGTATCTACACTTGCCTAGTCCAACCAACATTGTATATGAGGAAACTAGACGCAGAGAGGGGAAGGAACGTACCCAAGGTCACACAGCAGCTAGTGGCCAAGATTGGACTTGAACTTTATGTTGGTCTGCAAAGCCCTGCATGATCTGATCTCCCCATCACCTCTCTAAATCCTCTGCCTAACTTCTCTCCCTCTTCTCTCTCTCCCTCTCTCCCCTTCTCTGTCTCTCCTTCTCTCTCTCTGTCTCTCTCTCCCTCTCCCTCTCCCCCAGCTCAAATGTACTGTATGCTCTCCCACCCCAGGGCCTTTGCACTGACTCTTATCTCTGCCTTTACCCCAAATGGTCTCATGATTCACTCTCTCATGTCATTCCGGTCAGCCTCGGTTCTAATGTCAATTCCTCATTACCACTTTCCTTGTCAGTGGCCCTTCTGTCACTCACCATTCCCTAATCTGCCTTTATTTTCTTTCATGTCACAGCCTAACAGCATATTACATCTTATTCATTTATTGCCTTTTCCCCATTAGGATGAGTTCCAGCAGGGACAGGGCTCTGTCTCCTGATGTCCCCAGCACTAGCACAGGGCCTGGCACACAGTGGCTGCTCAGAGCCTACTTGTGGAGAGCACAGATGACCCCAGCCCGTGTTCACAATGACACCAACATCCCCAACCCGCACCCGCCAGGCCAGTGCCCCAGTCCTCAGTGTCACATGTTTCTCTTCACAGACAGGCTCATGAACACCCACGAAACAAGAGCAGAGTATTTCTGTATAAACCGTATCTCTAACACATGCCCATGCAGGACCAAGGACTGCTTCATAACCAGCATGCCATGGTGACCACAGCCAGAAGACAGTTGTCCCAGCCCAGAAGCCTCCCGGGGAGGCCCTTCTAAGGATGGTACCATTGACTAAGATGTGTTCCGACTCGTGTGGGGAACCTGGCCTTCACAATTTACTGGTCCTACCTCTTTAATTTGCAGCCAACATCTTGTTTTCAACCAAGCATAATGCATGTATGTATAGCTGTTTATCAATAACAAAATGATTTCATAAATATGCTTGATCCTCACAGCACACGGGGGAGCTAGGTGCTATCACCTTTCATCTTACAGACAGATCCCCTGCAGCCCAGAAAACTCAACTCACCAGCCCCAGATCACACAGCTAAGGATGGGGCCAACATCAAGCCTGCAGCTAGGCCTCCACCCCAGCTGCCACTATACAGGGTATGTGATTTGTCACCCACCTCAATACCAAGCTGGGTCTGGCTGTTGGGAGCAGTGTCCCCATCCAGGAGGATGGGAGATTTGCCATGCTCGAAGAGATGCAAAAGATCAGGCGTCAGCTTCTGTAAGTCAGTCCAGGAGACGAACTGGCAATGCTCCCAGCAACCCCACTCTTTCAGCCTTCGTTCCCCAAAAAGCAGAGCCGGAGACAAGGACCAGGGATAGAGCAATTTATTTAGGAGGTGACCCAAAGAAGCAGGAGTGAGAGGTAGGGACAGTGAGTTTGGAAAAAAGAAAGTCATTAAAAAAAGTGTGCACTTTTGAAGTCGCCCTTGTAGGCTCGGAACTGGAATCTTCGGGGACCTCTGATTTCCAGGCTGTGCTTGTGCTGGGCTGAGGGGGCTTCTGCAACCCAGCCTGAGGGAGAAAATCAGAGTCACGTGCCCCTAGCACCAGAGGTGGGAGGCTGCGAGCAGGTGTCTGAACTCACAGGGAGCCATCCACCCCCCCACCCCCAGCTGCAGCTAAGAACCAGAGACAGGCCAAGGGGATGTGCCACAGACCACCAAAAACATCTCCCAGCAACATCATTGGAATAAAGACCGTCCACAGTCTCCCTGGGGCGACAACTCTGAGAGTAATCCAAGTGTGTTTCAAAGGAAAAGCTGGTCACGCCTCCCCTCTAGTTATGACCATCAAAGAGTCACAATTATATATGTCAACAATTTCTCAGCAACTTCCTGTGACTAATAGCTGGAGCGTGGGGCTCTCCACCACCTACAGCAGCCCAGAGGGCTCCTGGGTACCCTTTCTTTGGTCTCCAGCCCCTCTCGGTCACACCAAAGCTCTACCAGATACCAGGTCTTCCCTGGTGAACCCAGGCTCTGTCTCCCTCAAGTCCTGCCCACAAGAGGTTCTCCCCACGCCCTTGTTGCACAGCCTCTGGGAATGAGATAGCTCACAAGGCCTGTGCCTCTGGCCCAGACTCCTAATTGGACAGATGCAGACACTGAGGGGAAGTGACTGGCCAAAGGAACTCTGCAAGGTAGAGGCGTCTGGTCCTATAGTCTTTTGTGTGTAGACCCAGAACTAGCTACATAATTTGCAGGGTCCAGCACACACACACACACAAAAAAAAAATTAAAAAAACAATGTAAGGTCTCTTGTTCAAAAACCATTAAGAATTTCAAGATGGTGACAGCAGCGCCAATTAAACCAAGTGTACGGTCCTTCCGAGTGTGGGGCCCTATGCAATCACATGGGTCGTATAAACTGACCCTTTGTAGACTCCACCTCTCCCAAAGAAATTCCAAAGAGGCAGGGCGGGCAACTTCAAAAGTAACAGGTTTCAAGCCAAATGAGCCTGGTTAAAATCCCAACTTTGCCTCTCAATTGCTCTGCAACTCTAAGATAAATTGCTTAACCCCTCTGGGCCTTAGTTTCCTCATCCGTAGAATGGGAATGAGACGGCAAACTGCATGTAAAGTGGCACATGAAAACCACTGAGCAAATGTGAGCTCCTCGCTCCCCCTCTGCTCCTCCTCCATATCAGTTTTTTCCTCTTTAGGCTCAAACTAGCACACACGCCCCACCAACACCATTATCGTCATCTTTGCCATGGTCTTAGCCACAAAGTAACAGCTGGGGAAAGTTGGGATACAAGGTCACAACAATGCCACCTTGGGTCGGTGTTCCAGTGAGGGTCTTGGACTCCCGCATCCTCATTTGTCTCCACCCTCACCCTCGGCCAGGCCAGGCTGGAGCCACCAAGTCTTGCTGCATCCCTTCCCTCTCCAAGGAAGGGCCAAAAGTTCCCAGGGGTTGCAATTCTTCTTTCTCACCCTCTGTTTCTGTGGCAGGAAGGAGAACAAAGAGAGAGTGAGGTTGCCCTGGGCCTCCACTGACTCATCATGGCACTGTGGGCAGGTCACAAATAATGATCCTGGTCTTAGCTTTCCCATCTCTCAAATGGGGCTAATGATGCCTGCCACCGGCCTTGGCGACAGGATGTTGGGAGAGCATTCATTACAGTTGCTGTTGCTGCCATCACCATGCTTTAGCTAATAATACACTGCCTTGGTGAGTCCCCAGAGGGCCCTGGGAGCTTTGGGAAAACACATTCTTCCCCATCTTCAAAGCATCCTTGAGAAGCAGGTGGAAGGCAAGTCTCAGGTTATGGGAGGGAGAAAAGGCAGCCCCAAGAGGCAAGTGCCTTTGTGGCAGAGAGAGGGCTGAGCATGCATGCCTGGGGAGCCCAGATGGGAAGGGCAGTGGGAGATACTCGGGCTTAGGTGAGAGAGACACCTGAGTTCAAATCTCTGCTCCGCTGGGAAGGAGTCAGACAGCCTTGGGCAAGTCAATCTCTCCACGCTTCATCCTGAAGTGGGAATAATGATGCCTACTGCTCAGAGGTGGTAAAGACAAAATGAAAACTTGTGAGTGCTAATGCCGGCACCTAGTAGGTGCTCAGCAAACGTGTGCCTCAGGCTGTCCTGCTTCCTCCCTAAGAAGCCAGGAACACAAAGTGCAGGACTACTCCAACTCCACGTCCACACTGGACACTTTCCGTGAAAGTGCTTTGTTGAATCTTCTCTTCATAACTGCATTTTACACCTTCGTTAGGCCATACGCCATGCAACTTTGGATTCAGAAAGTATGGTGGTTATGGGTGACTAGGTTTCCATCATTGTCCTGGGGACACCTGGCCCTGGGCTCCCTGCCCAGGGGAAATGTCAGGTGGAAGGTGGAAGCAGAGGGAACCCCGCCCCCCACTATAGGCAAAGCCTGGCGGGAGACGCAGCTGTTTATGAGAGATGCCTAATCAATCCCCAGCGTTGTGCAAGGGCCTCGCATACCCATCTCATTGACTCCTCCCAGCGAGGGTTCACTTGCGAAAATGGCGGCCCAGAGAGTCTGAGGGACTTGGCCACGATTACACAGTTACTGAGAGGCAGAGCCAGGATCCAGACTGCCGTCTTGATGTCCCACGAGCACATTACAATGTGGTGCCCGAGGCCAGAAACGCGGCTCAAGCTGTCAACAGGTTGGGAGACTGTCTTGCTCAATTTCTCAGCTTAAGGCGGAAGAAACAAGTGCTCAGAGAGGACGGGGAAAGAGTTTGGAGGGATGGAACAAGCTGGGGCCTGTGCTGAGGCCTTCTCTCCCGCTGTGGTCGGGTGGCGCAGGGAAGCGAGTGGACGGGCCCCGGGGCACTGACCACAGACTCACACTGGCCCCTGACTGGGACCCAGAGCAACAGGATCTCCTGAGTGTGAAGTGAGGGTGGGAGTGGCTTCTCCACCCTACCAAATGCTTCTCTAGTCTGTCCTCACCCAGGTAAGCACTACTGTGTACCGGGCCTGGGGCATGTAGGCGAGAACAGCACACGGCCATGTCCTCCAGGCAGAAGGATGACATTACCCACATGGTGAGGCTGGGGAGACAGAAGCTCAGGAAGGTGCTTTGCAGAGCTTCGGGGTGGCAAACACATCCGGTGCCGAGAGGGTGGTGTACCCCAATTTTGCACGAGACAGAAGCTCCTTCTCCTGAGAGCCTTCTGGGACTCACCTCTCTGCCTCTTCATCCAGCCGTTCAGCTGTATCCTCTATAACAAAGTGCTATTAGTAAAGTGTTAAAAAAGCAAAAAACAAAAACAAAAAAAAGAAGCTCAGGGAGATGACTTGTCTAAGGCCACGATGTGCTTGGTGGCAGAGCTGGGACAAGAAGCCAGAGCAAACCCAGTGCTCACACCCCTGCATAGGTGCCATTGGGCCAAGGGAGGAAGAACTTCAATTAAGAGTAACAGACAGGGACTATGTAACTTATTGTCCAAACCAGGACACTTTTGAGAGGGAAAAGGGGTGTCATTAATAATTACACTGAGACAACAGGCACAAACCAGGCTGTCCCAGGCACACTGGGACACATGGTCACAAAAACCATAAGCCCGTGATGTACCAGACACGGTGGCAGGAGCTTCCACTGTCTGGATTGTCGTATCAGCCCTGAAGAGTAGAGGGTAGCGCTGTATCTCCATTTGACAATTTCAAAAACTGAGGCTCAGTGGGGTGATAAAACCTGCTCAAGACCCCAGAGCTAACAGGCAACTGCAAAAGACTGGTGAGCAGATAGACTCTGGGTCCCGAGAGAAGAATAGTCAACTGGTCCAGTCCACCTTGGGAAGGGGTTTGTGGCTGGTGTCTGTCCACTGTGCGGAAGCAGTGCTCGTGGCAAGCCAGTTATTACACACTTTTAGTCTTACCCCTCAAGAAGGAGAGCCCAGCGGTAGCACAGGGTAGCAGAGGGCCCATAGGATGGCAGCAGAGGGGTCCTGCGTCGCCAGAAAGGCCTCTCATTCCTGGAGCCGCTGCGTGTGGCTCGGCCTCTCCGGGCGATGGCCTCTCTGAGAGGGAACCCCTCAGCTTCCTTCCTTTTTTTCTAAGCTGGCTAAAAAGCAGCCAGTGGGGCTGAGGGGGCCAGGAGGGCCCTGAGAGGTGCAGCCACCACAGCCATGGTGGATGGAAGGCAGTGCCCGGAGCGGGATCGGACCGGGAGAGGCACAGCGAAGAGGTCTGCAGGCCGATCCTGGCAGCCCCGGCCAGACCCAGCCAGACCCGCCATGGCAGGTCATGCCAGCCCTCTGCCTGTAGGACGAGCAGGGGCTTGGGGATCTGCTGAGGCCCCTTCACAGTCCCCTGCAGCTCCGGGGCCCCAGGTACACAGTCCCCCTCAGCCCCACCTCCCAGCACTTTGCTTTCTAACAGGAAGTTCCTTCCTCTTTCTATGTTTCCCCCACTGGCCTGCACCCAGCTATCCCCAGCCTGGAGCGTGGGGTGACTTTCAGGAACCTGTCATTGTGAAAAATCTGTCATTGTGAAAAACTCCCAACCGGCCATCTCTAAGCACCTGGGGTGAGTGAGGCCCTGTGAATCCGGGCAGCAGGGCCACCGAGCTGTCGGGATGGCCCCTGACCACCAAGGAAGAAGAGCCCGTGGTCACCGCAGCCTTCTCCCCACGCCCCAACCTCCCCCCACCCCCCTGCCCCACCCACATGAACATCTGAAGGAGCCCTGGGAGGGAGGCTGGCAGGACACGCAGGGGCAGGAGCTAAGGTGTCGGCTGTGAAAATGGAGAGTGGACAGATCAGTGCCAGCAGGACTTGGGGATAAATTGTATGCAGATGCCGGACAGTTCTCTGGGTGGCCTTGGGCTGACCCCGTTCTCCCTGCTTTCTTGCAGTTCTCAAGAACAGCTGTAGAAGGTGGGTGGCAGGGATAGGTTCTCGTGTTCCATGGTGCTGTAGGGGGAATATGGTTACCAATAATTTAGTGTATATTTTCAGAAAGCTAGAAGAGAGGATTTTGAATGTTCACAACACAAAAAAATGATAAATGTTCAAGGTGATGTTTATGCTAAGTGCCCTGATTGGATCATCCCATTGTGTATTCATGTATCAAAATATCACTCTGTAGCCAATAAATAGGTACAATTATTATGTGTTAACTAAAAACAAAAGAAAAAAAGAGTAACTGTAAAATGGGCTGGAAATGTCACATCCTGAGATAAGAGGGGAGCTGGCCACATAGCCTGGGCTCTGTCCCAGTGCCCCCTGCCCCCAGAACAGGATGTCCTCTAACACTTTAGCCCAGCAAGTCACATTACCCGGGGTACATAGCCTCTTGGGGTCCCTCAGCTATGGTGCACGTGGAGCCCATGCAGGGGACACTGCACCCATCCCAGGCAGCTTTCCGAGCCTTAGGGGATCGGCTCACAATGAATCCCAGGCTTCTCTTGTCCATTGCTGCCTATCTGTAGGTGACAAAGCTGCTTCAGGTAACCTGTGCTCACGAGTGTTCTGTCTCATCAGACGCAGACAAGTTGGTACGCAGCGCACAGGGAACCTGCTTCACCGGGCGGAAGAAGGAATCGGCCCAACACCCCATCTGCTCCACCCCACCCATTCCACCCCCACGATGCTTCTCACTTCTGTTCTCTCCGTCTTATTCCCACCGCCCTCTCACGTGGGTGGGTGCATAGCCTCCTCGGTGGACTCCCGGCTCCAGGGACTCACCTCTCTGCGCCACACTGACTGATGCCAGATGATCTCTCTAAAGCTCAACGCTGGTCAGGTCACACACTTGCTCTAAAATCTTCCATGGCTCCCCAACGCCCAAAAAATATAACTTAAAATGCACACTTGTTGTTCAAGTCCTCCCCACCCCAGCCCACCTCTGCCAATTCCAATCCCCTACGGCACATGCTTTTGACTGTTTACCCAAAATACATCTCCCCGTGCTCCTAGCTAACAGAACCCCAGTTTCTTTCGAAAATCTATCCTCTTCCACACACACGCCTCCCTAGCCCACTCCACTTATCAATACGCAGAAGACCAAATTCTGGCCCTGGAAACATGCGGAGAAAAAAGGGGGTGAAAACTTCTAGGGAAGGTTTCTTGGCTGACAAATAGACATTCCTGTGAAGAAACAATCCCTCATCCTTTGCTAGACACTGTCACGTCTGCATGTGACACCTGAATCAGCAGCAGCCCTCCTGTGGCCATGAGGGGACATGGCCAAAGACAAGCCTGGGCGAGGAGGATGGCGGAACAGAGAGAAAGAACCTGGGTCCCTGGCAAGAGCCTTGAGCTACCATCTTGGCCAGCCTGGAAGCCCCCAACTTCAGGGTTTCTTCCTGTATGAGTAGGTTGAGATTTTCTGTAGCTCGTAACCATAGACATCCTGATCCGGTGTCTGGCTCCAAACCCAAGTCACTCCTGGGTTCTGGACTTATCCTGTACTTTTCCACTTCTGTGCCTGTCCTCCTGTGGTTGCCTTGGCCCATCTGTCAGAACCTCGTCCTTCCCTCGAAGACCAACTCAAATGCTACCCCTAATATGAGTCTGCCCTTGAACCCACGGAACACAGGTGGCATCTCTTTCCTCTGCACTTGATTTACAGTCTCACCCTGGCCCTGACCACTCTACCCCACTCACGAGAGTCGGGGCATTAAGTCTTATTCCCGCTGCAGGACTGGAAGCTGCAAGAGGGGAGAGTCCATGCACTATTTACCCTGAGAGGCCTCACAGCACTCTTAGAGGTGTCCCCAGCCACTTTGTCAGCTTCTTAGTCCCTACTCCCAACTTTGTTCTTTTCCTATTGCTGCCGTAACAAATGTCCACAAATTTAACAGCTTAAAGCAACACAATTTTATGATATTACAATTCTGGAGGTCAGAAGTCCGAAATGGATTTCACCGGGCTAAAATCGCAGTGTCAGCAAGTTCTTGTTCCTTCCTGGAGGTTCTGGGGGAGTGTCTATTCCCTTGCCTTTTCAGCTTCTAGAAGCCACCTGTGTTTCTTGGCTCATGGCCTCTTCCTCCGTCTTCAAAGCCAGCAGTCACATCAGTCCAACCTCTGCCTCCATCCTCACGTCTCCTTCTCTGACCCTGGCACTCCTGCTTCCCACTGAGGAGGACTCTTGTGATTGCATCGGGGCCACCCAGGTAACCCAGGATAATCTCCCCATCTCAAGATCCCTAACTTAGTCACATGTGCGAAGTCCTTTTTGCCATGAGCGATGGCATGTTCACAGGCCCCAGGAGTTAGGAAGTGGACATCTGAGGGGGGCGGGGAAGTATTCTGCCTACCACGCCAGCTAGAGCCCTAAGTAAAACAACCAGAAATTCATTAGAAGGACGATAGTTAAACAGCATCATCAAGATTAGGACAGAGATTCTCAGGGTCAACCCGAGTTCCTAAATATTACAACACAAATTTTCAGCGTGACATTTCTCAGAATTTAGCCAAGTGGAGTCCATTTAGCTCTCATAAAAGACTTGGACCCAGAACAGGGACAAATAAAACAAAAGGCCAGTATGAGAGCTGAGGGACAGCAAGAACTGGTACTTAGTCCCCAATGCTTAAACTTGAATATCTTAGACCCAGCATCTCCAGGATTGGTCCGACAGGGATGGGTCCAAGTGGCCCCCAGGAGAAGGCAGCGCCCCGAGGAGAAGACAGAGCAAAGACATAGAGGCTGGAAACTCAGTGGGGCCTGTGACGTTCAAAACCTTATCTGTCCTATGTCCCATGGCCCCAAAGCCTTGTTTTCTGCTATCTCATACCTAAGTCCACCAGGAGTGTTAGTCACTGGTGACAAGGTGTTCTTTTATTTATGCCTTGGTAGAAGTATTCTGGTAAAGAAGAGCCTTAGCCCAAAGAAGCAGTCTCGTGGCAAAAATAGAGGCGCCATGTCAGGCTGACCCCAGGAGCATGTAGCCCTCCCCTCAGGAAGCCCCCTCAGCATCCAGCTCAGGCCTCAAACCTGGTCACCTTTGGCAGTCGGAGCTTCATCTGGGCCTTTGGACCCCCGAAGCTACGTGCCCCAGAGACACAGCTGTCACCTCCCCTGAGTGGACCCCAGCAAGAGATGGCTCATCTGCACTCTGAGAAGGCCTCTTTGTCCATTAAAAAGAAAGGGAGAGAGAGACAGTAAACAGAGTTTTACAACACGTAAAAGTGGTTACGATCAAAATAATCAAAGGCAAAACACGTTGCCTCCAATTCCCCTTTGAAGCTATTTCACAAACTAAATTCCTTTCCTTTGACCAACTTTCCCAATCCTCACATATTTACCTTGCGGGGGAGGCTGGTAACATGCTCAGAGCCACATCCCCTGTGGCAGGGCTCCACCCAAGGTGGGTGCCCCTCGAGGACACCCCCAGCTCTCCTCCAGAGCCGGCAGCCCCCGAGCAGGACACGCGTTCCAACCAGCGAGCCGAAATTCTCACAGCCACCCTCTCAGGGGGCCGCGGGGCTCCCATTTCACAGATGAGAAAGCTGAAGCCCCAAGAGGTTTAAGAACTTGTCCAAGATTCACAACCAGCTGGTGAAGAGCAGGCTCGGGGCTGGAACTCGGGCTGGTCACACTTCTCGCCCGGGGCTCTGCCACGTGCGAGCAGCTGCCCAGCTTTCAGTCTCAGGGACTCTACACACTGGAAAATTGTGGAGGTCCCAACATGCTTCCATTTTTGTGGGTTATATTTAGTGATATTTGCTGTATTTGAAATTAAAAATAAGAAATGCGTAATCTTTATTAATTTACTTAAAATAGTAACAATGATAAACCCATTACACATGAACAGAATAATACTTTTTCATTAAAAAAAAAATCTATTATACAAAACAAAACAAAAATGAGTCAGAAGGGCGACATTGTTTTACCTTCTGCAAACCTCATGCATGTTGGGCTTGAGAAGAAAGCTGGATTTTCACATCTGCTTCTGTCTCCGGTACAGGGCCGCGCACTGTCTGGATAAAGCCTATGAAGAAAATTCTAGGATCTCACCCTCTGAAAGGGGCCCCGGACCAGACGTTGAGAATCACTGCACTACATTATACTACTTCATTTCTGATGCCCCAAACCTAAGTTCCTAAAGCTCCACTTGCACAAAGTAGATGCCTAATGTATTTGTCGAATGAATAAATGAGCAAGTTCAGAGCAAAGCTGAGTGAGGGGAAAAAAGGTCGAGTCTTTAGGTCTCTAAAAGCAGGTTTGGGGTTTATCCGTGGGCTTCAATTATCCAGACCCTTCCTTGCCATGAGGTGGAAGGGGAGGAGAGTCAGTAAAAGTTTCTAAATCAAGGCCACTGTGAGCGGTTGTGCAGGTTGTGGATTCTGCAGGAATATCCGAGATGGTGCCAACTCACGTTCTACTCACCACGCCTGTGCCTTGGAGCAGGGCTGAAGAAGAGAGCATTTTCCTAATTTGTACAATGCTGCCAGGTGTGCCAGCAGCCGCCAAGGCCTTTCCACATAGGCGTGAGTCGCCCAAACACATCTTGATGTGGCAAGGCACAAGTAAGTCACAAATTCTTGGAGATGCTACAGCCACCCCTGGGCTGAGCCAGGTAAGTTGGGCAGCAGAGATTGGACGTGAATCCTCATTTCAGCTCCTCTTACACAGCCTGGGCCTACTTCTGGAACAGCTGCAAACCCAGCGAGCAAGGACGGGCCACCACATGAGCTGGTACCCACTGTCCATGCAGCCAGTGTGGGCCCTGGAAAAGGACGCTGAAGGAACAAGCAGCGTGGCCTGCTGGTCTTGGCTGTTTTGCAGTGGTTTTCATCCTAGAGACCTTTTGCTTATGTGTGGAGATATACGTGGTTGTCATAACCTTGGTGGGGGCAGCAGGGGCCGGCTACGGGCATCTAGAGTGTAGAAGCCAGAGATGCTGCTAACATCCTACAATGCACAGGACATCCCCTCACAGCAAAAATAAATTAGCCAGCCCAAAAGGTAACCAGAGCTGAGGTTGAGAAACCCTAGTGCAATGGAAAGAACATGGGCTCTGATCTCAGGGGGACTAGGTTCAAACCCCGGCTGTGCTGCTTTCTGATTCTGTAACCGTGGGCAGGTCCCTCACCTTGCTTCGCTTTTCTGTACAATGGAGGGAATAATACCTACCTTGTAAGACTCGTGAGAATCAAATGGCGAGGGATGTGCCTCCGTGGGAGGCACAGACTCAACAAGCTGGTGATAGCAGTCATAGCAACAGTGACCCTGTACCCAGTGCCTGCCATCGCCTGGTGCTCTGCTAGCTGCCGGGTGAATGACATCCGTCTCTACTTCCTTTCCGGAAGTTTTCATGCAGCCCAGCAGCCAAGCAAAAGTTCCACGATGACAGCTATTTAAGTTGACATGCATGTGAATGGAGGCTGGAATGTTTAAAAATAAGAGAGAGACTATGGGTGGAAAGAATATTTTTCTTCTCTTTTTTCCAAAAAAGAAATCTTTCGTGTTATTTTTATGTTGGTTTTTCCCATCAAAAGGAGAAAAGAAAGAGACTGAGTGAATTCAATTTTTTTCCAAAAAAAAAACATACTAATGATTGAATAGGAATGTAAGTGCCCTTCATCAGAGGCCCTAACAGTGGTCTTGGCATAGATCTAATTTCCACATATCAAATCGTTTCCTGATGTGTGGTTGGCATTTTAATAAAGGCAGGTACTGGGTCTTTGGGTAAAGTGAAGAACAAACCCCTGTTTTGTCTGCTCTGAGTAGCTGCACTTTCTGCTTTTGTAAAGCTGGACCTGACCCAGTACTGATAGGTATGTGTGGTGGGTGGGAGCAATCCAAGTAGGCTTCCTGGAGGAAGCGAGACTAGTGTCACATTTTTGAACATAGGGATTCATAGGGAGGAGGAAAGGGCCACCTGAGGGCTGAAGTGACAAGTTCAAAGGCTCAGAGACAACTTTCCTGGAGAGACCATCCCTGGGGAGGCCTTGAGCACAGCCTTCCAGGGCTACTTAGGCTCCAGAGCTCTCAGATGGAAAAGCCAGTGGGCCAGGCAGAAATGAGTCACAAGGCTTTCATCTTTGCAGTGTCCTTCAATGGAGGGTAGGCAAGGCCACTGCCACAGCCTCTGTCTCCTTGAGGCCCCCTGCTGAGAAGCTGGGAGTCCCCCTTCTCACACTGTCCCCCACCCCCAGCCCACACCGGGAGGCGCCCACCCTGGCTGATTCTCCAATGCCATGGTACGCCCTGAGCTCTTCTCTGCCCTCCCAGGTCCCACACCCCATGCTAGAGCATCCTGGGCAACGAGCTCTCCCTCTCTGAGCCTCAGCTTCCTAGTTTTTAGGGTGAGGTTGATGACAGATTTACTTTCTCGGGCCGCTGGAAGAAACCACGAGATCCTGAGGAAAGTGCTCAACGCCCTGCCTGGTACCCACTCCTTCTTCAGGAAAGGTGCGTTCAGCTCCCTGCCCCACACCCCCAACTTCTGGCTGCCTCCCCCACACCCAGGGGGCCCTCTGGCTGCCCTGAAGGTGCCAAACACCCCCGCCCTCCCCCACAACAAGCACTCTGGGGAGAACCTGCCTTAAACACAAAGACACAAGGACCCAGGACTTTAAAACTTGCACGAAATCAAGTTTTGAAGAAGACAAGGATGGGGGAGACAGATTTTGAATACCCCTCCCCTCCTCACTGAACCCACTCCCCACCCCACACACCCGCATTCACACAAAGAGTAAGAAAAACATCCTTTGCTGGGTGCCTACTAAGAGCTGGGGCCTGTGCTGAGCATCTGCACACAGCAGCACATCCGTCCTGCAAGGAAGACACAGACACACCTGGAGACCAAGGACTTCATGGCTGGCAGAGTTCAGTTGCATGACATCTGTCCCTTCTGTGAGGCCACCTTCCTCATCGCTTCTCCTCTGCCTGCAACCCACTCCCACGTGCTCCTCACTCTCCCCTTTGGGGCTGCGCTAGTGTTTGGCCCATCCGCCCCCATCCCCAACCTCCTTCTCCCATGTCCTCCTCGAGTTGAAAGCCTGGAAAACTAAATCCACAGCTTTCCCTCTCCCTTGCAGTTAAGGGTCACCGAGTGGCCCAGTTGTGACCGGTGAAATATAAGCAGAAGTCTGCTGGGAAGGGAGAAGCATTTGGGAAAGTTTATGACTTTCCCAGTAAATGTAAACAGCCCCAGCTGGTGTGATCTCTTGCTCCTTCCTCCTGCCTCGCCTGTGGGCATGATGCCTGGAGGTGCGGCAGCCCTCGTCCAGGATAAAAGTCAGTACTCTAAGATGGCAGAGGAAAAGATCAGAAGAGCTGGATGTTGACGACATGGTTGAGTTTCTGTGCCAGCTCACCTGCAGACTTCTTGTGTTGTGAGAAAAACAATCCCCTAATTATTTAAGCTGCTGTGGGCTGGGTTTTCTATTACTTGCTGCCAAATGCACTCCTAATACACTATTCACATCCTAATCCTACACCCCAACCAAAATCCACACCCCAAGCCCCACCTGAACATTGTCGTTTAACACTATTGCCCCATATAATCACTCTCCCACTGCCCACATCTACCCCAAACGGCCCACCCTAACCCCCGCCTCCACGGCATGGGCCCATCCCTAAGCCTGATGCTTCGGTCCACAGGGGGCTGAAGCATTCCTTCTATCATCCCTGCCATTCAGGATCCAGTAGCCTCTTCCCTCCCCTCCCCACTTCCCAAGCTTCAAAAACCACCTCCACCATCACGGGATTGCTTTGCAAACAGAACTGACTTCTTCTGAAGGCCAGCGAGAGTCTAGTCCCACTTCTTTTTCCTGAGTTAGGACAGATTTACCTACCCGAGGTCACATACGCTTCTCACGGTGCAGAAAAATTCTGTTCTGTGGGAAAAACAAAGAAACAACAACGAAAACCTTTGCCTTCTCTTTAAGAACTTTATTTCAAAATGCTGGACCATGGTGATCATTTGACAAACACGGTGTTAGGCAATGCCTCCAGGGGCCAAGAGAGACACTCAGGGAACATCCTCTATCCAGGGTGAGCTAATCGTGGTGACCAGTGGCTTTGAAGTGGTTGAGCCAGGCTCCCTTACTTAGATGGGGAGCAGAGCAGCTAGAGAAAGAGTCCAGACACTCAGACCCTGCACCCGTTTTCCAAGGCTGCCTCCCCTCGTGAATGAATAACACGCCACCCTGAAGAGGGCGGGAGCTGCTGCTGCCCTTGGAGTGGGACAGCAGCCCCCCCCACACCAGTCTGCGGCACAATGTCTCACCACAAGACACCCCTCCACTTTTTGGATCCAGACGCTGAACCTCTGTCTGTCTGCAGTGCAATTTTGTTACCTGTGACCTGGGGAGGAACCCCCCGCATCCCCCCACACAGCTCTGTCCTGCTGAAGGAGAACTGGCCTGCGGGGCACACACCCAGGCCAGGAAGCTTTGAAGGGGGGAGAGGAGGGAGACCAGGGCAGACCAGGGCAGAGTTGCATGACCTTGGACGAATTACCTACCTCCCTGTATCTCAGCTGTGTCCTGTAAAATTTGGATAATAATACTATCTACCTCATAAGACTATTCTGAAAATGCAATGAGATTATACAAAACGCTGAGAAGAGCACATGGTTCACATAGGCATGTAAGTGTGGTGACACAGGACAGGCATTCAATGGCAGGAAGGTCTCACCTCCCCAGGAGACACCTGCCCTCACCCTCGTGAAAGCTGAGATGGGCAAATAGCTGGTGATTCTGGGTTAAAAGCTCTTGCCCAGTTATCATCTTAATGTGCTGATTAAAGACAGAAAAGAGTTATAAATTAAGAGCTGGCACCAGGATTCCTCTGAAGTTGAGAAGTACTTTTGTTCAGGGTGTGTGTCGGGGGGGGGGGTGGTTATAAATACCTTTATAGGGACTTGGGAGGCCAGGTGAGACTGGGTGGGGACTTAGGGGATCTACCACCAGGCAGGGACATGCTCTGCAACGGGAGTGCGAGGGAGACGCCTCAGAAAATCTTCAGGAACATCTCCTACAATTGCAAGTGCTTGGGGATGGGTGACCTACGGAGACCAAAGGGAGATCTATGATTCATGCTGGGAACAATGTATCACAGGACTGAGGCTGCACTTGGAAGGGTCAAAATTCCTGGGAGAGGTTTGTACCGCCGTGGGCAAAAGAAACAGAGGGTTTACGAACTAGAAGGCTATGACTGGCTCCGAGGAAAGGAAACAGCATTTGCAAGTTGGAGAAATGGAAGCAGAATTCAAAGTGGCTGAGGGAGCAGTAGGGGCCATGAGAATGCTCTTGAGCCAGGAAAGTCGAACTCTGCTTAACCTCAGCCCATGGTCAGAAACACTTTTTCCCTGGTGACCCTGTATCCACACATACAGAGTGACCTGTGCATACACACACACACACACACACACACACACACGCACACACACGTGTATGTCCACATGTAGAAGAAAAGAAATGGAGGAGATGGACTGGGGTCGGGGTTTGGAGGTGTCCGTGGCAATTTCATCTGGACCTTAAGGGACAGGATGACCCCCAGTGACGTCAGGGTCACATGTGCAAGAACATAGCACGCTCAGCAGCGCCCTCGTGGGTGCTGTGTTCTCTGTGTCTCTGTTCCTGCGGGCCAGGCATCTGTACCTGGGAGCCTGGGGTCTTCGTGTCTGCGTGTTTGTCAATGTTTGCCCCTGCAGACCACGGGGGAAGAAACATCAGCTCCTGGTGTGAAGGTTTTGGTGTCCTTTCTCCATATTTTCTGGACCCTCTGTGTCATGGGCCTAAGAAAAGCCTGGGCAGAATTCTGGCTTCATTCTGGAATCAGAAAACCTCAGAGATGGAAAAGACCTTAGAAACTCCTTGGCCCAAGCAGCCCCTTTGAGAAATGGAAAAATAAGATGCGTATTACCGGAGAGCAGAGAGGCTTCGAGGAAGGAGAAAGAGCTCCAGGATCATGTGGCTACTGAGCACTCAAATGTGACTGGTCCAAATTGAGATGTACTGTCGGTACAAAATACATCACAGACTTCAAAGACTTAATCTGAAAAAAAGAATGTAAAATTGCTCAATAATTTTTACATTGATTGCATGTTGAAATGATAATATTTTGGATATATTGGGTTAAAATATATTATTGAAATAGGCCAGATGTGGTGGCGCATGCCTATAATCCCGGCACTTTGGGAGGCTGAGGCAAGAGAATCGCTTGAGCCCAGGAGTTCAAGGTTACAGTGAGCTGTGATTATGCTACTGCACTCCAGCCTGGGCAATGGAGTGAGATTATATATATATAATATTTATATAATATTATATATATAATTAAAATTAATTTTACTTAATGTTTCTTTTTACTTTCTTCAATGTGACTATCAGAAAATGTCAAATTATTATGTACACAGCCCCCATTTCTGGCCCACTTTATATTTCTATGGGATACCCTTCGAGTCTTGCACCAGACATTTAAGTTCTCTGTGCCCCAATTTTCCCATCTGTAAGATGGGTGTAATAATACCGATCTCTTGGAGTTGTGAGGATTAATTGAGAGAGCACATGAAAGTGCTTTTAAAGCTTAAGAAGCTGTTCAGATGAGGGTGGAGGTGGTTGTAACTCAGACGCTGGCCAAGAGAGAAGGCTAGAAAGAAGGAAGGATTTAATACCCGCAGGGTCAGCCCTGAGAGTAGGCAGGGCACGTGGCCACCCACCCACCATGGTTTTGGTGCTGGAGAAAGAATGACTCCCCCCAATCCCATAGTCCCATTACCCAGACCCAGCCTTTCAAGGGCCCAAGTCACCATGTTCTTGCTTAGATCACGCCATCCTCACCTTCCACAAGTCCCCAGCCACCCCCCAACCTCCTCTGGCACAGGCGGCGTCTCCTTCCAGGGTAGCAGGAAGCCTTCTTCCCCAGGGCACCCATCCTTACCGGGACCTGCACATCTCAATGGGATTTCCCAACTGTCCTTTTTCTCTGCTGTTCGCCAGAAACTCAGTGTCCTAAGGGCTCCAGAAAGAGGGAGATGGCCCCAAATGTGGCCTGAGGGGACCAGCCCCTTCCTGGGACCATCACCCAGGGCAGTCCCTGTTGCAATGGTGGTCTCGTAACAGTTGCTTACAAACCCGGTTGGGCAAGCTGCTTTTGCGTGATGGGGCTATCTTGAGTAAACAGCATCCTATGTGCCCTGCCGGTCACTTGCTCAAGACATTGCTGGACATTGCATTAGAGCCACTGACACACAGAGTTTTGAAAATGAAAACAGGCCCTCTGGCCTATGATCAGATAGCATTTAACTCATTTATGATTGCACCAAGTTTTCCCAAGGCCCCAGGGCCACAGAATAGATACTGTCCCAAACACAGGCAGATGTCGGGGATAGTTGAAGCTTCAGGTCACCTACAGGATGAGGCTTCTAAAGGCCAACAGGCCAGGTGGGGTCTATATCACCTTGGCCTCAGTCGTCCCCACGTGGGTGTCTGGGGCTGTCCAGCTTCTTAGGCTAACCTGGGCCACAGGTTCAACGGCCAGGGCGTTGGGAGAGTTAGTGCTGTTTTGTTCCATCCATTTCACCCTGATTCTGGCCAGCCTTCCTGCTGATAGACCCTGAATTGAAAGGGATGGATGAGGTGTATTTCTGGGACCTATTACTATGTAACACACTCAAACATACTGGTTTAAAACAACCATGATTTCTTATTCCTCACAATTCCTCTGGGTGGCTAGACAGTTCCTCTGCTGTCACCCACGTGGCTGCACTTGCTGGGTGATCAGTTAGGGCAGAAAGTACAAGGAGGCCTCACTCATGAGTCCAAGAGGTGGTGCTGACCCCTGGCTGGGGCACCTAGGCTCTGCTCCACATGGCCTCTCCCCCACCGTCTGCTAAACGGCTTCTTCACATGGTGGTCTCAGGAGAGCCTCCCAAGAGATGAAGGTGAAAGCCACAGCGCCTGCACCATCGGAGTCACTCACAGGACCAGCCCAGGTACAAGGGGTAGGGAAATGGGCTCTGCATCTTCATGGAATTGCCAAAAAATACATTTTTCAAGCAACCACAGGGCAAGAGAGTACGAATGGCACCACGGAAAATTTTTCCCACCATTAGAAAATAACTTGGTAAAGTTATATTTTCTGAATCAAAAATCCAGAGACCCAGACTGACAAAAGACTTTCCTCTGATTCGAGAATGTATGTACATGGGTGAACCAATGGGCCCACATCGAGTTATATATTGAGTACAGTGTTTCTCAGCCCTGGCTGAACACTAAAGTTGCTTGGGCAGTGTTTCCAAATCCGAAGTCCCTGGGCCCTGCCCGAGACCTGCTGAATGAGAACTTTGATTGGGAGGGGTCCCGGGGGGGACTGGGCCAAGCAATGTGGATTTTCAAAAGCTTTCCCAGTGATTCTGATCCACGACAGGGGATTAAGTACTGCAGAATTAGCAAACAAGCTTTATGGGAAATAAGATCAAGGCAGGAAATCTAGAAACATGGGACATGAGCCTGTCTTTTATAGGTAGGCTCCTCCTCTATCCAATCTAACAGATCATTGTTGGGATTACCAGAGTCTAACACTGGTGTCTACAAGTGAATGAGACACAGGCCCTGCTCTCAAATTACAGCTGATACTCACTGTGGGCCAAGCCTTGTTCTGCAGACTGTCCATGCATCGACTCATTCAATCTCCATGAGGTGGATACTCTTATGAGCCCCATTTTACAAATAGGAAAACTGAGGCTCAGAGAGGTTACGTGATTTTTCCTAAGCCACACAGCTAATAAGGTGATACAGTTGGAACTCAAACCCAGGCCACTGGGCTTCAGAGTCCATGCTTTTAACCACTAAGCTGTCTGCCTCCCTCAGAGCACACGGTCCCAGGCGAGAAAGCTGATGACTCAACATACCAGGCTGCGAGTACTGTGGACAGGGGAAAGAATAGGGCCAGGAGGAAGGCCGTCTGTTTTCTCTGGCTCACTAGCTGTTCTTAAACCAGTGGTTCTCACCTCTGGCCATACATTAGAGTCACCTGGGAAGCTTTTTAAAAATAGGGATGCCCCATCCCAAAGATCTTACTCACTTGCTTCGGGTGGTATCCAGCCATGGAAGTTTTTAAAAAGCTCCCCAGCTAATTCTAGCACATCCAGAGTGGAGACTATAGGCTCCTGGGCAGGAATTCCTTCTTCTCTGCAGGGAGGGTGGTAGTCTCAGTGTTGGGGGCACCTGTGACCACCATATCCCATGAACTTCCTAGAAATCAAACGCACTCAAACCAAAAAGATCTTTCTGGTTACTGGACCAGATAGCCTCAATCTAGTTGCACATTGGTGACAACCAGGCAGCTTGTCAATGATCCTAATGCCTCACCCAGATATTCTGATTGAGTTAGTCTGGGGTGGCGTGGAGCATTGGAATCTCTTATATTCATCACCCCCAGGTTGATTCTAATGTGAACCCAGTTTGAGAACTACTGATCCCTTCCTAGACTCTCAGTTTACAGGTTAAAAAAAAAAATGAGGCTCAGAGAGGAGAAGTGACTTGTCCAGGGTCACACAGCATGCTTGCTCTGGAGGCAGGGCTAGAGCCCAAAGCTACTGGCCAGCACTGTTTCCATGCTGTAGCCCCTTATGGTTTGCAAAATTATTTCCCATATGTTACCTGGCTGGTCTATACCTTGCTACAATGGGTTGCTTCCTGCCACCATCCTCTTATTTCACAGGAGATGAGACTGGACCCAAAGAAGGAAAGTGACCTGCCCAAAGCCAAACAGTGGCAGAGGCCGGACAAGAACTCAGGTTTCTTGACTGCAGATAAGTCATCTGCCTGCCAAGTTCCAGCATGTGAGGCTTTCCTGAGCCTCAACACCAGGAGCTGAAGGCTTAGACAACCTCTGAGGACAGGCTCTGCAGTAATCTCGCAGGAGATACTTGCCTGGTGCACTGGAAGTCCTACCCAGTGATAATCCCTTACCCACTGTTCTGAACGCATTGAGATTTCCTGTTTACAACACGTTTGCATCTATTATCTCCAACAGTGTATTAATGACAATCCCTATTTTACCAAAGGGCAGGGTGAAGCTCAGAGAGCTTTGGGGACTTTGCCCCAGGACCAACACTAGGCCTGGAACCAGAACCAGGTCTTTGGACTGTGCTCATTCCACCTCAGGCCAGCCCCTGTGGCCTGGGGCCTGGGGCCTGGGACCCGGGACCTGCCTGCTCTGTGGAAGTTCTCCCACACTGCCGACTGATGGCCAGCAGGGCTTATAACTGGAGGTCAGGGTAGGGTGTGTGTGCAGATCAGGAGCCCCAGTTTGACCAGTTCTGGCTTCTGGTTCCCTGTTGTCAAAAGGCAAATATTCTTCCAAGTGCCAGGTGCAGAAAACAGACCTCACTTCTCACTTAAGGTAAAGCCCAAAGTAGGCAAGCAATTGCTACCTTCCTCTCTTCTCATCTAACCGTTTGAGGATGGTGGTGATCAAAAGCCTACTTTCTCCCTGTAGACAGTGGCCAGACACAGGAGCTGGGCCTTCAGGAAGAGCCCAGGATGGCTGGTGATTTATGGTACTTACCATGCACTGATACAACTCTTGTTGCCCCTAGTGCTCTGAAATATTCATTAACTCATTTCAATTTTCACAATAGTGCTATGAGGCGGGCACTGCTACTATCTCCCCTTTGGAGATTAAGAAATAAAATACAGAAAGGTTAACTGACTTGTTCAATGTTACACAATTAGGAAGAGGCAAAGCCAGGATTTGAACCCAGGCCGTCTGGCTCCAGAATCCACGTTCTTGACCACTATGGTTTACTGGGCAATGTTCGCCTGAGTGCCTGATCTAGGCCTGTCTTCTCAGAGAGGACCTAACTCTAAACACAGTGCAAAATGAGACTCACACCCCACTGGCTCTCAAATCTAGATGAAGGCAGTGCCAAGACTAACCATGGTCTGGAGTTGTAGCGTGTGCAAGTCCACACGGACACCTGTTTCAGTTCCTCGCAGCTGCCTTCACCTTCCTTCTTGCACCTGCTGTGGTTGGAGTCTGCACACAGCCGGCAGCAACCCCGGCAGTTGGTACTGTAATCCCCATTGTACAGCAGAGAAGGCTGAGGCTCTCCTGTACTATGAAGGTAACAAATGGCAGAGCTTAGAATTAAATCCTCTGCTTCGTCTCGTCATTCTCTTTGCTCTAAGACCCCTCAAGAGGTGTCCAGCAGGAACTGTGGCCACTACTTTGGGAAAATGAAGGCACAAGTCCTGTGACTCATATGAGAGTCCAGGCCTGTTAACTTCTGAGCAGATTCCCCTCTGTCTGCTGCTTCCACCATTTGTCCGCGTCTGCTGTCAGCCACTCCATCGTCTCAGCTCCTGGGATGGAGGAACACATTTTAACCCACTGAAATCTGCTTGGTGCGGACTCCAGTATCTCCAAATGGCCCAATGGACTCTCATCCCAAGAAGAACAAGCCAAGTCTTGCCCAGCAGCTATTTTAGAGCCTGAGAGGCCCCTCTGCCCATCTTAGGATGTCCAGAGAGCCAGTTCTGCCCTCCCTGAGTGGGCTGCAGGCCCGGTCACCAAGGAGGGAGAACAGGATGTAGGTGGGGCCATGTCCTAATACAGCCGGCGGCAGCAGTACCAGGCACAGAGATCCCAAGAATAACAGCAGTGGACACAGGGGCACTAACTAGGTGCCAGGTGTCATTCTACATGCCTCCAGCCTCACAGACGCCTGGGCTGTGGACTCTCCAGGTTACTCAGAGGTTCACTGTCCTCAGAAGCGATGGCATCTGAGAAACACCTGTCACCGAGGCTGGCAGGCACTTGGCTGTGGCCTGAGGGTCCGCTAGGCTCTGACCACAGCCCTGAGATCCTGGGTCCTGCCCTCTGCACACTTTCCCAATCCCCATTTTGCAATCGGTCAGCATGATCCAGTAAACATCTGCAGCGTGAGGAGAACCCATCTTCCTGACCCTTTTCTACATGTTTCAAAAAGAGCCCAGGGGTGTGGGAGAGGCGGAGGGGGGCGGGAGCCTTAGCCATCAAAGGAGAGGCCAGGAGAAGCACGGGCTGCCTGAGCACCAACCACGTTGCCAAAGCTTCCTGACCAGGTCCAAACACGGCGAAGCAAAGAGAATTCTCGCAGAGGAAACTGGAACGCAGTCTTTTTGTCCATGCTTTATGGGGGTTTGGGGTTGGAAGGGTGGAGGGAAGGAAGGCTATAGGTCAAAGTTCAGAGAAATATTTCCTAACTGCCTCTGGCTCACTATGCAACCTTAGGCAGATCACTAAACATCTCTGAATGAGTTTTCTCTTTTGTAAAATAGATAATTGTGGCACCCTCCCTGTTTCATAGGATTAATGTCACACTTTTCTCGTTTTATTTCCACAAGAGCTCCATGAGCTATAGAGGGTATGTTATATCTTCTTCACTGTGCAATTGAGGAAACTAAGGCACAGAGAGGTTTATTCCTCCACCAAACATTTGGTAAGTTCCTACCGGGTACACAGGACCTGGGGAACTTAAGGCGAACCCAGAAAAGAACAAACAACTTGCCTGAGGCACCAGGCAGGGAAACCACTGGGAGCAGACTCAGCCTCTGAAGCGACTGCCTTCCAGCAGTGGTGGCCCCCAGGGTGGAGGAGAAGATCCTAAACACAGCTGGAATCAGCCTACTAGCACCTTCCCCACATCTGTCCGCACGCTTCACTGCTTTAGTACACTTACTGGTTAAAACATCTGTTCTCCTCTTCGGAGTTCTAAGCTCCCTGAGGGAAGAATCATGACTTATATGATTATTTTTATCCCTGGGGCTTAATAGCTAATATCTGGCCCTTTGTAGGTGCTTAATAAATGCTTGTTACATGAATGAATGAATGAATGAATGAGTGAGTTGCAACAAGGGGAAGTGCAGGAAGGGCATTCGCAGTGAAGGAAACTGAGTCAACAAGAGTATGGAGATGGGAAAGCTGGAGCCCACCTGAGTAGAGCCACCCCCTCCCACCCTGTAAGGCCTTCAGCCCCCAGACACCGTGTGCCACGACCTTAAAAAACAGGTGACACCCCAAGAATAGGCAAGGAGATGAGATGGTGCAGGGAGAGGAAGTTGCACCATTTGGTCAATTGCTGTCCACCCCTTTCCATGCCAACCCCCCTCTTTAGTTGTGAAGGATATATCCAGAATTTCTTGATATTGGCCTAAAATTTTCTATGAGCTTGGCATCATTCCAGGCATCAGGGAGTCTTGAATTCAAATTATTAGGTATTTAACAATAAAAATTAACACTAAATAACTAAATTAGCCCTTAAAAACATAAAAAATATAAACTACTATAAGCATTTATAAAACATACTTTTGTCTTCTCTATAGACCAGGCCACCAATTCTTCCAGGCAGGACTTTGGATCAAGAATGACACGATCTGATTTCTGTCTTTAAAGGATCCTTCAGCTGCTGTGTGGCTTCTGGGGTGAGGGTGGGAGTTGAGGCCCCAGTTAGAAGGCACCATAGTGGTCCCAGTGGGAAGTAACTACACCTGGGGCGGGGTTGGTAGAAGTGGGGGGCTATATTTTGAAGGCGGGATTGATTGCATTTGCTGATGGTTCAAATGCTGGATGTGAGAGAGACAAGTCCAGGATGGTGGTTTGGTTCGGGACTTGAACACCTTGGTGCCATTACCTGAGACGGGAACACTAGGGAGGAAGCAGGTTTGTGAAGGGAAATCCAAAGTTTGGTTTTGAATATGTTATATGCGAGGTGTCTCCAAGGTTTCCGAGTGAAGCTGTCAAGTGTGCAGACGATATTTAAAACCAAGGAACTGGCTTGGATTATCTGAGGGCAGGGTGCAAATACAGAAGAATGTGGCTCAGGACCGAGCCCTGGGCCACTCCAATACGAAGGCAGAAAGGTGAGGAGGACCCAGCAAAGGAGATGGATAAGACACCGGAACGAGGTAGGAGAAAAAAGAGAGCTGTGCTGGGGGAAGAAAACACGCCCAGATGATAGACAGACCAAATAGGCTGACCAGCTTCGTCGAACATTTCGGCCTGGGCCTCTCATTCTGAGCCACGTCGCTCCTGAGTCCACTCGAAAAAGCCACTGAGTCCCCTCGATTCCAGGACGTGCTTTTTGTTTTTGAATTCTCACACTGCTGAAATTAGGGTCCCACGTGCAATCAACACATGTAAACACAGCAAGTGTTTCCTGAGGTCAGAGATGCTCACAAAAAGCAAGAGGAAAAATAAAAAAAGCAGGAAGGAGACACACCACCTGGTTTTCTGAGGGCTGGGCTTGGAGGCTCCTCCCAAAGTTTTAGCTCATTTCTGTTTGGCTAACTAAGCCACGATGTGTTTGCTCAAATCTGAAATCTACTGTCTTCGAATGGAAGACCCTCTGGGCTTTGGGAACCTGTGATGAGGGCAGGGATACAGGGAAGTGGACCAGATTTGCTCTGCTAATTTGGAATTGCTGATTCCACTGTAAAATGCCATCAGCAGCATTGCGAATGGCACTGATCTTTGGTTTTCTTTTTTTTTTAAAGTTCCAACATAAGACAGTATGTTGATAAATGATGATAGATAGATAATAGACAGATATAGATGACAGGCAAATATAGATAGTAGACAGATAGATATAGGAGATATAGATGATAGATGATAGATAGATAGATAGATAGATAGATAGATAGATAGAAGTCACTAATGTTGATAGGACTTTATAGGTGTGGCCACTTCCGGCCATGGGGAATAGGCAATAGAGCCTAAATCTTTATCTCCTGCAGAGCCAGAAACAAGGTCAAGCCCAGCTCGATGGTGAAGCCAGACTTGCCTTCTCTGGAATCAAATACTGCACCTGACAAGGACACGTCCTCGGCAGTTTTCTTTTCTCCATTTCCAGGGGGCGGCATTTCCCTCCTTGCCTGGAAGCTGCACCTTTTGATCATTATCCAGCCGTCTGTCTGCACCTCTCTGCCTGGCCCCGGCTTTCTCCTCCCGCAGGCTCCATCTCTCTTTCTGCGGCCACACCAAGATCACCCTAGAGATGCAGACTGTTGCGGAGCAGCTGGGAGGAACCAGCCGCTGCAGGAACTGGCCGGAGCACCTCGGCTTTCCCAGACAGCGCTGCGATGAGCACACCGAGGGCTGGGTCCCACGGTGCCTTCCCACCAGCTCTCTGGGGCTGATCCTATCTCCCATCTCCTGGTGAAGCAATCCACGTAATTAGCCACGGTAATATCCAGGCCGTCTGAGGCTGCCTGTCTCAACCTCGGCCCGGGTGCCTGTCGCAACGAGCACCTAAATGATTGTTCAGCTCCCCTCCAACCGCCTGAGAGGAGAAAAATAGGGTCTCGCTCCAGGACGGATGGCTGCCCAGTACCCTACTCCCCTGGGTTGGACTCTGTCTCCAGGACAAGTTTTTCCAGAAAGCCGACCCCTATGGGCCACAAGGGCACCATTTTGACATGGCAGCCCCGGGGACCTTGCTTTGGGCTCTGAACATTTTTTGGAAGCCTGTTTTGTTAGCCAACATCTTTTGAGCCTTTTTTCCCAGGCAAGGCCCCATAGGGGTTACAGAAATATGCTAAGGAAGACTTTCTGACCTCCAAGTCCCTACCATTTCATTATGGAAAAACAAAAAGCAAACATCTGAAGAGACAAATGATGGGGAGGGGAGGGAGCAGAGCTAATGTCTGCCCTGACTTAGCACGTCCTTGTTCCGTACCTTTTACTAAGCATGGTCTCATCTAGTCCACACAGGTGTCAAGACCCCCATTTTAAAGGCTCATATTGGTTAAGCAGAACCAGGATAAGAATGTTCCAATAATAATACTACTGTGTGGCCTGGGAGATTTGCTATACCTCTCTGAGCCATTGATCCTGGTAAAATCCAGGACTAGCTAAGTCACTGCTTCAACCCAGGCTGATCTGCCCTCAGAGCCCAGATATCACCCAGGCTCTTCTGGCCCTTCAAGAATGATACTGGTAGCCTGAACAAGAGCGAGACCCTGTCTCTACTAAAAATAGAAGAATTAGCTAGGCGTGGTGGTGCACACCTATAGTCCCAGCTACTCGGGAGGCTGAGGCAGGAGGATTGCTGGAGCCCAGGAGTTTGAAGCTGCTGTGAGCTAGGCTGATGACACGGCACTCTAGCCCAGGGTGACAGAGTGAGACCCTATCTCAAAAAAAAAAAAGAATGATGCTGGTGATGGTGCCCACAGCCAGCTCTGGGGCAGGACTGTCACAGGCAATGAGGGAACTTGGCAGCACATAGGGATTGGAGAAGCAGAGGGAGGAGGTGATTGCATTTAATAGGTCCAGGCAACAGCAAAGACTCAGAGTGGAAAAACAGGCAGAGTGGATTCAGGGGAGAGTGAGGAAATGGAAGGAACTCTCAGACCTGTGGCTCTGCCTCTCCAAACTCCTAGTACCTTCCTTTTTAGAATTTTCCATTTCCTAAGAGTCAAGGCTGCATTGCTCAACCATTGTGCTCTGTTTCTCATGGGTGTTCCAGGCCCGTTCCCAGAGATGATATCAGACTCAGGTCATGGACTACCACATGGATTCAAGTCAGCAAGGGTTTCGAGACAGCGAGAGTTCACTGGGTACCCTCGCATTGGGTGCTTCTCCCGGCTGCACCCTTCTCCCCCTGGTCTTTTCTCTTTCCAAGGCCATTCCAAATGCTAGCTCTGGCCTTACTCCACCCTGCAAAGCACGGTGGTGTAGTGGCTCTGTGTTCAAATCCAGGCTCCACAGCTTAGGAGCTATGTGTCTTCATGCATGCTATTAACCTCAGTTTTCTAATCTGTAAAATGGGGGTCGGAACCCTAATACCTATTACAAAGGCTCATGGTGAGAATTAGATAAATCTAATACACCCGTAGTCTCTAGGATAGCACCTCGCACATAGTTGATAAACTCATGTTAGTGGTGACTAATCGGTATGTGTAGGTGTCCTTTATTCCCTCCTCCGGGAATCAGAAAGGCATAATGCCTTTTCCAGGAGGTTCCCAGGAAAGATGTGCTAAGTAATTGATGTGACTTGAATTGGAAAGACTGAGACAGTATTGCCAGAGATTAATGCGTGGGCTGTAGGGTCTCACGGCCTGTGTTTGAATTTCAGGCCTGCTACTTACTGAGAGCAACCTTGCCAAGTATTTAACCTCAGTTTCCTCATCTATAAAAAGGAGATTAAAATGATTCCCACCTATAAGGATTTCTGTGCAGACACAATGATGTCATGAAGGGTTCAGCGGAGCACAGGGGCTGGAGCATAGTGAGGGCTAATATTGCTTTTCTTAGTACATGAACTTGCTCTCTGAAAGTTCATTGTCTCTTTGAAGAGCCAAGTCTCACACACGAGCTACAGAGAACACATTAAAGATAGGGGCCCAGTCTTGGTGCCTTTCTCCTCCTCTCTCCCTCCCACCCCAACATAAAAAGTCCCCTTCCCTTAGTCAATCAGATAGCTGTGGGGGACTTAGCCTCGGTATGAAAAGGACAAAAGTCCTTGTTCTGCTAAATACCATCTGTGTGGCCTTGGGCAGGTCACTGCACATCTTCAAACCACAGTAGCTGGTAAAACACTACACCAATTAAGTTATTCACATAATGAGTCTATCTGGACCTTCCTTTCCCTCTGCTGAAGGGAGAGGAAAGAAAATAGGTCCGGAAGCTCCTCAGCTTTGGTTCCATACATTCTTTTTTTTTTTTTTTTGGAAAAAATTTAGTCTCACTATGTTGCCCGGGCTAGAGTGCCGTGGCATCATCCTAGCTCACAGCAACCTCAAACTCCTGGGCTCAAGCGATCCTCCTGCCTCAGCCTCCAGAGTAGCTGGGACTACAGGCATGCGCCACCATGACCGGCTAGTTTTTTCTATATATTTTTAGTTGTCCAATTAATTTCTTTCTATTTTTAGTAGAGACGGGGTCTCGCTCTTGCTCAGGCTGGTTTCGAACTCCTGAGCTCAAACAATCCGCCCGCCTCGGCCTCCCAGAGAGCTAGGATTACAGGCATGAGCCACCGCGCCCGGCCTTGGTTCCATACATTTACTGATGGCTACTGTGTCTGCCACTGGGCTGGGTGCTGGACACACAGAGCTGAATGGGCCTTCTGTGGTTCCCAATCTGCGGCAGGAGGCAGAGGCTCACACAGAGAATTACATTAATGGGCGCCAAGTGGCTGAGCATTGCGTGCTTTCCCTGCACAAGGCACTGTGTGAAGAGCTCTACAGAGATGGTCTCTTTCCACTTCGCTACACCTCTGTCTTGCAAGTACAGTTACTATCATAGCCATCTTACCAGGGCAAAACTCAGATAAGTCATGCAATGTACTCAGGGTCACATAGCTAATCAGCTGCTTCCAGAGAAGGGAGTGCAGAGGAGGGCACAGAACTCAGTGGGAGAAGAGGATTCATCAGGAGAAAAGGCTTCCTGGAGGAGGTGACGTCTGCATCTTGAACCATGAGTCAGCAAAGAGGGGCAGTGTTTAAGAAAAGGGGACAGCAAGGGTAAGAGCCAAGAGAAAAAAAGACCCACACAAGGGACATGATGCAGGTGAAACAGAAGATGGGGTCAGGTGGCCAAAGACTTGCCGGCGAAGCTACTGAGGGCTGAAGGTTTTGTCTGGAAGGGAACGAGGTTCCCTTGAAGGGTTGTGAACAAGAGAGAAGAGCGATCAGATTTACCATTCTGGAAGCTCTGTTCACTTGCCTTCACAAATGCCCCGGCCTCCTTGGGCTCCCCTCTCCACGTGGGAGTCTGCCCCAGGCTAGGGGTCCCTCTCAGGCTCAGGTCCATGTCTTTGGATTCCATGCTGCTCACTGGCCAAGTGACTTCATGTCTCTGACCAAAATCTCTTCATGTGCAATGTAGAGATAACTGTTCTGTGGCAAGACTCCTATGGTAGTAAACAGAGGATAACATATGTAAATGCCTCATCCAGCACCTCACACATGGGGCACACTCAGGAAAGGCACTTCCTTCCTTCCCTCCTCCTTTTCCTGAGATGCATTCTGCTTGTTCCTAAGTTGAAAATAAGCAATTTATACACACGTTATTTGATTGATGAATGATTAGTTGATGGGACCGTTGGTATTTTCCATAGTCAGCAACTTTGACTAGTCATGAGTGACCCTAAAGGCCCCTGACATGCAGTGATTTTGAATTTAGCTGGTTTAGCAAGTAGGAGAGCCTGACCATGCCAGTGAGGTTAAGCCTGAGCTGCTGTGACAAAGAGGTCCAAAAATGCAATAGCTAAATATCCCTAAGTGTGACCCCTTGACTGAATCCAAACTTCACAGAACAAATCCCTTTATTAAAAGGACCTGTTCTGTAAAATTTGGATTCAGTCAGAAGGCTGCACTCAAGGATCCAGAAGGCCACATGTGGCTCCAAGGCTGCAGGTTCGCCACCCCTGAAAACAATAGTGATGTTTCTCTCAGGAAATAGTCCCAAGATGAGCTGTCCAGGTCAGCAATGAGGCTCTGCTCCATGGGGTCATTCAAGGCCCCAGGTTCCTGCATCTTGCTGCTCCACCATTCCCTACACCAGGACATTGTTATTGTCTGCATGGTCAAAGTTAGGTCACCATCACAGCTCAGTTCCAGTTATCAGAGCAAGAAAGAGATTTGCCCAGTGACTTAAGTCTCAGGCCCACAAGTGGCACACTTAACTTTCATTGGCATGACCTCAGGCACATGACCACATGTAATTGCTGGGAATGCTGGTAAATGTAGTCTAACTGGGCCTTCACATACCCAGCTACAACATTAATAATAGGAAAAGGGGAATAATGGATGTTGGTAGCCAACCAACAAATAGAATCCGCCTTACTGGCTGGCCATCAAACATCTGCAGGGTACAAGACTTCATTGTAACTCATAATAGTGGTCCACAGACGCCTTCTGTTCATCCAACACAGGGGTTTACAATTTGAGGGAACTGATAGGCCATTGGACAAGATACGTTCTCTCCATTTCAGCTACAGGCCCCACCACCTGCTATTTTTATATTCCAGGCCAAATTCACATAGTTATGCCATATCTTGGCCCTTGGAAGCCACTGGAAGCCAGCATTTGAATCTAGGACCCATGTTCTAGATTATAACTATTATAATAATAATAGTTATGAGACTAGAATGACATTATTGAGATGACCTTATTGAGATCTACTTTGCATCACTTCCTTTTATCCCCATTCACTTGCTACTCGCCAAAACCCATGTTCTTCTCTTCATCCTGAGCACACAGCTAGACTACATTTCCCAGCTGCCCCTGCAGCTAGGTATGGGCATGTGATCGAGTTCCCTTCAAAGTAACATGAATGAAGATAATACTTAGGCCTGGTCCATAAACACCTCCATCCATTCTTTAAACTTCCGGTTGGCTTGGTGGCTGAAATGACCCCCATGGTGACCCTGGAAGCTGCATGTTTAAGATGGAAAAGCCACTGGAAGCTAGCATCTTCAAATGACTGCATGGAGCACAACCACCACCAACCTAGAATCATCTTAGACTGCTACATGAACAGAAAATACTCTTCTTGAACCATGACACATTTTGGGTCTATTTGTTACAGCAGTTAGCCAACCCTGACCAACATGCCCCATTTTATAAATGTAGAAATGGACACACAGAGAGGTCCCCAGGAAGAACAAGCTTAACCATTATTCCATCATTAAATTCCCCCTGACCATGAAGTTGGCCAGGAGGATCACTGTCAAGAACATACTGGTCATACTGGTGTTTATCATGGACATCGAGGTCAACAGCACCAGACTGGAGAGGCTGAGAAGAAGCTCTATGGTCTTGACTGACCACAGCCAACACTCTGCTCTGGCCGAATGGCATAAACGAGGTATGCATGTGATCCCTGGCTACCATGCTTTGGATGTTGCCAACAAACGGAGATCATCTAAACTGACTCAGCTGGCTAATTCTAAATATAATAAACTTTTTTTATCATCTCTTAAAAAGCAGTTATACTATTTTGTATTTTCGCCAGCGGCGTGCGAGAGTTCCAGTTGCTCCAAGTCCTCATCATCAATTAGCGTTGTCAGTCTTTTTCATTTTAGTCATTCTGATGGGTATGTATTGGCATTTCATTGTGGTTTTAATTTACATTTCCTCAATAACTAATAATGTTGAGCATCTTTTCACACACTTATTGGCCATTCATATATATTCTTTGGTAAAGTATTTATTAAAAATCTTTGGACCATTTTTTAATTGTACGGTTTGTCCATCAAATACTTTTTCCCAGTCTGTGACTTGTCAACTCATTTTCTTAATGGTGTCTTTCAAAGAGCGTAAGTTTTCATTTCAATGAAGTAGAGTATATCATTTTTTTCTTTTGTGGTTTGTGCTTTTTGTGCTATTGTTTATTTTTTTAATGATTTAAAATTGTATTTATGCATCATTCAGAAAACATCCTTTGCAAGATGAAACTGGATGATTTTAGAAGGTTAAATTTATCCATTAAAATTTCCTTTTCTTGTTTTTTTTTTTTTGGCTAGGTATTCATTTGATATTTGTGGCTTTTTAAAATCTTTGTTTATGATGGTTACCAAAGGAGAAAGAAAGAATGAGGGCAATTTGAAAAGGCAGCTCAGAAGTTTTGTGAACACAAGACTGTCTTGGCAAAAGAGTAATTCAGGAGAAAGTCAGAAGGAGGCATTGCAATTTACTGCTTGAAAATTATGAGAACTGAGAAGCTTTGAGAACAAAGTCCCTTTGAATGTCAAGCATCTGGTACAGTGTCTTTCTTAAGCAAGGATACAGTGCTAACAGAGGAGGGAATCTTAGCGAATGAGCAGGAGAATGTGGCAGACAAGACCCATGGGCCTGGCACAAGCCACATCTTAAACCCATGGGCAGTCTTCCAACCTCCAACCTGTGCTTGACCAAGAGAAAACTATTTCTACTGCTTAACTAGGCTCCTGGAAGGGCCAATTTATTCCCTCCCACGTTGGGCAGACTTTAATAACCAAAGCACATGGCTTCCTGCAAACAGACTCAGCCAGAAATTAACTCCTTCCTTCCTTCCCCTGCAGTTATAATCAGCCTGGTGATTCTGGAACAATGCATGTCCCAGCTTACCAGGAAGGGACAGCAGTAGATAGCAGATTTCCCATGGCTTTCTCAGTGTCCTGCTGGCCCTGGATCTCCCTGGAGCCAGCCCAAGGTATTTCAGGGTTGACATTGCATGAGATTATATGGCTGCTAACACCCAAGCCTGCAACTGCTGACCCAGTCTAATTCGAGACAGTGTTCGTGCCTGCTGCTGTATCATGGGCCCGTGCTGCAGTTATTCTCATCAGAGCCCTGTCCCAAAAGATGGCATGAAATGTCACCTGGTCTGGACTAATTGGATTTAAAAGGTCATCTGTTTGAATCTGGATTTTTAAAGAGAGAGGTACACAGTGTAATGAAAAAGGGAGAGCCCTAACTTTGGTGTCAGAAGGCCCGAGCTGAAAGGCCAGCTGCACTGCTTACTCGCTGGGTGACCAAGGGCAATTTATCCCACCTCCCCAGGCCTCAGTTTCCTTATGTATAAAACAGGGGTTAACGAGATAACAAAAGATTACATGTGATGGACACTAAAGTGCCCCACATAGTCCGGGCACACAGCAAGCTCTTAGCAAATGTTGGCCCCTCTCCTCCCACAGGGATCAAACAGCTGGAGTTAACACACATCCCCTTTACAGTTATATGAACATGGACATGTTATTAAACCTCTGCCCTTCCTCTTCCATTTTGGGAACAGAGAGGTCTGAGCTGGAGATATCCATCAGGGCAACACCAACGCGCGGAAGGAGAAGAAACTGTTCGGGTGAACTGTGTGTCAAGAAGAGACATAAGGCGAGGTCAGAGCGGCGGCCACACCAGCACTCAAGGGTAAGCTGGAAGGTGGGGTGACAGTTGAAGATGAAAAAAAAATGTCTGAAGAAGAGAAGAGAGGGACAAGTAAGTGCCTTGGGGGCCCCACAGAGGGCCCGGGAGAATGTGGAGGCCGTGAAGACCCCAGGAGGAGAATACCTATCCACGCTGGGGTGCTTGGCATTTGGGAGGCTCGTTAATGCAGGGAAGTGGTGGGGAACGAAGCCACTTTGCGGCGGGTGGGAGAATGTGTTAGGAATGAGAGAAAAGAAAAGGAAGTAGAGTTAAAAAGCCAAAGCCAGTGGGGGCGAGCGATAACATCAAGACTGGGAACATCGTGGTACATGGAAGACTCACAGGAAGGAGAGGGAGAAAGTGAGGCCGGAGAGGAACAGGAAGAAGTCAGAGGCAGGAGCTTTACTGGGTCAGGGGATGGAAGCCAATGTTCAGGCCATGGTGGCGTTTGGTGAAACCCTTCCTGGGGGGCCACCAAGGCTGAAAGAACTTGGGCAACTTTGACTCAGCAGAAGGGAAGGAGGGAATTCAAGATTTGAAGAGAAATTTTAATCTTTGGGGATTCTGTGGTCATAGTTTTGACTAATATCTATCTTGTCCTTTGCAAGGTGCTTTCACTGACATCACGTTAATTTACGAAGAATTAGTCCCATTTGACAGAATTGAGGGGAACTGAGGTTTAGAAAAGTTCAGTGGCTTGTTCAAGATCTTATGGCTGGGGGTGTCAGGACTGGGACTAAAACCCATATTTCTGTGATTCAGGGTCCAACCCTGTCTCCCCCGCCCTGGGAGCTGCTAAAATCAACCCAACCATACATTTTTTTTCTTTTTTACTTTTTTTTTTCTTTTTTTCCCCTAGTTCAAAGCAACTTCAGTATCGCCAACCATACATTTCTTAAGCACCCCTACATGCTGGACACCATGCTGAGGCATTGCCCATGAGTGCCGTGGGGGCAGACATGTGTGTTGTTTGCCCGACACCTGCTGCACTCTGCTTTGTGGCCGCAGACTCCTGATTTACATATTCCAAACAGGCCACAGCTGGAAATAGCTCACGTGCCCGTCACCAGGGGAATGAAGAAGCAAACCGTCATACAGCCACACAATGGAATACCACTCAGCAATGAAAAGGAACCATTTTGGACACAGACAAAAACACAGATGCAGCTCGAAAGCATTATGCCAAGTAAACGAAGCCAGATACAAAAGACCACATGCACAGGGCTCAATTTATATGACACTCTAGAAATGGGAAAATGGAATACATAGTGGCTGAAAGCAGATTAGTGGTGTCCGGGACTAGGGTGGGGCTGTGAATTGACTGGGAAAGATAAGAGAGCTTTGGGGTGAAGAAATGCACTGCATATCATCATTATGGTAGTGGTTACATGGGTGTGTACGTTTATTACATTCATCGAACTGTGCACATAAAATGGATGTATTTTATTTATGCAAATTATATTTTGTTAATATATTATATATAATATATTTGCATTATCACCATAATGCAAAAACATTTAATGTGAGGTGATCGCAAAAATGAATACAGTACATTTCCTTCAAATATTGAAATGTTAAAAAAAATAAATACAGTACAAATAGATGTAAATGAAGAAATAGAGGAAAGAAAGGCTGAACTGAAGATGAAGCCAGATACAAAGTTAATTTTCTCAGAAGCCAAAGCAAAAAGGGGGAAAGAAATATTCACAACCTTTCATAAGTCAGTAAGGGAAAAGCAGTGTTCATAAAATAAAATTGGATCATAGAGATATGGCAGCTTCTAAGCGAAGGAAGTGACTAATTCTGTTTGGGAAAACCAGGAAATGCTACAGCAATGAGGGTAAAAAAACAAACAAAAATAGCTAATGCTGACTGTTTTGGGAGGTTCGGTGTGGAAGGGGTGGGATTGAGCCACTGAATGGGACATGATCAGCTTAACTCATTTCCTAGACGTCCTTCGACTCTGAAGACAGGAGATCAGAGATTGTGGTCTCAGAAGCAGAAGAAGGCCGGGGCCTGAGGGGTGCCAACAGCCTAGGTTTCTAAGGGGCCTGAGGAGAGAACTGTCATCTCACGGCCAGGAGAGGCAGTTCATACGTTTATCTACCAGTTTGCGGCGGATCCGTCCAGACGAGGGTCAGACCCCAGCTGGACCTTGTCTGGAAGGCCCTTGCTGTGTCAGCAGTAAACCCTCCCCTGCTGGGTTGTGGGGAGGTGGGGTCCCCGGGGGGTTGGAGCTGTTGGGGAAGTGGAGGGAATTACTAACCCATACGGAACACGTCAGTATTTCAGCAACAACCCTGGCTAGATGATGCCCGATCATCAGCTGTGGGTCGCACCCGCCCGCCCCCATGGCCTCTCCTCCCGGCCGCCTTGCGCGGTCCGAGTCATGCCTGATTATCACCAGCTAATGAGAATTCCTGGTCTTGGTCAACTGCCCACACTCAGGAATTCGCTACTCATGAGAAATGTCAGCTTTACGAAAGTGGGCTCTGTGTGTCAGCTCTTTTTCCCACATTCAGGGTTTACAGCTGACAGTAGTTTGTTTCACATGATTTGCTGATAGGGGAAGAGGCCGTAATCCAGGAAACTGCTCTGGCAAATCACTCCTGGGCCAGCAGAGCATTCTGGAACATTCTTGTTATGTTTCCCCTTAGAAATCATTTGGAAAGGGAAGTGTTGAGATTTCAACAAGGCTAGTGTGGAAGACTTCATGCCTGAGGGAATACTAGAGCTTAACTCTGAGGCTGCCGCGCCCCAAGTTCATGTCCCCAGTGTGCACACAGAAGGGCTGCAGGATTGGGGAAAACGCACAGGAACCCCTGTGCCCGACAGAGATGAGAGTGACAGTGAAGTCCTATGACAATCCACAATGTGACACTACTTCACATGCATTCATAGGATTAAAACTATAAGGCTGATTTCAGAAAAGATGGTACTACGTTAGCTTTCTGGCACTGGAGAAAATGGACTCATTTCGACAAAGCACCAGCCCCTCAGAGAGCACGCCTCTCTCATCTCTGGTCACTTGACTTTCTTTTTTCCTCCCAGCTGACTTCTGGACTAACAGATGACGAATTTCGTAAATGATAACAGAGCCATTCTGTGGAAGGATACATACTCTAGGCCACCAGGTTGAGAAGGCATCTTTCAGAGAGTGAACGTCCTTGATTTGAACACAGAGAAGCTGGAGTTCAGGTATTTGACGAGATCTCTGGACAGGGCCAAGCGCAGAAAATACTAAAGTGCCACAAACCCTCAGAGAGGACAGGAAGGGCTGGGCTCCCACTGGCCGCCCGATGTAGTGCCAGCTCTCCACGGGGGTCTACTCGGTTGCTGCCAAGTTCCCAATGAACCCCGACATCACAGAGTCATTTAAATCCTAATGACTGTGTTCATGTGGCACCCTGAGGTTTACAAGCCTCCCACAGCCCAGCAAGGAAAGGTCAGAAGGCTTTACTGAGACTTGGAAACTAAGGCCCAGAAAGAGTCCCCAAGACACACAGCTAGTCAAGGGGAAAACAGGCCTGCGGTTAACAGCTTGAGCTTGCAGTCAAAGGAGTCTGCGTTGAAATTGCGGCTGGCTACCCTTAGCTTGTTACCACACTCCCCAGAGTTTGTTTCCTCCTCCGCAACAAGACGCGCCCCTCCAGAACCAGGCTTGAGGGCCGCCCTGCCAGGGATCGTAGCACATCCCTGCGGGGTGATCCTGGGCAGGTTACTTAACCACCCCGTGCCTTAGCTTCCTTGTCTATAAAATGAGGTTAATATTGGTACCCACCGCACACACAACATGGGTGACTCTCACAGACACTTGTGGACAGAAAGAAGTCAGACCCAGAAGGTTACACACTGCGTGATTCATTTATCTGACGTTCAAAAACAGACCAACTGTGTGATGGGCATGGGGTTTCCTTTTGGGGTGATGAAAATGTTTTGCAAAACAGATAGAGGTGGGAGTTGCACAATATTGTGAATGTATTAAATGCCACTAGATTGTTTACTTTAAAATGGTTAATTTTGTCATGAGAATTTCACCTTAATTTTTAAAATAATTAATTCAATTATTCATTTTTAAAGTGAGCCAATTTTTTTTAAAAATTAAGTTTTTTAAAAAGCCAGGCATCATGGTGCAAGCCTATAGTCCCAGCTACTCTGGAAGCTGAGTTGGGAGAATCACTTGAGCCCAGGAGTTTGAGGTTAGCCTGGGCAACACAGTGGGACCTTGTCTCTAAAATATATGTGTATACACACACACACACACACACACACACACATATAAAATAAAATAAAGTGGCCAACTCATCAGCAGTGCTAGAAGTCAAAATAATGCTTACCTTTGGTAGTAGGATGGTTAATGACCAGGAGGGGACACAAGAGAGGCTGAGGAAAATGTTCTACATCTTAATCTAGGTGGTGGTTACATGAGTGCACATAGGTAAAAATTGATCAAGCTCTATGCTTAAGATTTATGCACTTACAGGGTCATTATGAAATTAAGGGAGGTAATCTAATCCATGTCAAGCCCTTAAACAACCCTGGCACATAACAAATGCTCAATAATTAGTATCTCTCATTAGGACCACCATTATGTCATACTGTCTTGAAGCCTGGATGAGACGATGCACATACGGCACTTACACAGGAACTTCGTATATGCCCCCAAACAGAGGCAATTTTCACTAATATTAAGTTGAACCCAAACCTGGCTCAAGATTCAGAGTGATTTGCAAGGCACTGTCTTGCCCACTCCTAGGGACTGGTTTGACGTGAGAGCCAGAGATGTAAGGATTAGGGCTGGGTATACCACAGCACAACCTCTGGATCAGCCGGGCTCCCTGCTATGGGTAACTTTGGGTACAAAGAAAACCATTTGCCATCACACAGGCAGAACTTGGAGGAGAAAAGTCACCTCTCATTCACCCGAAGGTGGATGGCATCTGAGAAAAGACAGTCCATGTCAAATCCTGCTTTTATTGTCCCCTGACAGGTGGGGCCTACCCTGCTCATTAATCTGCTTATTTTATTGGCATCCTATACTGCCCAGTTACATTTGGTTGGCTGCAAACCCAAAAGACTGACCTTCCCTCCTCCTTTGGGCCACACAGTCCCAGGTACACATCCAGCTGTCCAACATCTGTGACGTGTGGCAGCACTCACGCATCGTGTCTCTCCTTCCAGACCCCCGCGCTTTGCAGACAGGAGCCCTGCCTCAGCCATCTTTTCTGCCCCAGGAACACAGCAGGGACTTAATAACTGTGTGAGAGAAAGAGAGGGCAGGGCTCCCTGATTGGGTAGACTCTTAAGGACAGAATCATTTTCCTCCCTTCGGATCCTAAGATTTGCTTGGGAATAAAGCACAGAAGCAGAGAGAGGTTGATCCGGGAGGGCTGGGTGTGCAACCGCTTCCCAGCTCCTTCCGAGTCAGTTTCATTCAGTTTAGAAAGAGCCACCAATAGCCAGAAATTGCAGTATTGTTTGTTTGGGAGGAAAAATGAAGTCAGGGGCAGAAACATCTTTTATGGGGGTGTAAGTGGAGGATTTGTGTGACTTTGTTTCATTATGTTTTCCATTTGGGGCTTAAGCACTCTTATCCCTTATCAGCATGGCAATTTCACAAGCACATAACTTCAACCACAACATGTTTTCATCTAAACTAACAAACTGGCATTTAGATCCGAAAAATAAGTGTAGCTCTTTACCTTCAGGGTCTTCCTCCTCGAACTCCAGGACCCCAAGTCTAATCATGAGAAGGACGGCAGACAAGTCCACGTCGAGAGACATTGTACTAAATACTTGAGCCGTGCCCCCCACAACAGGTCCTCACAAACAAGAAAAGACAGATACTGTCACAGCCCAGCGGAGCCTCAGGAACAGGATGACTAAATGTAACGTGGGATCCCAGATAGGATCCTGGAACAGAAGAAGGACATTAGGTAAAAACTAAGGAAATCTAAACAAACTATGGATTTTAGTTAGCAATAATGTGGCAATATCTGTTCATTAGTTGTAGCAAATGCACCGTGCTAATGTAAGATGTCAATAACAGGGAAACTGAGTGCAGAGCATATGAGAACCCTCTTACTGTCTTTGCAATTTTTCTGTAAATCCAAAACTGTTCTAAAAGAAAGTTTTGTGTGTGTGTGTATGTGTTTTTTAAATGAAGGGCTACAGAGCATTCTCCAAAATGTTGGTACCCTTTCCCCCACTTACCCTCCCACCAAAAAAAAAGTACCCAGTCATCAGACTTTAACACATCAGATATTCAGAGATTCCCCCTCTCTTGTGTTTCTTCCCTACCCGCCCCGCCCCCAAGTGCCAGACCACCACTTGGGGTTACAAACACCTGGAGCTGGGGCGGGGAAATGATCCGTGCCTGGGCTGCCCTCCATTTCATCATTTCAGAAATAAAAATGCCAGGCACAGCGGGGTGCACCTGCAGCACCAGCTACTCAGGAGGTTGTGGTGGGAGGATGGCTTGAGGCTGAGTCATTCCAGGCATTCATACTTGACAATCTACTCATGTAAAAAAAAATTATTGTGATTTTATTGTGTACCAAGCACTGTGCTAGGCACTAGAGAAATATCAGTGAGAAAAACCAACGCAGTCCCTTCCCTCCTGGGCCTTATGTTTATGTTCTGGGATGCACAATATGACAACCGAGACAGTAAGGGGACATGGACGTGATGGTGACCCAGAGACCCTCTGCTCAGAATACCCGCCAGGAACAGTGATGGGTGGTCAGGGGCCATTCACACCCTCTGGTTTGACCTTTCTTGGGACCACAGAGATTGTTAACTGAGGTTCCATCCAGCCTGTAGCATTCTGGCCAGAAATTTTTCCAGCCCAAGTAATTGGGGGTTTGAGTTTTGTCCTAAAGGCAAGGAAAGATTTCTTAAGGCAGCACCATTACTTCGGCAAGTCATTAATAACTCTTTGTTCGGCAAATACTCGCTGAGTACCCAGGGAGTTCTAGCCACTGTGCTAGGTGAGAAAAGACGCTCAGGGAGCTCAAAGCCTAGTGCTGGACACAAACCGGAAATCAGACCATGAAAATACAGTGTGTGGAGTGCTAGGGGCCTGAAAGGCTTCCCAGAGCCTGAACCCCTGAACAAGGGCTTTTTTAAGAGCTCGACTTTACTGAAGTATCGTTTACAAAACTTAATGCATCTGTTTTAAGCACACATTTTAAATTCTATGAGTTTGACAAATGTACACACCTGTGTAAACACCACCACAATCGAGGTATAGAATATTTTTATTACCCCCAAAATTTCTTTTGTGCATTTTTGCACTTAATCCCCGCCACCCATCCCCCCAACCCCTGGAAACCATTATTCTTTTATCTGTTGTTAAGGTTTTGCCTTTCCTAGAACTTTCTGGAATCATACGGTATATAATCTTTCATTTCTGGTTTCTTTCATTTAGCCCAGTGCTTTTGAGATTCACCCATGTTGTGCATATCAGTGTGTTCCCTTTGGTCCACTGCATGGATGCGCCGCAGTTGGTTTATCCATTCACCAGTTGATGGACATCTGGGTTGTTTCCAGTCTAGGGCTGTCACGAATAGAGCTGCTGTTGACCTCAGTCTTAAAGGACAGCGGGCGTTAGTTGGTCAGAGGAGGATGTTCTAATGGCCATACCTCCCTGAACGCTCCCAATATCATTTGATCTCGGAAGCTAAGCTGGTTAGTGCTTGGATGACAGAAGGATGTTCTAGAAAGGGAGATAGCAAAAGGAAGGGCAGGAAGATGAGGCTGGAGAAATACATAGGAGAAGAAACAGCAAGGGTGCCTGTGCTATGGGAAGACAATGGGAAGACATGGTCAGATTTCCAGCAAGAGGATCACTTGGAAGTTTGTGGATTGGAGTCTGACGATGACCTACTGAGGACTGGAAGTTGTTTGTGATGCCCACCAGACACTCAGGTACAGAGGCTTAATGGGAAGTGGAAGGACATATGCGCTGAAGAGGTGGACATTGATGCATAATGGGTAAAGCCATGGGTGTTGGCAAGATCACCCACACTAAGCACACAGAGGGAGGACATCTCTGGGTGCTCAACTGTCTCCTCCCTGAGCCTGGAAGAACCAGGCAGAGTAAACGCAGTGGTTAAGAGCATGGACTCTGGAGCCAGACTTCCGGGCTTCCAATGCCAGCTGCATGACTCAATTTCCTCATCTGTAAAATGGGGATAATAATATACCTACATCATCAGCTTGATGTAGGGGTCAAATGAGCTCATTCATGCTCTTAGAATATTATCAGGCTCTTGTACACAAGAAGTGCTATTTAAGGGTTAGCTATTATTAATACAATTTTTTTAAAGAAAAGCTAGGGGGTAGTTATCAGGAAGAACTACATTTGAATACCAGCTCCATTCATGACAAGCTGAATGACACTGAGAAATTTAACGTCTCTGAGCCGAAAGTTCCCTACCTGAAAAATGAGGATAATAATTCCTACCTCATTCATTGGAAGGAGTAAATGAGTTCAAGATCAAAAGTCAAAAGCGTTAGAGACCTCTCCCTATGGGGTTAATCTCTGTTCTCTCCTCTCCTGTCTGTGTTCTCACAGAACACTATTCATTTCTTTTCCAGCTCTTTCCTCATGGCTATGGCAAGCTGTTTACTGGTGTATTCGTCAGAATGGGCTAGGTTACGCCACAGTAACAAACAGCCTCCAATTCAAACAGCAAAGTTTAACTTCTCGCTCACCCTCGACGTCCATCACAGGTTGGCTGCGGCTCTGTTCACCATGTCTTCGTCACTCTGGAACCCAACTGGGCAGTGCAGCCTGTTTCTGGGCATTGACGGCTGCCACGAGAGAGGGAAAAGGAAAATGTTGTAAGGAAGGTGCTGCCTCCACCCAGAAGTAATACATATTCATTCTGCTCACATTCCATTGTTCAAAGCAAGTTGAATGACCACACCTGTGTTGAACATGGCAAGGCTGTGCGATCTTCCTAAAGAGAGGAGCAAGAACCTTGGTGGACAGTCGTACTCCAGCACAACTGGGCTGCATCTGTGGCTAAACTGAGAGCCTCCGGAAGGCAAGGACTGGGCACTAGTCACAGTCACACCCCGTGCCTGGCACAGTGCCCTCGAGCTTTGGTGCACTGAGCAAGAGAGAGAGTTCTTTAATTCGGCCTGGAGCATCTAGTTTACTCCGCCCCAAGGTGGAAAGTCCTCCTCCAGTCACATCTCCTGTAGAAAAGGGAGTGAGCCTGCTGCCTTCAGGGGGCAAGCAATCCCCATGCCAGGTTACCGGAAGACAGCGTATCTGCTGGCAGGAGGAAACTCCCACAGGTGTCAGCCACCCCCCAGGGGACCAAGCCCCATTTGTATTTGGGCTCAAGAACAATAATTCACCAAGTGCTGTACAAGTATTGTTTTATTTGGCCTTCAAAACATCCCTGTGAACCTGATGAGGTCAGACAGCTAGTAGCATCCCCAAGACAGTGAAGTTGACACTGGAATCCAGTGCACTGCCGGTGGGAATTTAAATGGTGCAGCCACTGCGGAAAGCAGTATGTCGGTTCCTCAAAAAATTAAACATAGAATAACCGTATGACCCAGCAATTCCACTTCTGGGCATACACACAAAGGAATTGAAAGTGGAGACAAAAGGATATCTGTACATCCATGTACATAGCAGCACTATTCACAATAGCTAAAAGGCAGAAGCAACCCAAGGGTCCCGCAATGAAGGAATGGATAAACAAAATGTGGTATATCCATACGACAGAGTACTATTTAGCCTTAAAAAGGAAGGAGAGTCTGACACATGCTACAACATGGATGAACCTTGAGGACATGATGCTAAGTGAAAGAAGACAGTCACAAAAGGACAAACACTGCATGATTCCACTTACACAAGGCTCTAGAGTAGTCGAATTCATAGAGACAGAAAGTAAAATGCTAGTTGCCTGGGGCTGGAGGGAGGCAACAAGGGGGCTTAGTGTGTAATGGATGCAGAGTTTTAGTTTGGGAAGATAAAGAGAGCTCTGGAGATAGTTGGTGGTGATGGCTGCATAGTAATGTGGATGTACTTAACACCACTGCTACACTTAAAAATGGTTAAGTGGTAAATTTTATGTCATGGATATTTTTACCATAATTCTTTCAAAAGGACCAAGTAAAGTGACTTGCCCAAGGGCATAAAGTTAGGAAGAGGAAGAGTCAAGGTTTGGGAATCTGAGTCCAGTGCTCTCTCCCCAATACCACGTGGCTCCTTACCACTGCGGGCTCCGTCTCTGTACCAGCCCGCCTTGCTCGCCCAGTCCTCCCACCACCTACCACGGGTTATCTCCCCCCAGCCCCAGTCCTGCTTGGTGGCTGGAACACAGTGTTCTATGTCATGGATTCATTCCTTCAGCAAACATGATCGGAATACACACTATGTGTAAAGCACCCCAGGTACCCCCAGGACCCCAGGTACTCCAGGGGTCAGCCACAGAGTTCAGTCCCTGCTCTCCAAGGACTCTCAGCCCAGCAACCATTTCAGTGTGCAAAGCACTGGAAAATAAAAATGAGCAGGGGTCGGGCGCGGTGGCTCACACCTGTAATCCTAGCACTCTGGGAGGCCGAGGCGGGCGGATTGTTTGAGCTCAGGAGTTCGAAACCAGCCTGAGCAAGAGCGAGACCCCGTCTCTACTAAAAATAGAAAGAAATTAATCGGACAACTAAAAATATATAGAAACAATTAGCCGGGCATGGTGGCACATGCCTGTAGTCCCAGCTACTCGGGAGGCTGAGGCAGTAGGATCGCTTGAGCCCAGGAGTTTAAGGTTGCTGTGAGCTAAGCTAACGCCATGGCACTCACTCTAGCCAGGGCAACAGAGTGAGACTCTGTCTCAAAAAAAAAAAAAAAAATGAGCAGGAATATACAGACACACAGAGGAGGCCCTTAACTCTTCGTGGAGATACCAGAGAAGGCTTCTATGTGGAGAGGACATTTGGTCTTAGCCTTGCAACACGAGTAGAAGTTTTCCAGATATATTACATAAAGGGAGCAACGTGTACAAAGCCGTGGAGACAAGAGAGAACAGATGGTCAAGGAATAGCAAGTCATTGAGGGTAGGCCCCATACTTGGGAAGCTGAGAAGTTTGCGGGGACCACATCGTGGACACAGTATACGGACACAGTATGTCAAGGTAAAGAGTCTAACTTTCTTCTTCTGGGCAATGGGGAGCCATTATTGGATTTAGCAGGGGTGTGGCATAATCAGACTTGCATTTAGAAGGGTAGAGAGGAGCTTCTAGGGGGTCAAGGCCAGAGGCGAGAAGTTCGACGAGAATGTTGCCACAGCCCAGTCAGAACATAGGGAAGGTCGGAGCCAGGGAACGGCAAGGGGAATGAAGGGAAGGTGGCCACTGGAACTTCAGTGGCCTGGGACAGAGATTTCTGTCTGTTTTATTCACTACTATACATTCATTATTTGGCACATAGTGAGTTCTCTTAAATATTTATTGAGTGACCAATACATACTCATATTTATTGAATGGTCAATGTCAGAGATAACTAGGAAGCAGAAAAACAGGTCTTAATGAACACTGAATACAATGGATGACAGAAAAAGAAGGATCTAAAATTACTCCCAGGTTTTTGTGTTTAGCAACTAACTGGGCTGATGTCTGTGTCTCATCAACATAGGACAGTTGAAAACCTGAGGAGCATTCAGTCTGATGACCATGCTTTCAGCTTTGCGCTCTTTGAGTCTGAGCTGAGACATCTGTCATCCAGGTGGAGGTGACGCAAACCCAGGTACTGTTGGATTTACAGGTCTGGAGCTGGGGAGTGAGATGTAGGCTGGAGACAGACATCTGAGAGTCCCGAGTGCAAGATGGTGTGTGGAGCTATCTAAAGCAGGTTGTACAGGGAGGTGAGCGCTCTCTTCTAGAAAAAGTAGGCCTTGCCTTTTTGGCCAAGCTTCCTTTTCAACCTAGGGAAGGAGTAGCGCCCCTGCTATCATCTCCCAGGAAAATCCCAGAGAAGACCCCACATGCATGTCAGCCCTTGCAGATTCAGCCTCCAGCCTCTGGCCACATTCTCTCCTCTACGCGGGCCTCATTCGTGACTTCCTCCTTCCATCTGCCCCAACCTGCAGGCAGGGCCCAGCTCCCTCCTGTGCCCTGGAGCTGCCTTCAGCCAGCCCATCCTGCAGGGTTCTGATCTCCAGGGCTCTGATGGCATTTGCAGTGAACCCCACACTCTGTGGCCTTTAATGCCATACTGCCACTCAGTGTGGTGTGAGCTCATCTGGCACTGATTAAACACCGTCACATGCAGGGCCGGAGCCTGTAGCTGGGCAAGTCTCTGCCACTGCCCTGCCCTGGCGCAGGCTGCCGCCGTCAGTGCCTTGTGGCACTGGTAAGCACAGTGGCCTCCCACCCCATCTCCCAGCTACAGTCTTGCCCCTTTTCCTGCATCCCCCACCCTTCCACCGCCAGAGTCACCTGCCTAAACCCAACCTGCTGACGTCACCCCCCTGCCCCAAAACCTCCCAGAGCTCACAGAGGCCACAGGACAAGGGCCAGGCTCCTCAGTCTGGCCTGCAAGCTCTCTTGAAGCTAGCCCCAACCTACCTTTTCAATCTGACACTCCACTATGCTGCCCCCCCAAACATAACATGCCTGCCTGACTCCACTTCCCCTCTAGAGCCTGGGCTTAACACCTGGCACCATCATGTATCAGCTGTGTGACCACAGGCAAGTTATTTGACCTCTCTGGGCCTCTACTTCTGGGCCTCTGTAAAATAATGATGATAATAGGATGTACCTCCTGGGCTGTTGTAAGGATTAAATGAGTTAATGTTTGCGGAGCACAACAGGGCTGGGTGCAGAGTAAGAGCTGGGTTTACTGGTACTATTATCCCCACCACTGAACCTTTGTTCGGGGTGTTCCCACTCCACGATCCACTTCCCCAGCCCCCACCTCTGCAGAGTACAGGCCTCTGTCCTTCAACATCCCTCCTGGATGCCACCTCCCCCACAATTCCTACCCAGAACCTCTGGAGACTCATTGCACTGTCTGAATTATCTCAGTATCATAGTTATTTCTGTTTGCCCCTCGTCAGACAGCAAAGGCCTGCGGTTAAACACCATTGCTCATTTCCCTCTGGGGACCCCCACAGCCTCCAACAAAGCTCTTGGCATATAGTACGGCAATATGATTAGTGAAAGTTCACTGGGTCTGGAGTCTGACAATCTCGAGTTCACATCCTGGCTCTGACACTTACCAGCTGCGCAACCATGACTTAGTTACTTAACCTCTCTGAGCCCCAGTTTCCACATGAGGAATAGGGAGGACCATCCCACTCTCTCAGAGTTGCTGGGAATAGATCTGATAATGTTAATATCTGGAGACTGCTGACCGAGTGGCTGACACCACAGAAGCCCTTGGCAAAGGTTCCTTTCTTTTCCATCTTCAATACACATCAGATTCACACCTTCCACGGTTTGAGTGAGGGTAGGTAAGCACTTAGACAGCAGGGATCACACGGAGGTCCCGGAGAGGAGAGAACTTGTGAGCTCATAGTAGATGCATAACAAATATTTGAGCCACGACAGGACTACGTACAAAAGGAGCAGCTTCCTGTGAGGTCCCTCCTTGGTCCCTGGGTCAGGCAGTGGGGGTCAACATCTAAGTGGTCCTCAATGGGGGGTGCAGGCAATGTGGGCAAGAGAGCTAGGATGAACTTTTATTTGTTGCTGACTTTCCTCTGGGCAAAGCCTCTGCAATATGCTTCCTTATTAAAGTGGAATGAATTAGGCGGCTCCCAGAGTTCCAGGCTTCCTCTCCCACTTCACCCCTGGAGGCTGTGAGACACCAGGGAAGTTTCCGGAGACCCTGTGTTTCTGGCGCCAGGGACCAGCAAAAGCTCCATTCTGGCTGCAGGGGGGAGAGAGGAAGCTGTCTCTGTCCTGGATCAAGCTATATTTGACTTGCTAGGCAAGGCCATCCCCGCAGGCCACATTCCGTGGCGCCGTGCCAGGCTGGTGTGTAATACGCTCCGGCCACCCTCTCGTTACCTAATGCTTTCCTAATCTGCAGCTTACGCAAGCCGAGTACAAATCTCTGAGAACACCAAGAGAAACACCACACCAGGCACCTCCCTGGCCAGCCTGCACCCTGCTTTAGGGCTGGTGGTGTCATCGCGGAGGTACTTGCTGCTGGTTACCATGAGGTCTCCTTGGTAGGTCACTTGGAGCCCCATTTCTTACAATGACTCCCCCAATCCGTGCCTTCACCCCTTCTCTGCCAACACTCTTATTACGCTAGAAATTCTAGCCTACACCAAACGTGGACAGAGTCTTACATCTTTCTGTCTTGTTATCTGCAAAGCAGATCTTTCAACAAATGGTGCTGAAACAATTAGGAAATCAATATAAAAAAAAATCTCGATGCCTTACTTCACATCATATATAAAAATTAACTCAAAATAGATCATTAACCTAAAGGTAAAACCAAAAATTACAAAACTTTTGAATAAAATAAATATAGGGTAAGATTTTGTAACCTTGGGTTAGGTAAAATTTCTTAGAATAGAAAATACATAAAAGGAAATAATTGATAAATTGAACTTCATAAAAATGTAAACCTTCACCTCTTAAAGGATACTTTTTAAGACCATGAAACAACCAGCTGTAGACTGGAAGGAACTATTTGCAAAACATACTGAACAAAGAACTTACATCTGGAATATAAAAAGAACTCCTACAACTCACTAAGAAAACAAACAGCCCAATTTAAAAATAGGCAAAATATTTGAGCAGATATTTGATCAAAGAAGAGAGAAGGATGGCAAGTCAACATTTGAAAAGATGCTCAACCTCATTAGTCATTAGGGAAATGAAAATTAAACTACAATGAGATACCACTCCACGTCCACTAGAACAGCTAAAATGTGATTAAATAACTAAATAAATCTGACAATACTGAGTGTTGATGAGGATACGAAGCAATTGGAGTTCTCATACATTGCTCATGGGAATGCAAGATGGTGCAGCCACCCTGGAAAACAATTCAGTGGTTTCTTATCAAGTTAAACATATGACCCAGCAATCCCACTTACCCAATCCCATTTACACAAGAGAAATGAAAATATATGTCCACACACAGGCATATAGATACGTGTTTGTTGAATCTTTATAATAACTCCCAGTTAGAAACATCCAGATGTCTTTCAACGGGTGACAGGATAAACAATGTGTAGTACCTCTATACAATGGACTATTACTTAGAAATAAAAAAGACCAAACTACTGTACACACCACAGCATAGATGAATCTTGAAAACACCATACTGAGTGAAAGAAGGCAGGCAGAAAAGATTGCACAATGTATGATTCTAAAACTCCAGAGACAGAAATCACATCAGTGATTGCTAGAGGCTATTGGGAAGGGAGGAAATTGATTATAAACAGGCATGAGAGAATTTTCTGTGGTGACAGGAACATTCTGTAACATAATTATGGTGGGACTTATACAAGCAGACACCTTTGTCAAATCTTATTCACCTGTACACTCGATAAGTGTGCATTTTATTATAGTGAAATTATACCTCAGTAAATATGACTTTTAAAGTAACGTAAAATAGAATAAAATGTCCTCATCATGAGGATAAAATGACACCAATAATAGTAATAGCCAATGTGTATCAGGCACAGCCCCCCAAAATTTACACACATTGTCTCATTTAAGCTTTAAACAATCCTTACAGTTCCTCAAACACACCAAGCACTTTTCGCGCCCAGGCCTTTGCACTTGCTGTTCCCTTTTCCTGGAACGTTCTTCCCCCAGATGACTCTGTCTCTCACGTTCCTCAGGTCTCTACTTAAATGCTACCTCCTCAGAAGAGAAGGCCTCCCCCTTTCTGTCTAAAATAGTTCCCCCAGCCTATCTATGTCTGACCTGGTTTTATTTCCTCATGGTACGTAGTGCTACCTGCCATTACACTGTATGTTGTTTGTTTATATCCTTCTGCAAGAATGCCATTCATTCATTCACCGCTTCTTTTATCCCACCAGCACCCACTGAGTGCCTGCCACGTGGCACACGTGAACAAAGCCAAAGCTACAAGAGGCAGAAAGATGCCACAAGGCAAATGTCATGGTGACCGGGCCTCTGTCTACTTCCCAGCACCACCTCTCATAACCTGGTGGGGTCTCTGCAAGGCACTTATCTGCTGCTATAGACTCCATGTTTATGTGCCCCCAGAATTCATATGTTAAAACCCTAATGCCCAACGTGATGGCATTTGGAGGTGAGGCCTTTGGGAGGTGAGTAGGTCATGAGGCTGGAGCCCTCGTGAATAGGATTGGTGCCCTTATGGAACAGGTCTCAGAGAGCTCCCTCGCTCCCTCCACCACATGAAGATACAGCAAGAAGGAGCTGTTTACTAACCAGGAAGTGGGTCCTTGCTGACACCGAATCTGCCAGCACTTTGATCTTGGACTTTCCAGCTTCCAGACCGTGAGATATAGAAGCCTGTTCATAAGCCTATGGTATTTTGTTGAAGTAAGACACCTGTTTAAAGGTCACAAAAGCTGCAATGTGGAAGGAGCACTGGTGTAGGAATTAAGAAACCTTCAAGCCGGGCACAGTAGCAAGCACCTGAAATCCCAGCTACTGTGCAGGCTGAAGCAGGAAGATCACTTGAGGCCAGGAATCAATGTCACAGGAGCCTGGGGGTGAAGGGGGGAAGAAACCTTCACTCTCAGCCCTTCCACCATGCCCCCAGGAGACCCTGAGCCAGTCGCATCACTTAATAAGACCTCCATTTCCCCTCTGGTAAAATGATTAGATGCACGTTTTTCCAATGTTAGTACACATGGAATCCCTTGTGAAATTGATTAAAACTGCATGGTTCTTCCCCAGAAAGTCAGATTCGGTAGCTCATGGGTGGGATCAGAGAATCAGCATTCTTAACCTTCACCCAGGGTGGTCTAATGTAGGTGGTCTAGGGACCAGATTTTGGATAGCAATGATTTTCAAACTACAAATCCTTGTTCAGCTATAATAATCTTCCTGCAAATAAAATTTGACCCAGAAACCTCCACGTAAAGCATATAAATCAGAGAGGCCCTGGTGGGCAGCGGAAGGGAGCAGGATGATGCTGACTCCTCCTCAGGTGTTTCTCCCACACTCCCCTGATCCCACCACAGGGCCTCCAGTCACCCTAGGGTTCCTTGGAACACAGTCTGAAAGCCACCACTCTGGAGCCTTCCCCATGTCATCATTGCACAAATATCTGTATTTACCACACACTAAGCACTATTCTAGGTAGTAGGTGTCCAAAAATAAGCAAAACAGATAAGTGTGATGGATTTCACTTTTGTGGGATGGCTTGCATGTATTGAGTGCTTACCATGTGCCAGGTACTGTTCTAAGGGCTTTTCATGTATTATCTCATTTAATTCTCACCACAACCCTACAAGACAACTACTGCCATTAGTCCCATTTTACAGACAAGGAAACTGAGGCCCAAGACAATTACATAACTTGCCAAAGATCACACACTAGGGAGTGGCAGAGCTGGAATTTGAATCCAGTTAGAAATCCTGCCCTCTGGCCTATAAGCCCATGAGGTGTGTGTGAGCCCACCTGAGAAAGGTAAGCCCCTCTGCCTGCCTTTCCACCTTCAAACCAATCCCTTTAGCACTCAAGCCCTGTGGGGTTGAGGCTCCAAGATCCGGCTGCAGGTAAAACTGGATCCCACGTGATTTTGAGTTGATGCAAGTGGCATCCTCTACCTGCAGAGACGCTGAAGGGCTCATCTCTGGAGTGTGAAGAATGTTCTAACTGGCCCAGGTACTGAGTTTATTCTGGTCACCACTACACCATTTCGTATGCTGTTGAGAAGATGAATGTGTCCAGCAGTTCTGCTGGTGTCCCTGACTTGACAGGTGAAATTGATCCATCTGCAACCAGAAGAAGCAGCACCAAATTAGGAAGCAGAGCAGAGAGACAGCCAAGTGAATGCTGAGTAAGAGTAGACAGCACAGACTCTTCCAGCAGGAGTGGGGGAGGGAGACTGGAGGTCATTTACACCCAGGCCACCCATTTCGCTAACGGGGAAGCTAAGGTCCCAAGAGAGGAGGTGGTTTTCCTAGGGTTGTCTCAGCTGAGTTCTCAGGATCCTGTCATTGCCTCCAAGGTACAGAGGAAGGTGATGGGATTCGAGGCAGGGAGACCCAAGTCCACATCCCTGTACCACCCTGTATAGCCATGTGACCTTGAGCAAGTCACTTAACATGTAAGTCTGGGTTCCCCATCTGCACAAGGGAGATGATAACATCCCTCGGGGAGTCTGTAAAGATTGCAGGAAATAATTTATTCAACCATACCGATGCCAAGCAGCTACTCAATAATGCCTGCTCCTCTCCACTCCCTTCCTCCTGGATCTACCCAAAATATATCCATTTTCAGGAATTAGCTCATTGTAACTGAGACTTAACAGGTCTCTGTTTGGAAATGACTTTCAACCTGTACTGTTACAGGTATGGTCCGCAGGCTGGCAGCAACAGTCTCCCCCAGGAACTGGCTGGAAATGCAGAGTCTCAGGCCCCACTGCAGCTGATGAACAGTCTGCAACTTAACCAGAACCTCCACCTCCGCTCATGAGAAGCACTGTGTTTAGCACATTTTTAATGGATTGACATGTAGGTTTTGACCTTCTTTGACCCCAGTTCTTGATAGCCAACATGCATTGAGCACTTTGTACCTGTCAGGCATGCAGGAAATATCTTACAGGCATGATCTTACTTAAACTGCAGGACACTCTCAGGAGGTGGGAATTCTTACACCCATTTCACAGATAAGGCAACTGAGCATGGGGTGGATTAGTTTCCTTGGCAGGGAAGTGCTAGAGCCACACTTCAAACTTTGGGCTCCTGCGACTCCAGCCCTCTCACTTAACCACTTTGCCACTCTGTTGGCTGAGACTAGGCTACCTCTGCCTCTGCAGAAACTGCTAATGCATTGGTTTTTTTAAATCCCTGCCCTCCTCGAGGGAGCCCAGAGAAGCCTCTGCTTTGGGAATCAGGGTGGCATCTATGAGACGGTGGTTTCAAGTCCCCCACTCTCCCCAAGGGGAGCTCCTGAGACACTGGAAGTGCTGATGGCTGGACAAAGTCAGAGAAGCCAGAATGCTCTATGCTCCCCCGAACCAAGATCAAGGTCAGCAGGCCCTCGGGCAGCAAGGGGCTGGAAGGCTGACCACTCTGGCTCAGTGGTCCTGGGCACTGCCCTGCTCCCTGCCACTGCCCTCCCTCCCTCCAAGCTGTCCCTCGAAACACTCAACCCTCTGGCCTTTGCAAGCCTGCAAACCAGAGAGGAAAGAGCAAGGGAGAGAGGAGAGAGGGGAAAATACGTTATAATGACAGCAGGAGCCCCTGACTGCCTCCAAACTAGGCCATCTGTGTGCTTTATCACCAATCCTGTCTACAGCCGCAAAGCCCTGCACTGCGCTTGTTATGTTCCCATTTTATGGATGAGGAAATGATGGGTCAGTGACACGTTGCAACTTGCTGAAGGTCACAGAGCAAATAAGGAGCCAGTCTAAGATTCAAATCCAGCTCTGTCTGACTTCCCAGCTGGGTTCTTCCCAATTCCAAGGGATTTGTCTGAATTTCCGGCCTGCTAATGTGGCACCTTGGACTAGGCATTACTTCATGTAATCCTCATGGCCACAGCCATGGGGGGGAGATGCTATTACTGCCATTTCAGTTATTATTGCCCCTGAGGCATGGACAGGTCACATGACTTGTCTGCGTCACACAGCTGCTTAGCAGAGACAGAGCTGGGGGGTGACACCAAGTCTCTCTAACCCTAAAGTTCAAGCTCTTTCCTCTGTATTTCCAGCTTCACAAGGTGTCAGTGGTTCCCCCAAAAAGAGGGAAGGGTCTCCACCCAGACAGCCCGACATGGTAGGACTTTAACTGTGGAACTGTAATACACAGGGTAGACGTATGCCAAAACAGGACAGCAGGTCACGTGGTCAGGAAATATTCGTTAGATTGAGACTCCCAAGTTCAGTTCCCCATTCACTAGCTGTGTGACCTTGAGCAAGTTATTTAAACTCTCTGGGCTTTCATGGACTCACCTGTAAAATGGGGCAAATAAGAATATCTTCCCTGAAGAGCTGTTGTGAGAATTAAATCAGACAGGCTTGCAAAGTGCCTAAGGCAGGGTTGGACAAACAGTAAGTGCTCAATTTTTGTGGGTTCTTATCATCATTATAATTCTAGTGCTTTCTTTTCTGTGCTCCTAATAGGCACAGGCTGCGCAGCAGGGTGTCTAAGACGGACTGAGTGTTGGGCCGCTGCGTGGGAACTGTCACCCACCAGTTCACCCTGGCAGTGTGGAAGTGAGAAAGATGTCAATCAGCAGGAGCTCGGGATCCAGCGCAAACTTCAGCTATTGAGAAAGAAAATTACAAATACGAGATGAGCGTTGGCTGCACATCGGCTGTTCTTCCCCCTCTCTCGAGCTTAGCTCCCCGCCTCCTGGCCCCCGAGGGCTGCTGCCCCTGCCCCAGCACAGAGAACGGAGCCCTCCTGGTGAACGCAAGGATCTGGTTCTCCGGCGGGCTTCACCTCCCAGACCACGTGACCTCTTGGGTCGCAGCTTGGATGAGAAACCTGTTCGGAGTGCACCAGAGCCCCAGCCCCAAATCCCTTCCTCTTCCAACCTCAGCCAAGCCCGCCTGGCAGGGACATTTCCCCGACGTGCTCCCGCTGCCTTCTGGCTACCGAGGCTGGCGTTACAGTTCACGGGTGCGTGCACGGCCCTCGGACCGGCTCACCCCGCTGCCGCTGCCGGAGCCGGGCCCGGTGCTCCCCGATGCACGGGTCAGACCTACGAACAGAGTTTCCAAAATGCCGTGTCCCATGTCAAGACACTTTCTGATACATTCCACGGAAGCACCCCTCATACTCACCTCACTCAGCTCCAGACATGTTCTAGAGGGCCACTCACCACACACCGGCCAGCACCCAGGAGGCTGAGGTCAGGAGCAGCTAGCAGCTACTTGGCTGTTACTTCCCGGTCTCGGTCATAGCTTCCCCTCACTGAAAATTCAGGAGGTGTAAACCAAATCTTTTTTTGGATAAACTTTTTACTTTGAAATAATTTTAGATTTACAGGAAAGTTGCAAAGATAGTAGAGAGAGGGCCCATAGGTACCTTACTCAGTTTCTTCTACTGCTACCATTTTACATTACCGGGGTACATTTGTCACAACTAAGAAACCAACATTGGTATATTATTATTAATTAAACTGCAACCTTTATTCAGACTTCACTCATTTTTCCACTAATGACCTCTTTCTGTTCCAGGATACCACACTGCCATTTATGACTAAATTGTTTATAAAGTCCCCTCCCAGCTCTAAAAACAGAAGAGCAATAAGCCTTCATGCTAAGGGCTCTGGGTATGTGAATGAGCAAATGAATATTGTGCTGTGTGACTTTAGGCAAACCCCCTACCTTCTCTGAGCCTCAGTCTCTTCAGCTATAAAAGGGGGATGATACCAGTACTGCCCCAGGGGGGTGCTGGGAGGTAATCGCTTGCTAATAATTCATGTGAAGCACTCAACATGGCTCTCAGTACCTCTCGAGCACACCCTTGACAGATTTCAGCTGGTAGAAATCATAGACCCAGACCAGGACTGACCCTGCACACCGTATGCTCCCAGGCAAAAAAGTCTTCCAGCAAAATGGCTGCTCCAAAAAAAAAGACATCGTGTTGCTGGTCTGACATGTCAGACCCAATGTGGAAAGCACAGGATGGAGAAGGGCAAAGATCTAGTCACCCGCCCACTCATTAGCTCTTCGGTCTTTGCACAACATCTGCTAAATGGGGACAAACCATCCAGCTGACAGGATGGCTGAGATACATACTGGGAAACATCCGGCAGCATTGAGGTGTCTCTCCTCCAGGAGCCACTAACTTGTCCACAGCAATCGAGACCATTAAAGAATCAACTGAAATCTGATGTGGACAGTTCCCAGGGGTTAGTAATTGGATCCTGCTCCTCTTTTTTTGGAAAGGGGATAGGGACAGTGGTTAACTAATGGTTAACGATTTGCCCTCCTTTTCCCAGTCAAAGCCATGTTGAAAAGCCAATTCCATAGTCTTCATTGCTGCGATGCCTTCCCTCATCCACAGTGAAATTAGGCAAGGATCCCAATCGTGCTGCCTGTATTTAGTTTTAAAAGGAAGCACAGAGCTGTTCCCATAGCCACTCTGGCAACGATCATATAGGGACTGTTTCCACAGAATAGCAGCTGCAGGGTCCAGAGAAATTGAATAGTGTTACTCCTGTTTAGAGATGAACAAATGAGAACCAGGCAGACTGTTTGTTCAAGGTCCTACAGCAGGAGAGGTTCAGAGCTAGACTCTAGTCTCAAGGTTTCCACTTCCGTGCTCTTAGCTCTCTGACTTAGAGGCTCATAGGCTCTGAGCTGCCGGAGGATATCCATCCACCCATTCACCCACCCACCCATCCATCCATCCAGTCATCCACCCATCCATCCATGTTGGCATTTAACACATTTCTTATGGCAGGCACTGTGCTGGGTGCCAGGAAGCCAGGGGAGAACAAGACTGTCACAGTCCCTGAGTTCATGGAGCTCTCCATCCAGTGAGATAGAAGTGAGTCTACCATAGTGTCTGGCATATGGTAGGTGTACAGTAAATGTTTGTTGAATGAATAATAGATCTTTCATCTTTGGTAATACCTCCATCTTCATGACTGATGTGCTGGGTCATTTGAAGATTTTAATGAAGCTAAAGACTCTGTATTTGTGTTTGTCTTGAATCACCTTCTCGCATCATTATTTTGACCAGAAGACTTTGTGTGATGGTGTGCAGACATAGCAACAACCTTGGGCATGGAGTCCAAAGACCCAAGTTGATATCCCAGCTGAGTTGCTTACTCCTAAGGGGCTACTAAAAGATACTTGAGCCTCAGTTTTCTCAACTATAAAATGGGGGCAATATTTGACTTGCCTATTTCATGCAACTACTGTGAATATAAAAGGGGAGGAGGAACTGCTGGAAAGTATGATATGAATAAATGGTTGAGATGTTACTTGGATGATTTACTCAAAGGCAAATATATTGAAGACACAAAGGAAAACAAAAGTGATCAGCTTTTCAACACATTCATTCTGGCCTTCTGTAATTTAACTGGTTGCAATTGCCCCAGATTTGTCCAACCTTAGAAGAGATTAAATTTACGGATTTGTGGCATCACGTGTCATCCCTGCCAATCCTGACCCATATTCCTCTCCATTTGGTGCATGCAACAACAGTATAAAGGGGTGTTGTAACCTTAATTGCTTGCAAAGTGTTTTGAAATGCTTAGATTAAAAGCTCGGTGAAATCCAAAGTATTAGCATTCTATACGCCAAGGAGCTGTGCTGAGCCCCACCTGGGTTCATTGGAGCAGGAAGACACTGCAGTGTGTGTGTTCTGAGGCCTGCTCCAGGAACTTTGGGGTTTAAGGTCCTCTTCACGGGATGGCCCTACCTAGACCAACCCCCAGCTTCCTAGCTTCTAAGCCGCCCAGGCCCTTGGCCATTTCCCACGTTGCTTCCGAGGTGTTTTTTCCATTCCTTAAGTTCCTGGGTCACAAGGCCAGAGCTGTATCAACTTCAGTGTCACCAGTCTGTTTTCCTGGGTGATCTCAGCCTGAGTCCTAGAAAGGGGCAATTATGTCATCTGTAACTTCTGTATGCCCCTTCGTGGAAGCCAGGAGTTGTTATTCCTTACTCTGATTTTTAGTTTAGAGTTAAAATTCCATCCCTTGGTGGTTACCCTTGGGGCAGTTGCCAGGCAGGCACTGAAAGGGCAGAAAGGGCTTCCGAGGTCTCATCAGTGTTCTGCCTTCTAGATCTGAGTGGCACACCAGTCTGTTCCATTCGTGAAAATTCACTGAGCTATACACTTATATGTGCATTTTTCTGTATGTTTGTTATACTTTTTACAAAGTAAAGTATTTTTCAAAATCAGTCCAGATGCTAATTTACTTCATTTAGGATTAATGTCACCGTAAGTTTTTCCTTTTTTCCATTTCCATTTTTACACTTACAGAAAGAAAAAATAAAATAAAATGCCTCGATTAGCCATTTTAACTAGGTCTAATGCAGGGGACGGGTTCTCAACAGGAAGTCCCAGCTTGCCTTCAGGGACCCATGTGAACCTGTCCTAACAAAATTCTGTTGTATACACGTGGCATTGTTCTGAGGGGTGTCCACAGCTTTTGTCAAATTCCCATGGGTCCCTGGCCCCAAAATGAGTAAACTCCAGAAAGATTCTTACAAGTCAAAGCTTCCTTATGCCTGCTCCTCTTCAAATGTCTCTCAACTCTAAACTCAACCCAAAGCACTCACCAAGCTGGCTTCACCCATCAAAACAAAATTGCCCACTTAAATGAAAAAAAAAAAAAAGCAAATTGCTTCAAATCTGTCAAAGGTCACATACAATAATCATCATCTATCTAGTTTTCCATCTTCCCCGAGCCCCCCACCCTCCAGACTGTAAGCCCTGAGGAAAAAGCCCTTTGCACCCCAGCATGAAATTGCAAAACACAAAGGCAGATTGGGCTGAAAAGAAATTCACCAAGCCAATTTACGAAACCAGATTTATTAAAATTTCTCTACAAGTCAGAAACAGCCGTCTCACTGTTCACATATATACACATATGTACAGGAAGAATCTAGTGTTTCTAGCTTTCCTGGAAGAAGCCCCTGCCAGCCCAGAGTCCTCAGCCGGATAATGTATCACAGATACAACAGTCAAGCAACCACGAGAGCATTAGTGCGACAGAGGCCTCTGTCCTCCCTCTTCTCCGAGTCCCATGATTCTGTCAAGGTAATATTGCCAATAATCATTCACATTTCACGTGGTTTTAGACACGCAGGTTATTCAGACATACACAGACAACAAAACAAGCCTCAGAACCAAAACAACAAAACAGTATCGGACATATGTATAAAAGGTACAACATATGTACAAAGTACACGGTACGTGAGGTATACACGGCATTCTCACAATGCATCTTAGTAGTTTGCCTAGGCATAGCCCTTAAAGATGACTGCCTATTTTTGTGCCATTTCTCAAAATACAGTATGTTTTATTTACCCGTTTAACCACCCGATTTCAGCACTGTCCAAGACAGTTACTGATATTTCATCTGAACTTGTTTTTTAACACAAGCTGTAGTTTCTTTATCTGCTGTATAGGGAGTGAGTTCCCATCTCTGGAAGCAACCAAACAGAGGCTGGATCCCCACCTTCGAAATAAGCAGAAGAGGGGATTTCTGCATTGGGAGATGGCAGAAAGAGGAAAGAGGTTGGGCCAGATGATTTACTTTAAAGATTTGGGGCTTGCTATTTCACTCCAGAAGCCGAGTATGCAGATGTATTCATAAACCACACATTTGAAATATTAACAACCCATCATGCAAAACTGCAGATGCACACACAATGCCAGAGGCAGACCACAACCGGGAGGGGTTCAAGTATAATTCTGGAAGTTAGTCTGAGATTCTTCTAAGACTATCCAAAATTTACTTTCTTCAAAGCACAAAGATGTTTAATGTTTGCTCTTAGGAGAGGGGGGGGTGGGAGCCTCCTTATCTTTCTCCTCCTGGACAAAATGCTCCACCCTGAGATGGTCTTAGGGAAAAGTAACTAACTTGGGTAAGTACTAATATATTTGGGGGAAACTCAATTATTCTTAAAAACCTACAGTCTCTCTGTCTGAGCTGAGAGTTCTGAAAATAGTTGAGAGATCAAATCTTTTGTGATACTTGTCCACGGTTAGCTGGTAAGTGCTTTTGTAGCTGAAGGGGGAGAGTGTCAAGGTCAGGGAGAAGTCATTAGCATAGACGAGGTCTTGGCAGGAAACAGAGGACAGAGTCTGGGTTCATAGTTCCATCAGGCTCCTGAGCAACTAAAAACAGTCTGCTCCAAAAACAGAGCAGAGTCATTGGTAAACTGAGTGTGAAGAAAAGATGAGTGTTAAATCGAAAAAGAACTTTCCCATCAGAGAAGCCTCAGTAGCAAGTCTAGCTACCCAAGATAAGTTCCAAGATGGCAGGTTTATTGGCCTAAATTATTTGTCACCCTCTTAAAATACTGTTAGTTATTGTCCAAAATGCCATTGTGTGATTTGCTTCCTCTCCCATTCAAATGTTCAAGTTCATTACACTTGACCACATGGTGGAGGACGTCCATACTCTTCGCCCCCTATAAAAGATCCGGATCCCCCAAATCTGACAAAGAGACAGTTGGCATGGGTTCCTTAAAAAGGGAAACAACTTTGCAGGGCAGCCAGTCAGCATGTATGCTGCTCAGACCAATAGTCACCCATCCCAACAAACAAGAGGGGTTGCCGTGCTGAGTTTGGCAGCTACAATCGTGATGCAGTCATGTATCTGGCTGGCACCATGCCAAAGGGCCCGTCCATCTTTAGAAATGGAAATGCCACATGTGAGAATTATGAGGTTTCTGAGGTTTTTGGGATTAGCAGAAGAAGGAACTAATGTCACTGTCCTCCTGGTACTCTGGAACAATCTGGTCTGAAGTTCCTATTTCTGAGTCGATGTATCCAGATTCCAAGACGGATTCGAACCAGGGATGGAGTAAGATCTCAGGAGCAGTGAGTCTCTCGGAAGGCTCCCGTCTCAGGAGGCTACGAATGAGGCACCTGGCTTTGGGGGAAATGTGGTCGGGAATGCAAAACTGTCCACGTCGAATTTTGGAGAAAAGGGCACTGGGGTCTGAGTCATGAAAGGGGTATCGTCCGACCAGAAGGGTGTAGAGCATCACCCCCAGGCTCCAAACGTCCGCGGCCTTTCCAGAGTAGGTCCCTGTGGTGTTGAGAATCTCGGGGCTCACGTAGGCTGGGCAGCCGTGTTTGTCCGACAAAGCATCGTCTTCCCCCTTGATTATGTGCGTGTCTTCTAGACTTTCTAGTCTGAGCTGGGTTCTGCGGGAGAGAGGAACCAGGCCATTATTTCTAGACCAGCTGCTATGAAAAACAAAGCCTTCCCAATAACAGAGCCCACAGGCACTGACAGCAAAGGCCCAAGGAATGCTATCTACCCCTTCATCCAGTAAGCAGTGCCCTGCAACCACTCAGGACTCGTGATTTCACAAACCAACACGATCTGCAATAAATGTTTGCAAAGTATCGAGAGAGCGCCTGGGGTGGAGGGTATGATGCAAAGCCCCAAATAGTATTCATAATGGTAGGGCTTACAAGAGATATCCTAACAGGGGTTACACAATTTACCAAGTTCACATTGCAGAACTGGGAGCCTGCTCAGGGGAACGCTGACATTTTCTACAAAAGCTATCAAGGAAGAGCAGTGTATCCCACTTCTTAAGGGAGGGCCTGAGCATCCTGCAAGCCAATCTTCTCTCTTATCATGCCACTGACTGTCAGGGCTACTTGGATCCACACTTTGCATTACAAAACAGAGCCCAAAGTCACTGTTACTACACACCCACACTGATATATACACACAGAGGGAACTTTGTCCACCTGGGCTCAGGACATGATAATTATGATGGGAAAGTTGCAAGGAATGTTAATTACATTTATTGGGGTGTTTAACTGCAAAGAACACTTAGCCTGGATGGAGAGGTTATTCGAACAAACAAAAATAGCTGGTGGATTGGAGGGATGCAGGGCCCTGAAACTCTTCCATAGGCACACACACCCCCTAGGATGGCACATCAACACAACAGCATATTTATTCTACATGGGGGGGTCTCTGTTCAGTTAACAACTCAAGTCTGAAAAACCTTTAGTCAAAGGTTCTCTTAGGAAGCTGAAGGTGCGTCCTTACTCAGAGCCAGCCACCCAAGTCTCCTGGATCCCCTAAAGCCCAAAGTCACATGGGGAACCTCTAATATCTGGTGGCAGCCTGCCTCTCCCTGCTTCTCTGAAATAGCCCTCTTTCAGTAAGTCACTTGTGAAGTCAAACGCAATCATTTGGTACTGGCTGATGGGTCAATTCCTTTTCCTCTCAAAGGTCTGGTATTTTTTTTTTTCTTCCTGCCTTCCTGTTCCCTGGAGTGTAGTATACATGTGCTAACTTCGGTATGTCCTCAGCGTGACCTCCCCTTCGTTATGTAAAATACCCATTGGTTCTGTAAACGGAAAATATGACTCAACCCACACTGTCTGCCCCTGATTGGCTGCTGTAGTACTAAAACCCTGCACCTGTGCTGGTTACACGACTAGCGTCAGCCTGCCATTGCTTAACCCTCGGGTTGCCAAACCCCATGTCTATGACATTCGCCTGTGCAATGCGGATTTCAAAAGCTAGTAAGGAGGTGTGTAAAGCATGTTTCAGAAAACATGTCACCGTATCAAAGAAGCATGTTCCAGGAATTGGAAACTTCTTCACTGCAAACAGTTAGCTTTTCTTTGCTAATCAGTATGTTCCAATAATTATTGCAAGAACAGATACAAAATCATGCTTTAAAGCAACTCAACCCTGTACTTTTTCGTATGCTCTGGAGTTAAAAGGGAAAAATGCATAGGTGGGATAAGCCCACCTCCTACAACAAAATTATTCCCTCCCACCTCTACAATTCTATGTTACTGCTCTTAATCTTTCCACAAGGGATGTGGTCCACCTCTTAAAATCAGGTATGGTCTATCTCATGTGGCTTCCTGAATTCTCTTGTCTGAAACCTCAACTTTGAATCTTAATGCCTCATTATTCTCTTATCAAGCTCATCTTGTTCTTTATGAGGTAAGCCATGATCTATATTTAGCAATCAATTCTAGCCAACATCCATTTATTATTCAATGTGGCTATTTTCTGAACATGTATCCAAGCAAGATGTCTAAAAAGTCACCAGAGAATGTGAACGAAGTACGGAGGACCCAGCCTGAGATGGGACAGGAATGCCGTATGAAGGAAGAGAGCAGCATTCTGCAAAAATGACAGTCTCACTAGCTCTGCGATACCTCCTAGGTACAAAAACAACACTTGGTATAGGCAAAGATTTGCATGCTTCCACTAGGAGTTAATATTGTGAAGGGCAGGTTAGTATTTGCACCCCAGAAGACTGACCTTTCTGACAACAATGGGGAATAAACCCGATCCTGGGGTAGAAGCGAGGAGGGCACCCTGCCAACACATGCTATTCTACAGAAGCACCAAGGTGTCCCCAGGCCCCGTCCAAGAGAGTGCAGAATAAACCAACCTTGGCTGTGACTCCTCAGGAACAGAACTTCTAAATGCTAAATCTGGGACAATTAAGCCCTTGGTTTTGCACCAACACCTAACTGCACAACCTGCTTTGGTTCCAAAAGGCCACAGGAGGAGCTGTGGCGGCCGCTCACCTCTCCTCCGTGGAGAAGACGAATTTCCTAAGCTTCAGGTCCCCCAGCACAATGGCTGACTGGTGGCAGTGGGCGACGGCAGAGACAATTTGCTTGAAGAGCCGGGCGGCCTCCTCTTCCCGCAGCCTCTTCCGGCTTCGCATGTAGGAGTGCATGTCCCCAAAGTCCTTCTCGAAGAAGACATAGGCCTTGGTTTCCCCAAGGATCACTTCCACAATGCCGGTAATGTTCCTGTGTGATGGCAGCTGGATGTAAGGCCTGATTTTGTCCTGGTAGTGTTTAATGGGAAACACCTGCAGAGGAAAGGTGGCCAGTTTAGGGGGCTAGAAAAGAGAGGCTGCCTCCCAAATCCCTTAGGGAGCTGTGAAGTTCTCCATCTTTGGGCTTTGGATGACAGCAAGCTTCATTCACTCACTCCCTTATCTCTGCCACCCCACCTTATGCAGCCCAGCTGCCCCTGACACCCTAGAACCAGTAACACCTTGGCTCTGGGCTAGCAAACACCTGCTTTCATACAGATGACTTGAAAGAACTGTCTTCTGCACATGTTCTGTCTTCCATGGGACCATCAGCTCCTGAGAGCTAAGCGCAAAGCCCCCGCCCTCTTGGCCCTTCCTTGTTCGTAGGCAACACTAGTGAGTGGCTGATAGAAGGTGCCCCTTGGCATCTCCAGAAGCCGAGAAGCAGTCCCCGGACATGACCATGCCCCCTGCAGACCCAAGTGCTCAGCACAGAGAGGGCGCAGAATGCGGTGACTCTGCAGCCTCCAAGGGGAAGCAGGGGCCAGAAAACATGCAGAGCTGTCATTAGTCAGAAGGAACAGATGACTTGGAGGGAGAGACTGTGACAACGCAGCCTTAAGCAACCTGCCTACAGTCTGACTCAAGTGTCAGCAGCCTTCAGTTACAATTCTCACAGCAGGGGTATGGGATGTTTCTATGGGATTTTTAATTTGTTTGCTTATGCCCCCCCTTCCACTACACCCCACCCTCTCCAATCCCAGAAATGGGGAGCATCTCTTCTAAGAAGCTGGCTGGTCTCTTTAAGGGCCTTTTGTTTAGTCCTGTTACTCATATCCTAGACTCAACTGGAAACGGTGACACATGGGCTGTCACCATCTGGATCCAGCTATTATCTGCTTGGAGGAACTGGAAGAGGTTGCACAATGGCCAGACCCACCCCACCTCTGAGCCTGGCTGAGCCTAGCACCAGCGAGAAAAATGCCCCTGCTGCACGCCCCCTCCGCCGCACCCCATCCCACCACACACACATACTCTTCCCAAAACAGCTCTTAGCGCCAGCCATTGAGAAGAAAAGATTTTTTTCCCCCTTTAAACTGGGCTTGATCATGCATTTGGAATTTCATTTGGGTCAGACAGTAGGTGGCAGCAGCAAGCCCTGGGACTGGCGAGGAGGGGGTGTCAGGTGAGCTGCGGAAAACCCAAGACTTTAACTGGGGGTGATCCTATCTTTCCGCAGAAAGGAGCAGCACGAGGTTCTGTGGAGTGCCTCAAAAGGGGGTGTCAGGCTCGCAGCTGTGGGGACGTTCTATGGGAGCTGGCAGAGGACCCGGCGGATCCTGTTTCTAGGAGCTGTTATCTCCGCCTCCTAGAGCGGATCCCTAAGTTCAAATGAAAATCGCTGGCCGGAAAATAAAGTGAATCGAAGCGAGGGTCCTCGCTGGAGTGGGCTTTCCATTTCTTTTCCGGGCAAATTCCCCCGCCTGGGCTAGAAGACTCCCTCAGACTGCTCCCTTGAGAGGGCGGTGTTCTCGTCCCAGCTCGGGTTCAAGCCGGAATCCCCAAGGCAGGAGCCCGGTGCGATCTTCCCACCCCGTTGCCACCTACAGCTGAGCCCGGGTGCCGTGAAACCCTGGCGAGAGAGCTACCAGCTGCTCCACGCTCCAAGGAGGCACCCAACGCAGGGCGTCCTTCCAGGACACGGCGGGGGGCGGGGGGTGCGGGGGGGAGTAGGGGGTGGAGAGGAGAATGAGAGAAGGAGAATGGCATGGCCCTGGAATCCATTTCAATTCCACAACTTATATGGAACGCCATGCGCTAAACTGAGCACTAAGGAAAGGAATATAGAAATAAAGCAATTGAACACTACACTTCCTCTTGACCGCCGAGCCCCCGCTTATACCACTCCACAGGAAACCCCTCAATCCGCCAGATCAGACTCAATCCACCCCCCCCTGCCCCCAGCCCAAGCGTTGGCTGTAACCCGGACGCGGCGGGACGGACCCCAAGCACCTTTGCCTGCCACCGCGCCCCGCGCCCCCGACCGCCAACAGGTCCCGGCCGCAGGGCGCCTACCTTGCAGCGCAGCTCGCGGCCAGTGTGGATGCACAGCGCCCGGGACACATGCTCGCGTTCGGCTAGAGGCAGCAGCAGGTAGTCGGCGATGCGGCTGGGTCCCGGCGCGCTCCCGGAGCCGCCGCCGGCCCCCGGCGCGGCGGACGGGGGCTGCGGGCTGCAGGGTGAGCCGGGAAGGCTGAGGTAGTCCGGGGGACTCGAGCACTCGGAGAGGCGCGGGCACTTGGCCGCCACTGCAGCCGCGTCATCCGCGTCCAGCAGGCGTTTGGCAGGGGCGCCCCGGGCGGCCGGGAGTAGCAGGGCCGGGCCGCGGGGCTGCGAGGCGCCGCTCATGGCAGAGCGCACGGGACCGGCCCGCATCCCGTTCTGGGCCCGGGCGGCCCCGGCTTTGTACGTCCTCGGATCCGCGCGGGAACGTGCTGGGGGCTCGGCGCCGGCGCCGCGACTTCTTCCAGCCCGCGGGATGGAGTTTGCAGAGGGGACTCGGCTCGGCCCCCACGGGGGGCAAAGCAGGAGCCGCTCCCCGGGGCTCGCGTTGCACGCGGGGACCACGCTGGCCGTGCGTCCGGGAGACGGAGGACGGCTCGAGTCCCCGGACCTCCGCGGCACCGGCTCTGGGTAGCTCGCTGGAGGCGGCCGCCGCTATTGTTGCCGAGGCTGCCGACAGTCCCTGAGGCAGAGGCAGCGGCGGCCTGCGTTCCCGGGATCCCGAGCCGCGAGGACAGGATTCAGCAGGCTCGCCGGAGCCACTGAGCAAATGCACTTCCCAAAGCAATTAGTCTCGAGCAAAAGCCGGAGCAACTTTTCCGCGGCGCTCGGGATCCTGCGCGCTCCTGGGCTCCGGGCGTGTGTGAGAGCGAGCGAGACGCGCTCGGAGAGAGTGACTGAGTGTGAGTGAGTGTGTGCGCCGCACTGATCCCGGCCAATGCACTCCTCCTTCTCCTTTTCCTCCACCTCCTCCGCCTCCCGGTGACTCACGCTGTATACACACACACTCACAGGCTGGGCTGTGTAAACAGTTGGGAAGCCGGGTTGTGCAATGAGGTGACTGCGACGACTCCGGCCCCGCCGCCCGGCAAGCAGTCACCGCAGCGGAGGGAGGGGACTGGGGGGAGGGGAGGTGGAACTGGAGGTGGGGGCGATGGGGGTGGCCCAAAGGCTGGGGATGCTCCGGGCGGCGCGCGCTCGGGTGCAGGTGGTGTGTCCCGGGCCGGTTTGGGCGCGCGCACACGCCCCTCGGGGCTGGGCTTGGCTGGAGGCGGCGCGCACCCTCCGGCAGGCCCCCAGGTCCTCTCCAGAAGCCGAAAGAGGGGGCGGAGGAAAAGTTCCCGTGACGTCAGGGTCCCCGGGAAGTGGGCGGGAGGGGCGGGGCCGTGAGGAGCAAGGTGACCGCTGATTGGTGCGCGCGCCTCATTCACAGTAAGCACAATGGGCTGCGGGCGCGAGGCGGGCGCGCGCGCCACGGTCCTCTGCACCCGCGGCTCGCTGCAGCCCCGCGGTTACGCCTTTCGCCCCGGGGATCCCCCACCGCCCAGTGCCTGGGGAGCTCCGGTTGGAGCCGTGGGCGCCGCCAAGGCTGAGCTGCAGCCGGAGGAAGGTGGGGATAGGGAAGGTGATGAATTCCAGAATCAGTCATTCACCCCCACGCGGTAGTTCCGGGGAAGACCTGTGCGTGGTAGTGGATGTGGCTTTTTTTTCCTTTTCCTGCCCCCTCCCAGCTCTAATCCCCAGCGTCTGTTCGCTTCCACAAATAGAACCTTCTGTTGGATGAAATAAAAGCAAACACGGGGCCTTCTGCGCTGCCTCCACCTCCACGCCCCTCCCGCGCCTGCCGCCCGCCCGGATTGCACGGAAATAGCTTCTCCAGGCTCCCGGGCCGCCCCTTCGCGGTGACTCGCAGAAAGAGCTTCCTGAGCCGAGGCTGGTGGAAAACAAAGGATGTGGGGAGCGGGCGGAAGGGGCCCACGTGGCCACCGCCGGATTCCTGCCCCCTCCCCGGCCTCCACACGCGCCCCAGGGTCTAGGGCCCGGGTGCCAGCCCGGGTAGGTGGGTGAGCGGGTGGAAGTCGTCCTGGCCACCGCCAAGGATACTGCTTGCATTCGGACAGCCTTTCCAGGTGGTGTTCATGCATTCGTGCAGCGGGATTTGGGTGAGCTTGAAACGTTTGCCAGAGCCTGCACAAAGCTGCATGAAAATAACTTGAAATCTGTCGTTTTTCTTTCTTGAGAGAACCAGGTCAGTTTGCAGTCCCTGGACACCCAACATAGATAACTGTTACCAGATAAAGTCCTTCCTTGCACGCCTGCTAAATACTTAATTTTCTAAAACCAGGTCAAGCCCCAAGAATAAATCCTTTTCCTTATTAATCCACTATTCAACAAGTGCTAATTAAGCATCTACTAAAGGCTAGACGCTGGGGATTAGAAGATGAAAGTTAAAATAATAATAGCTAACATTAATTGAGGCCTACTATGTGCTGAGCACTGTTGGTAGTACTTTGCATGTATTACTTCAGTGTTATAAGCACCCTGTGAGATTTTTTGCCCTGTTTCACAGAAGAAGAAACTGAAGCCTTAGAAAGATGAAGGTACTTGCTGCCATTGATTAGCTTGTCACGTTCTTAAGCACTCTCATCTTGGGAGCTGCAAGAGGAGATTACACTTTGTAGGGAAAAGAGGCGTTAGAGGGGACTCCATCTTGACGGTGGCATTTGACCTGGGGGATGTGGGGTTGCAAAGCAGTTGCTCAGGGGAGTATGAATGGTGGTAGGTGGGCCAGGTGAGGGGTGTAAGGAAGGGCAAGCCAGGGGAGTTGCAAGGGTGGCAGGGAGCTGAAACTGAGAGGTCATCTGGGACAGCATGAAGGACTCCATCGCCATGCTGAAGAGGGTGCACTTGTTCCTGTGGTCAGGAGAGAGCCCTCCTAACGTTTTCAGTCTTTCCAGATTATTTTGTGCCAGAAGTTAAGGTCCACTGAGCTGCCAGCTGGGCATCTGTACTTGAATGGCAAACTCAGCATGGGCCAGGAGCATCTTCTTCCAAGGTGTGCACCCTCCTCTGCCTCTTCCCAGAAAGGCTTTACACCATCCACCCAGCCCGACCCACCCTGGGGGGCCAGAATTGCTGGCAGTCCTTGACCTTTGAATCTGCCTTATACCGATCTTCCACAGCCAGTTGGTCACTGGGTCCATACTAGACCTGTTTGCTCTCAGCGCCCCTGGGCTGGCCCCTACAAGCTCCATTTCCCATGCTCTGCTGCCCACTGGCTTCCAGCCCAGTTTGCCTAGTGGAAGACCCTGGAGGGAGGTTGGAAGGCAGGAGGGAGAGAAGAATGCCCAGGCTACTTGTTCCCTCTCTTGGCTTTGGGCAGCTGGCTGCACCAACTCTGGCTCCGGCCCCTGCTAGGCAGCCCCTTGATACAGCTGCTGCGATAGGCTCCCCAGATCCCCCTTCAGGACTGAAGGATCTATCCATTCCCATGGCTGCAGAGAGTGCATATTAGGAGCCACCGTGACTGAGAAAAGCAACCATGCCCAAGGTCACACTCCCTTCCCAGGGGTCCACATCCAATGACTGCTGATCATGGGAGATTAAAGCTCTGGTTCCTTTGCCCCAACTTGGGCCACCTCTGAAAGGCATCTCAGCTCAGAGCTCCCAGATGAGGTCAACTGAGGTTTTCCTAAGATTGTGTTACAGCCCAGCTTTTCCTTCTGCCCAGTCTTGCCCCTTCCTCCCTTCCCTCCTCTCCCCTCCTCAGTATCCCTAATAAACCTCCTGCATGCTAGCCTCCATCTCACAGGCTGCTTCCTGGGGAACCCAACCCCTGGTACCCCCTCTTCATGGTCCCAGCTCACTCTAGGGACACTGGCTTCTGGGAGCAGGTGACACAACCTTGCTCCCTCCAGCCCTAGGGTAGCAACGTCTTCCTGATGTTGCTAATCTCTGGGTTGCCCCCAGTACCAGGTTTTGTTCTGTTTTGTTTCTGCTCTTCCAGTACCTTTGAACTAGTTCCCCACATTAAATTCTTTGCACTGAACTTCTGGCCTGGGTTCCATTTTCCTGCCCAGACCCTGACTACCATAAACCTGGTACCTCTGCCATGTCCAGCCCCCTCTGCACTCCCCTAATCCTAGTTCAGGAACTTCCCTTAGATTCCTACAGTAAGCTCCTAACCAAGCCACTCATTCATCCCTCAACAAACGTGGAGCGCTTACTCTGTACCAGTGCTCCTACTAAGGGCTAGAGACACAGTGGTGCACACAAGTGTGTCCTTTATCCTCTCATTCCATTCCCCACACAGTTGTCAGAATAATTCTCCTAAAATCTGAATGCGATCATATCAGGCCCTGGCCTAAACCCAAAGCACCAGAGCATGGGAAAGTACACCCTCTTCCAGGGCCCACTTCCCTGCCTAGCCTCCCCTTTCTTACCTCCCCACCTCTGCCCTGCCCATGCCAGCTCCTGGCAAGGCCCCAAACACATCTGCCCGCTCACACCTCTGCACTTTTTCCTGTGCTTTTCCCTCCCACTAGAAGTCCCTCCCTTCCCCCTGCCAATTTAATGAACTCTTACTCATCCTTCAAAACACCACTCAAATTTCCCCAGCACCTGCGGTCTGATTTCAGTGCCCTCCCAGGTGCCGTCAAGTCCTCTCTCCAGCTCTCCTGACCCTTTCCACTTAATTGTGTTCCCAGAGGCCAGGGGTTATGTCTTACTTAGTCCTGAGTCTCCAGCCCCGAGCCCAGGGTCCATTATAAAAGAGGAGCTTAGTAAGTGTCCACCTAATAAACCTACTCACGTGCAGAGGCTCACCCATAGGGAGCACCTAGATGAGAGAGGGGAAACCTGCTTTTGGACAGAGACGAGATGGAGAGTTGGGCACAGATTGCAGAGTTAGACATCTAACCCTGGAAGGTAACAAGGTGTGAGTTGCTGGGGAAAGCAGAGACTTAACCTTGTGGGGCTCCCAGCCTGCATGCCTAGGAGGGTGGACCTGGCCCTTTGGCAGAGCTTTCCCTGCTGGCAACATCCGACTGAACCTCCCGCAGACTTTTCAATACTGATTTGAGGAAGCCAATTGCTCTTTAAGCAGCTTGGTTGCCTCACCTGTGAAATAGGCATGATAAAAGGCTGCTTTTCCTCCCCTACGTGGTTCTTATGGAAACAAGCAGGTGCAAATATAAGAAAAGTGCTTTTGGATTATCCGCCCATACACAAATGTGAGAGATTACCAGATATGGGCATGCCTTGATTTTGAACGATACTCATTTAGTCAACAGATATTCATTAAAGTCTTGCCATATGCCAGAATTGAAAAAGGCCTTTACTATTTAAATCAGCAAATACAAACATACAAGTAAATAAGATGTTAATTAGGAAGTAATTCTTCCCTTGTTAAAGAGTTCTTTGCTATATAGAAGGGTCTACCCCATGATCCCATTGGCAAGCTCCTTTGGTGCATTTACCATGTGGCTTGAAAGCCAGAATCTCGCTGATTGTGTGTACTTGTGCACGCGTGTGTGTGTGTGTGTGTGTGTGTGTGTGTGTGTGGCCTGCATAGCCTCAGCACCACGCTGAGCTGACAGTGGATGCTCAATGCATGTTGAACTGGTAAAAAATTTGATTTACCTCCAACTCTTCAGGAACTCACATATTATGTAATGCAGGGAAACCTGTATTGATTTTTCTGGATGAGACTGGGCTACTGATGAGCTCTGGCTTGATTCATTTTCATTCATGCCAAGGGAGGTGCATGGTAGCAGTGCTGGGAAGGTTCTGAGCATTCTACCCATTCTAAAACAGTGAATGGCTGGGCACAGTGGCTCATACCTATAATTCCAGCACTTTGGAAGACCAAGGCAGGAGGATGGCTTAAGGCCAGGAGTTCAAGACCAGCCTGAACTATAGTGAGACCCCATCTCTACAAAAAATAAAAAATAATAATGATAGCTAGGCATGGTGGCACATGCCTATAATCCTAGTTACTCGGGAGCTGAGAGGGGACAGTCACTGGAGCTCCAGGAGTTCAAGACTGCAGTGAGCTAGTGAGACCCTGTCTCTAAATAAATAAACAGATACATACATACATACATGTATACAACAGGGACATTCTTAGAGGCCAGGGTTCCAAGTTTCCATCTCCTTGTTTCACAGTACACAAGGCTTCACAGTCACACGCAGAGGGTATGTATCAGGTGCTTTATGCTCTCTGACCCTAAATTCTAAAAAAAAATTAATTAAAAAACTTGGGGGAAGTCAGTATTTCAAAATCTAGGAAAGAAATAAACATTTATTGTTTCCCTGCCATATTCTATATACCTTTCCTATTGTTTAATTTAATGTTTAAAACAATCTTAGAAAATAATTATTACCACCATTTGTACAGATGCAGGAACAGGCTCAGAGAAGCTAATTAACGTATCTAAGGTCACACAGCTAGAAGGTGGGAAAGTTAGAATTGGAATCCTGTTTGGGCTGAATCCTAGCCATGCTTTTTCTACTTTATGTACCACCCTGATCTCCTAATGAGAAGAAATTCCGTCCAAACATTTCTCTTCCTTTAATTTAAGAGCACAGGAAGCCTTAGATCCTCACAGGCCCTCCCCTAACATCTGTGCGGGCCTGGATGAGAGTACAAATGCAGGCTTCTGATCTATGATCTGTTTCCACTTCTCTTCCTGCCTCAGCTTCAGTCCTCACCATGTGCCTTTGGGGAACACCCTGGATGTCCCAGCTAACATATCTACACTTCACACACACACACACACACACACACACACACACACACACACACAACGTGCTGCCCCTGGCCCTTCCATGACCACCTATGGGCGCAGAGGTCCACACAGCAGGGTCAACAGGTCACCTTGGGAAAATTGACCCATGGAAGAGATTCCTGGGTCCTATAAGCAGGTTCTGGGCCCTTGGGGCAGGAAATTTTGGGGTCCTGGGTACCTTGAATTTGATCTGGAAGGACAGGTGCAGGCTCTATGTAGACACGTCCCACCCCCCTGCCTAGTGGGAGGGATGCAGCCAAGGAGGGCCAGGGCAGGGCCCAGATTGCCCAGGTCCAAGGGAGGAACTGGCCCCCCAAGGGGACTCCTGTGAGCTTCACCAAGATCCTCTCTCCTACCTCTTCCTATGCTCATTGCTGCCTCTTGCTTTTAAAACGTTCTTTCTCTTGATCTGATCTGTAATTAGTACAATCCCTGCCATTCAAGGATTGAACCATAGTGGGAGAGGCAGCATTAACAGATATACAAACAACCACAATCCAGTGCCTAGGAGGAAGGGATTAACTCGGCAGGGAGAGGAAGGAAGGATTGGGAAATGTCACGGAAGAGGTGGCCTTGCAGGGCCATGGGCGATCGTTACTCGTCTCCATGGTGGCTAGTCCAGTGTTGGCCACATTGTGGGGGTGGCCCAGACTGGAAGCTTCTCAAGGGCAGAGGCTGGGGATTTCCTGGATCCAGGGGTGAGCCCAGCTCCATACCTGCCTTGGATCAAATGGTGAGACATCCTTCACTTTCTTTTAAGTTATTTGCTACAACTTTCATCTGTGAGCTCTCCCTATCTATTAGCTCTTGGTTCATTTTTGCCTTAATTCCTCTTCCAACACCTAGACGAGGACCAGCCTCTCTGCTACTTGGCTGGGAAACGTCTTCACTTCCCTTGACTCAGCCCTTAGCCGCTACCTAGCAAGTCACTTGCCCTCACCCCAGATCACCTATAGACTGGAAGGGATTGGAGGACAGAAGGCAGCAGGGGGTGTGTAATACCAGTGGAAAACACTGTCAGCTGTAAAGCTCTGTACGTACGTATGTGAGGTATTCGTTCTGTTGCCAGTATAAAGGGCACAGATCTTCATGTCAAAAAAGACCTAGATTCGAAGTCTGGCTCTGCTACCAGCTCACAGTATGAATTTGGGCAGGTCACTTCTCTACTTGAGGCCTCATTTTCTCTTTTTTTTTTTTGGATAAAGATATTAAACTGATGGTGTTCAAACTGGGTTCCCTGAAACCCTAGAGTTTCCTGGGGACACCCTGGGAAGAGAGCAGGAAAGTGATGTGGGATTCTAGGCTCCCCTTTCCAGTTGTCATCAAATGTTCTAGATCATTTGCTTCTTCTGTAAGATCTTGTTTGAGAAAAAGTTCCCACTGTTTTTGAGAAAAAAGTTTGAAAACCACTGGCCTTGGTGTTCTCTGAGATCCCATCTATCTCTGACACTAATTCTTTTATTTAATGTCAAGAGTCACAAACCAGGAGCCCACAGGCCAAATCCAATCTGTAGCCATGTTTTGTTAGTGCATCTCAGTGTTGACAATATTTTGGGTCTCGAGGCACACACTATCTAGTTTGCCACAGTCCCCACTATTCCTTATTGTCTAACACCCACTGCCTCACATTTACATTAGCGTCATGGACCCTGGAGACCTTTGAGTTTGCTTCCCCAGAAATGCTTCCCTGAGATGCTCTCTTCCCATGAGACCCTCCAGATGGCAGAAAAGGGGCCAAGAGCCTAGAAACAGATGTCCCCAACCCAAAAGGGGAGCAGGATGGCCTAGGCATAAGGGCTGCACCTCTTTCCTCCTGTGTGCCCAGCCCAGAAGACCGCTGTGATCATTTAAAAAATATAACTGCAAATTTTTACCACTTTTCCCATTGAGAAGCAGAATCTCTTGAACCTGGGTGGGCTATGACCACCTTGACCAATTGCGGACAATGAAAGTGACACTCTGAGACTTCCAAGTCAGAAGTCGTGTTCACTCAGACACTTGCAATTGCAGCCCTGAGCAGCCAGGTAAGAATCCCATCTACCCTGAGAACTTGGTGCTGGAGAGGCCACAGGCAGGGCCTCCAGACGACATACTCAGCTGAGCCTGTCCTGCCACTGTCCCAGCCCAGGCACCAGACAGGTGAATGAGGAAGCCACTTTGGGAGTGAATGCTCCAGCCCCAGACATCACAGAGCAGACAAGAGCCACTAGACCCCACCCCATGTCCTGTGTGTCCTGACTCACAGAATGGCTTTACGCCCTAAGTTTTGGGGTGGTTTGTTACACAGCAGTAAACAACTGAATATTCTGGAACTGTTCCAGATGAATTGGCAGGGCCTCACCAGCCCACAGGACACCTTTCGATGCTACCTAGAAAAGGGCACCCCTTCCTCCGGATGGGTAGCACCCCAAAGCGGGGCAGAGTGCAGGCTGGCTCTTGGCCCCATACAACCATGCACAAGCGGGCCCTGCTGACGAGAGATGCCCTCTTATGTCCTGCCAGGAGCAGCAGGAGCTGAGCTGAGAGGAAAACGGCATTTTTAAACACACATATAATTGCCCTGGAATACCCTTGATCCTCTCCCAGGATTCAGGGAGGCCCCGTGCTCAGACCTTATGAGCTCTGCCACACCAGTGACTCATCTCAACACATAAAGCATTCATCAAAAACATATATACATAGACACACACAAATGTCCTACGGGCTGCTTTTTCCTTTTCCGTATTAAAAAAAAAAAAGTCCCCACCCTACCATGATCTGATCTGAGGTCTGCAGGCTGTTTTGAAGTAACTCATCTTGCCTCTTCAAACAGACCATTTTCCCTCACTCGGCTGGCACCAGGCCTTGGTGGCAGCCAGCCAAGACAATCTCCCCTCGTTCTTGAAGGAAGCCAGGCCCCGTGAACAGGACTGCTTGGTTTCTGGGGTTTCTATTTAAAAAAAAAAAAAAAAAAGTCTAGGCCAGTGGCTCTTCTGCAATATTCTCGAGGAGGGCTGCAGACTGGGAACGGGAGGGTGATGTGGGCCAGGGACGATCACTCCTGGTCACCAGGCGTTTGCGGCATGGAGTTCTCGTCTCCTCTGGCCTGAGTCACTGGCAGCTGTCGATACACCACCATTCTGTTCACAGACACTGTAACCACTTCATGCAAACCTGGTAGACAAAAATCTGGCTTTTTGTGCAGAGGGAGTTTTCCACACAGCCTGTGGGGTCAGGCACCCTCCTTCTCTGGGAGGATGTCTGGTCCTAGATGATTTGCCTTTGTTGCAGACATGAACCACCTATGACATAGAGCACTGACTCAGTGTCACCCACTGTGCTTTGCATATGTCACTTCATACATCCTCACAATGGCCCTGCAATTGGTCATTATTATCTCCATTTTCCAGGAAAGGGAGGCTCAGAGAGGCTAAGTCACTTGCCCAGGGTCACACAGCTAAAAAGCCTGGGCGTCAGGATTCAAACTCAAAGTCGGACCACTGCAAGGCACTTGTGCTTTCCTCCTCCCATCTCTCCGCTCCCCCCCTTCCTCCATTCCTTCTCTTTAGGAAACTATAGAGCAAGTGTGTCTTCTTAAGCTATGGGGTGAAATTACACATGGCCTCACCTGTGGGTTGGACTTATGTAGCTCACATAAAACACAATTCAATTTGCCAAAACTTGTTTTCAGACCTTTTGTATCTTGGGACAAACCTGGACTGGGCTCTGGAAGAGATCCTTGTGCTTGGCCACAGTCGTTTGTCCTTCGGCCCACATTTATGGAACTCCTGCTCTGCGCCAAGCATCGTGGCGGTACAAAAGCAGCACTGTGCTCGGTGCACTCACAGCAGAATGGGGAAGGGCGGGTGGCGGCACAGGGAACTGTAGCACGAGCGGGAGGAAATCAATACTGGAAGAGGGACACACAGGAAGGAGAGGTCAGTTTTGCCAGAAGGTGCCATATGGGTGAGCCTCTGGAACCTGAAGTTGTCCTTGTTGAGAGTGGAGCCCTGTCAAAGGCAGACGCACTGGAACTGGTTCCGGGCATCTGATACACAGGAGGATCACGGTGAGAGGGGCAGCCATCCGGCAGGCCAGGATGTACGCATCAGCGGATCAATGAAAACATTCACTTTGCCTAGGTGAGCCACCCACAGGAAGCCACACTATCAGAAAGTCACTTGTACAAATGGAATCTGCAATTGTGGTGGGTATTAAGTATTTTTCAGCCAGGGGAGCTTGAGCCATCTCTCCCCCTAAAGGGAAAGTCATCCGGAGATACATTGCTGACTAAATTTGCTCTGGCAAGAGACTCTCTCCACCCTCTACAAAGCACAGGTGGCGTATTAGTTATGGCAAAGCTCTGCTGCAGTAACAAAGACAGCGGAAAGAAAGTGGTTTAAAGAATGCAGAAGTCTGCTTCCCCTCCCTGTAACTTTCTGAGGGCACCACTCCTGGTTGGCAAAATTTAGGGACACAGGCTCCTTCCATGTTGTGGCTCCAGCACGGGCAAGGCCAGGTCTCAGTCACATCCAGGTTCCAGCTGGCCGGCAGAGGATGAGAGCATGAAGGAGGCACACCCACTCAGCCTGGCGGTGGCACACGTGGCCTCCACTCACATTTACATGTCTCACGTTGGGGAGGACATGGTCTCACCTGACTACAAGGCAAGCTGCGAAGTGTGTCCAGACATGAGTCTAGGAGGGCAGAGAGAGCAGGTGTAGGTGGACCCCTAACTGTCTCTGCTTCAAATGGCAGTTAGGATGTTTGCAGGTATAAACAGAAGTTAAACTTAAACCCACTTAAATCCACAGGACAAATCGGCGGGGGGGGCTCCAGAGTTGGTTGATCTGCCAACGCAAGGATGGAGAGATCCCTGTGCCCATCTAGGTGTTCACTCCCCGCTCAAGCTGGCCTCAGCTTGGCTACAGCCGGTCCCGGTATCACGTCTCGACATGACAATATTCAAAGGCAGAGGAGGGCATCTCTGTCTTTCTCTTAGGAGAGGAGAGAGTTTCCCCAGGGGCTGGCACTCCACCCCCAGCAGGTGTTCTCTCTCACACCATTGGCCACATTTAGGTCACGTGCTGCTCTCTGACTCAATTACTGCTGCAATGGGCTAAATTCTCCCCCACCCCAAAATTCATGTCGAAGCCCTAAGCCCCGGAGTGACTATATTCAGAGAAAGGACCTTTAAAGAGGTAATTAAGGTAAAATGAGGTCATTTGGATGGGCCCCATCCGATCTGATGCATGTGCTTATAAAAAGAGGCAATTAGGACACAGACAACACAGACAGGGGCAGGACCACCTGCAGACACAGGAAGCAGGCGGCCACCTACAAGCCAAGGGGAGGGGCCTCAGAAGAAACCAACTCTGCCGACATCTTGATCTTGGACTTCCAGCCTCCAGAATGGGGAGAAAATAAATTTCCATTGTTTCCATCACCTAGTGTGTGGGACCTGTCTATGGCGGCCCGAGCAAACTGATATAACTGGCGATAGGAAGGGATCAATCTGGCCCACTCCGGGGCTGACTCGGTACAGCACACGGCCGCATGGGACCGGGAAGCTGGGGTCCTGAAGAAAGGAGGGCGATGGGCCGTGCAGCCACGCAGCAACGCCAGCGGTAGGTGGGCACAGCCCAGGTGCACCCCATCCTCTGACCAGCTCCCTGTCTGTTCACAGCAGCCCCCTTTCTGTCTTTCTCCAAACTAACATCGGGACAACTATTTGATTAGATTTCTGCTTCCCAAATTACCATCTCTCTCCAGTTCTCTCTCTGGAAGTTACTCCAGTTCACCTAGCTGGGAGTTTTGGGGGCTCCCCCAACCCTCTCTCTCACCTTTATGGTCATCCCCCGGTTTCTTCCCCTGAGTGCAATGTCTCCTGCTTGACCTCTGACAGCAGCCTCACTTCCAAGTTCTGGGAGCAGCCGTGTGCCGGTAAGTGTTTTAACAGTCGGCTCTGGGTTGTAGGGTTGGCTGATTTCGTGGTGTGAATGCTCCCACCGTGGCCCACTGGAGCTACTCACATGAGGTCACTGAACACAGAGCTGGGCAGAAATGCATATGGCAGTCCCGGCACACCCGGCTTGGGGGGCACCTCCTTGTTGCCTTCAACAATGACAACGAGAGGTCTCTTATCATCTGTTCTGAGTTCACATCTCAAACGATGTTTATGGGAAAGTGGTTCAGGAGGTAGGAGAGGGTTAAAAATATCTTACGGGCCCCTGGGTGGGGAGCTGTGAGCAAACAGAGGGCATGGGAAAATCCTGCGGGCGCCCCGTCCTGGAAGGGACCGCCCCTCCCCTGGTTCCCAGGCTGCAAGGATGAATGCCACCGTGGGGATAAAGTGGAAGTGGGGCTCAGCCCACCCCAGCAGGCAAGGACTCTTGCTGCCCTGTGCAGGGAGGCCCCCCTCCACCTCCGTACAATCGCTCCCTCTGTTCCCGGAGCTCTGCTTCCCTCGGAGTCCCATCCAAGCCCGAGTCGGGATAAAGGCCGCCATTGATGGGCACTTCCTCTGCGCCAGGCACTGGGCTCGGTCCTCCGGCCCTTGCTCATTGAATTCACACCACTGCCTCATGGACTTGGGCGTAGTCTCGTCACAAAGATGAGGTTCGGGGAGGTCAGAGGACTGGTTTCAAGGTCGCAGTGGCAGGGCTGGAGTTTCCCGGGTGTTTCTGGGGTCAAACAGGCCACATGGAGTCCCAGAATAATAACAACGGTCATGGCTAGTGTTTACTGAGGACTTAATTTGAAAAGTGGGAAGGAACATGCACGTGGTCTTATTGAATTCACGTAACTGCCCTATGAGAAACAGATAAACTATGGTTCCATTTCTGCAGATGGGAAACCCCAGGCTCAGAGAGGGTGTGCGCCGTGCGCTGTGTTACGGTGGCAGGGTGGGACTGGGCGCTCCGTGGCAGGGGTGAGGAGCTGCTGCCCGACCCATACGTGCACCCCCCATCCCACCCCACTCCCCAGTCTGGCTTTGGTTCCTGGTTCCTGGTGTTCTTCTAGCACTTTCTGGGGTGTGTATGGTGTAGATCCAGAGTCCCGATGTTCCTGCTACAGGAACTGTCTGGGTGGTAGGAAAGGAAATCTCCATCCTTTCCCCTTGGTGCCCAACCTCCCGCTGGCTAAGCCAGCACCTGGGCGGGGAAGAGGGTAGAATGAGGCTATTCAGAGTTTTCCTGATGCAATAACTGATTGCAAAACCTCACATCCCTGAGCATTTTATGGAGGGCGGTAATTCTGAGCAGCACCAGGAAACCCCATACTCGCCCAGCCGCCAGAACCAGGCCCTGCAGGTCAAACGCTAGTGCAAAAGAACAGTCACCCTGAGGCCGGGGCATTAGGAAAACAACAGGAACACCAACAACAACCATGTCGTTGATCCAACTCTTACCACCCTTAATCCCCACAAGATCCCCTAGGAAGGGGCACACGTGAGTCTCAATTTACAGACAAGAACATTGATTGGTCCAAGGTCACTGGATGAGTTAACCGCAGAAATGAGGCTCAGATCTGACTTTCAGAGTCCTGGCCTAGTACTCATTTCTCCACAGCTGGGACCTGTGCTGGGGCCAATGGGTGATGCTGTTCAGAAGGTCCAGAGGCAAGCAGAGATGACAGGAAGAGGACAGGAACAAGGGACCAAAGCCAAACTCACCTAAGTGCAAATCATGGCTCTGCCACATCCGACAAGTCATTTAACCTCTCTGAGCTTTACTTTCCTCCTCCTCTCCAGGGGGGACAGGGTTATGGTTAAGGGTTTGAGCTCTGGGGTCACAATGCATGGGTTTTAATCCTGTCTGCACTACTTATAGGCTGTGTGACTTTGGGCAAGTCACTTACCCTCCCTGTGTTGTTTCCTCATCTGTCAAATGAACCTTTGAAAACTCACCTATAGACGTACTGTGAGGATTTCTTTAGCTAATGCAAGGAAGGCTCTTAGCATAGGCCTGACATATGGGTAAGCAGTCGATAAATATCCATTGTTATTATTATCTGAAAAACAGAGAAGAAAAGAGCTTTGGGAAATTAAAGGAGATAGCACATTTCTGGTATGTGTGTGTGTGTGTGTGTGTGTGTGTGTGTGTGTGTGTGTGTGTGTGTGTCTATGGTTGACGGAGGGAGTACAGGAGGGTTCTCTCTGCACAGATAAATTGGAACCTTCCAGAAAGGAGAAAGAAGCAGGAGAAGGGGACTCAGGCTGGCCCCGGGTGTGCTTTGGGATGTTTCCTTCTGAAACAACCACCTTGACTTCACCTTTGTACTCTAGTAACTCTTCCCTAAATTGCGTACCACCCCCTCCAGCCACTCCTCACTCCCAGCAAAGATTCCCTTGGGAGAATTACCTCAAGCTGGAAATCTTCCTGGCCAGGGTAGTGAGAGGGCAATAATGTAAATACACATTGGCCTTGGAGTTGCATAACTGCCATGAGTCACTTCCCTTCACAGGAGACGTGGCAAAGGGACAGGAGCTCCGAGTCCTATCACTAAGGATGGACTCGAGTGCCTTTCCAGGCATTCTTCATTTGAGTCCATTCCAAGTTCTCCCCACCGGAAGGATGTGCTCTGGATGTTTGTGCTGAAGACATGTCAAGGTTCAGAAGAGGGAACAGAAACGCCTGGACCCGGGTCACAAATTTCCCTCATCAAACATCATTTCTGTCTTTTTAATTCTTGGCCGCTCCAGATCCTTTCCCAGCTGCCTTGGAGGCCTGGCAAATTGCCGTGTATGAATTAGAAGTTTTTCGGTTTGCATGTAACTGGAATTACAGTATTATAATAAACAGGAGTTTATTTTCTCACATAAAAAGAAATTCAAAACTGAACAAGAGTTCTTGCTCTTTTGGCAGCACAGTGATGTGAAAGCCAATCATACTGCGATGCTATGGATCTTTCCCTCAAGGTGACGAGATGGCTGCTGTAGCTCCAGATGTCATATGCATTCTCGAGGCAGAACAAGGAGCGGTTGTGGCCATCCTTGCAGACAGTGTGCCAGAGTTCCCTTTGATCAGGAGAACAGAGCTTCCCAGAAACCCCCACCACACACCCCTTAGCTCTCATTGGCCCACAGTGGGTCACGTGGCCACTTCTAGCTACAAGGGGTCCTGGGAAAGCAGGAAAGGATCGTCATGACCGGTTTAGGCAACAGCAATCCGACCCAGGGGCTGGCACACTCTGCTAGCAAAGAAAGGAGAATGGGTATCTGGTAGGCCGCCAGCCAAGTTTTCCCTACCTGTGCTGTCCAGGTAGTCTTGAATTTGTCTGAGTTCAATCGTTCACCAAATAAACATCCAAATATCAAGATCCTGCTATGTGCTTATTTCTGGATGGGGCACGGGTAGGAGAGGGCTGCAATCCCTGTTCTCGAGGGGGCTGCAAGCCTTGGAGAAACCCTCCCTCCTGGACAAGAGAAAGCGTGTCGCTGCAGCCCTCTCGTAAAAAGCGAGGAAGTGGAATCAGCAGCTCCTCTGCCAAGGGTGGGTAAAGAAACTCTTTGGTTAGATGATGGGAATATTTATGCTGGTTATAATTCTGAGCTAAGACCTCACGCATGAACTTGAATCATTCACAAAAACATCTTAAGTGAAAAAAGCAAGGCACGAAAATTACAATATCATTGGTATGAATTGCAAAACACATGAAACAATGATATAAATTGCTTACGGATAAATATTCTGTAGGAAAAAAGACAAATATGGGAAGGAGATGGGAATGTGGCTGAAGCTCTAATATTGTGTTTCCTTTAAAAAAAAGTGGAGAGATAAGATGGCTATGTTAAAAATGGATTTTATTTTATGTGCGTGTGCATATATATATGTGCGTCTGTGTGAACATATATATACTTGAACTATTTCATAATAAAAATTTAAAAAGAACATACAGGCTGGTTAAGGAATTGTGACTGGCAAACGTGGAATAGCCAGGGAAGAACTCAAGCCCCGGTCTTTCTGCAGGACGAGACTGCCCTGTGTCAGACCCAGCGCTGCCGCCTTGGATCCAGAGGTTAGCAATTCAGGGGACATCTGTGTGTCAAGCTGGAAGCTTAGCCCTGGAGCATGGAGTCTTAAGGGAAGGGGAAGACAGTTTTCCCAGGAGCTCAGAAAATAGGCAGGGGAGCAGGGGGTCCAGCCTGGCAAAGGAGTGTGGTCTGGCCTCAGGGGTCGCGAGGGCCAGGAGGTGTCCTCCAGATAGCCTATTCAGGAGTGTTTGTGCTGCTGGGAGGCTGCGAGGTGCAGGGGCTTGGAGTCACCAGGCCTAGTGTAGGACCCTGGGTTTTATCAGCTATACATTGTGTGACTGCACAAGTCTTGTGTGAACCCCCTGGGGTCTCAGTTTTCTCATCTGTAAAATGGGCATCACTCAGCCTGCCTTCCTCACCAGGTTGCCACGGGGAGTGGAGAAGATAGAGGGTGTGAAAACCCCACAGCCCCAGCTGGGATGTGTGCTTCCTCCTGTGTGAACTGAGCGAGGCTTTCCACTGATTTGTCCGCGGGGGCTCCCGTCAGCTTTGAAGGGGAGTGGTTGGTAAACCAGTGTTCACACGGCAGCGCGTGTTTCTTCCGCATCCACTCGCGTCGTCATCTGTGCTTTGGGGAAAGGCAGCAGAGGCTGAGGCGGCCAGGAGCAGAACCAAGGTCCTCGCCCACCCAGCCATCCACAGTTTCCTTCGACAAACATTTCTTGTGCACCTACTATGTGCCAGACGCCAGGATCAAGGACAGTGAGGCAAACAACAGTGTCTGCTTTTGAGGCCCATGCAGAGGGGCACTGAGGCGGGGAGACACCCAAGTGGTTGCCAGGCCCTCCACTTTCCTTTTCTACCACACGCTGGGGAAGAGAGTTTCTAAGTACAGGCAACTCAGTTTGCTGCTTCTTCCAGAGGCTTCTTTGTTTGGCCTCTCTGGGGAGAAAGGGATACCTAAAGAAAATCTCGAAGGCTGAGCAGGGTGTGCTGGCTTAGAAGCAATTCCAGGTGAAGGGCCCAGATCGGATAAAGCCCAGGGCAGGATAGTTTACAATTTGCCAGGACTTCAGAGGGAGATTGAATGAATATGAGGGGATTTTTTTTCTGTCATTTCATTGAAATTTAAGCTAGAATTCAGTTTTGCCATTAAGCAGAGCTGGAGGTGAGCCCAAGCTCTGCCACAGGTGCACACCCTTAACTCAAAGCCTCTGCTTCCTCTTCTGTAGAATGGGCCTCTTGCTGAGTCGTCCAAATGATGAAATGAGAAATGGACATAAGTTTTCAGTAAATGTTTTTAGTGGATGGAACTGCTCAAAAATGTACCTGCTCCACCTTCTTGCCAACTTTTCCTTCTTCTCAGTGGGCCCTGAGCCTGCTGTCGGGAGCAAGCAGCTCTGAAGTGGACTAAGGCCTACACCCTTCCGAGGTGAGGGACGACCGTCATTGCCCCAGTGAGGGTGGCCCCCAAACAGTAAGTGACACTGCAGGGCCAGGGTTGGTGGGTACTTCATTGGGCACTGGGGTAAATGGTGGCAGCCTGAGTAGGTGCTGGAGGGGCTACCCTGCACCTCGTCTTTGGGCTAGAAGCAGCAGTTTCCCTCGGGAAGGGCCTCTTCCCCTCACCTTCCGACCAGCCAGAGTCCGTGTGTCTGTTTCACATCCTTAGATGGGCTCCATCCCTGCCAAAGCCAGAGCCCAGGAGGCCCAAGTCACTCACCACAGAACAGTCCCCTGAACTGAGCCAGTAGCCCGATTTGCGGGGAGGCATTGAGAAAATTCCCAGAGGTCCCTGGGCCGTCTGGCCACCTCCCACGTTTGCAGAGCACCGCTCCAAACGCCTTCATCATTGGCACCAGTGTTGTCATCATCATCATTGTCTGCACAGCCTTCCCATTGTGAGCCCCTCTGTGCGGCAGGCCCTTTGCAGGCGACATGGCACTCAGACCTCACAGGCCTGTAAGGTGGCCGCATCGCTCTCTCTGTCCCGAGGAGTCTCAGAATGGTGAAGTGAAACAGCCAAGGTCGCACAGCTGGAAAGGCACACAGTTGGCATCTGCCCATAGTGTGTCGGTTATTGTCTGACTGCAAAGCTGAGCTTTAAATCCTTTTATCCCCAGCCTAGTGCCTCTCCCCTGCCACCCCACCCCCAGAGCCAGGGGAGGGGCCAGCGGGGAGGGAGGAGGACCCAGCCTTCCGTGGAACTGCCCTGTGGTGACTCAGAGCCCCTCTGCTGGCTCCTCTCAGGAAACACTGGGCTGATTGTGGCCCATTGTTGCCCTCCCTGCACAGGAATCCGCGTGAGTAACTGCAGAACAGAAAGGCTGTGGAGGGGGCAGGTCCTGGGTAGAGGGTGCAGACAGACGGGGAGGGCGTGGGGAACATGAGGTGTCCATTCCCGGAGCCCGGAGGGCAGAGCTTCACCTTGTCTGAGAGGGAGAGAGTCAGGTGACTTGAACTTAAGCACTGCAGTACCCCGTTAGTGATCTGATCACCGAGACAGCTAGGACTAACATGCAGGCAGCACATACAGAGCAGAAATGCTGTGCAAAGGGAGGATTCGCGTTCTGGGTGGGATGGAGCAGGGCAGCAAGAAATTTCATCATGCTACTCAGAACAGCGTGCAATTTAAAACTTATGAATTGTTTATTTCTGGAATTTTCCATTTAATATTTTCAAACGGCAGTTGACTTTGGGTAACTGAAAAACTACAGAAAGTGAAGCTGTGGAAAAGGGTGGACTGTTGTGTGTATGTGCATATATATGCAGTGTGGGGGAGAAAAGGAGATATTTTATTATAAGAATTGGCTCACACAATTCCGGAAGCTGACGAGTCCCAAGATCTGCGAGGCGAGCCAGCAAGCTGGGGACCCAGGAGAGGGACGGTGTAGCTCCAGTCTAGAGGCCGGCAGGCTCAATCAAGACCCAGGGAGAGCTATTTCAGTTTGAGTCCAAAGGCAGGAAAAAAACAATGTCCCAGCTCAAAGGCAGTCAGGCACGGAATTTCCTCTTATTTGAAGGAGGCTCAGCCTTTTTTTTCTATTCAGGCCTTGGGGAGGGCAATCTACTCAGTCTACTAAACTCAACCAAAAACACCCAGAATAACGTTTGACCAAGTATCTGGGAACCCCCTGGCCCACTCAAGTTGGCACATAAAATTAACCATCACAGATACCTTTAGAGCCTCTTCCAGATGATTCTAAGAGCCATTAGACAAGACTTGCAGGAATACAGTGAAATTTTCTCCCATCTACAGCAAAATGAGAACAATAACAAGAATGTAGTAAGTTTTCCTTAGAGCTAAATGTATTCAATTTTAAAATATCCTTTGTCTGAGTTTATACCCTTCTATGTTTCAGGGCAGCTAAAGTCCTTTCTTTAATGATGTGATGGCAACAGTTGGTAGTAGTTGTTTCCTTTTTTTATTTTTTAACCATCCTTTTTCCCAAATAAAATTTTGCCAATATCGTTCTCCCAAATTTTGAGGGGATGTTTACTGGTAATGAAATCCACACATTCAGAAGCCTAGATCTATGCTATCCAATATGGTAGCCACTAGCCACAATAGGCTATTGAACACTTGAAATGTGGCTAGTAAAAAATTGAGTTGTGCTATAAGTATAAAATACACACTAGATTTCAAAGACTTATTAATAGTATGAATGAAAGAATGAAAAATATCTCATTAATTATTTTTATATTGATTATGTGTTAAAATGTTAATTCTTTTGATATATTGCATTGAATAAAATGTACTATTAAAATTAATCTCCCATGTTTCTTTGTACTTTAAAAAAATATAGCTACAGACAATTTAAAAGTTCATATGTGGCCAGGCTCAATGGCTCATGCCTATAATCCCAGCACTTTGGGAGGCCAGGTGAAAGGATTGCTTGACCCCAGAAGTTCAAGACCAGCCTGGGAACCATAGCAAGACCCCATCTCTATAAAAAATTTTTAAAAGTCAGCTGGGTGTGGTGGTGCACACTTTTGGTCCTAGCTACTTGGGAGGCTGAGGCAGGAGGATCACTTGAGCCCAGGAGTTCAAGGATATAGTGAACTATGATCATACCACTGTACTCCAGCCTGGGTGACAGAGTGAGACTCTGTCTCTTAAAAATAAATAAATAAACAAAAGTACATATGTGCTTGCATTTGTGGCTCACATTACATTTCTATTGGACAACACTGGGCTAGTTGATTACTCAGGCCTTGGCCCACTTGGATTAGAAGATGAGATGACAGCCTGTCCCTCCTCGTTTGCAAGTCCTTCCTCAGGGAAGATGGCAGCTGCATCAGTTAGGCTTTTGCTACATAACAAACCACCCCAAAACTTAGTGGCTTAAATAAGTATTTATTTAGCTAACAATGCTGTGAGTCAGCAATTTGGGCTTGGCTCAGCTGGGCGGTTCTTCTGCTGATCTCAACTGGTCATACTCAGTGTCAGTGGTCAGCTAAGTGGCTCTGCTTCAGGGGATTGGCTGGCTGTTGCCAGGGTGACAGAGCAACTGGGCCAGTGCCAGTGTTCCTCATCATCCACCAGGCTAGCCCAGGGTTATTCACACAGTGGTCTCAGGGTTTTAAAAGTAAGAGAATGGAAGCTGCAGGACTTCTTGAGGGCTAGGCTCAGAACTCACACAGTGTCACTTCTCCCACATCTATTGTCCACAGCAAGTCAGAAGACCCACCTAGATTCAAGGGCTGGGTAAATAGGCTCTGCCTCTTTGGTGAGAAGTGCTGCAAAGAATTGTGGCCATTTTTGCAACATACTTACACCAGCTGAGTGGCCCCAAACATCTTCTTCAAGGAGAGCACAATCCTTGCTCCCCAAGCCCTGCTCTTTGTCAGAACCTCATCATGACCTTTATGGGTCCTAGGCAGTTTTGCCTCCACAGGCCCTTTCCTCCACAAACATATATAATATATGCATAAATATATATACATATATATGTATTAAGAATTATCTTTTACAACTACATTTGTATAATGATGTATATAATCTAGCCTGGATTCTTTATTACATATTTATTATTATATTCATTTTTTTCTGATTTAAAATAAATTAAAATTGAAACATTTTGGGGGTCCCTGTGAGTATCTTGGGCACCAGCCCTGGGCCTGTCATGCCTGATGGAGAAGTCAGTCCTGCTCTCTGTGGTTGAGCAAGCAGTGGGCACCTGTAGGCCCAAGTGGCTCAGAGTCTCAGCCATTGCTCCACTACCTGAGAGCTATCCAGGGTGACAGAGGTTGGGGCAGGCATCCTATTATTATTATTATCTTACAATCTGTGAAGGCCATTCCCAACTTCCCTGCCTTTGAGCCTCTCATCCCCTCTTTGAGGTGGGTGAAGCAGATGTTCTATTCACCTTTTTACAGATGCAGAAACTGAGGCTCAGAGATGAAAAATGACTTGCCTGGGGCCCAGGTTCAGACAGAACACACTGGGCTAGTTCCCTGACACCACACAAATCCTAAAAACAACATGCCCCACGGAGTAAATAGTATGGCCAATAGCCCTAGTAAATACAGGACACCTGAAGCCCAGTGCAGTGGCTCACGCCTGTAATCTCAGCACTCAGGGAGGCTGAGGCAGGAGGATTGCTTGAGGTCAGGAATTTGAGACCAGCCTGAGCAAGAGTAAGACCCTGTTTCTACTAAAAATAGAAAGAAATTAGCCAGGCAACTAAAATAGAAAAAATTAGCCAGGCATGGTGGTGCACACCTGTAGTCCCAGCTACTCGAGAGGCTGAGGCAGGAGGATTGCTTCAGCCCAGGAGTTTGAGGTTGCTGTGAGCTAGGCTGACGCCACAGCACTCTAGCCCAGGCAACAGTGAGACTCTGTCTCAAAAAAAATTTTAAAAAGACAGGACATCTGCAAGAGGGCTGGCCTCAGTGGACAGGCCTTGACTGAGTGATTTGTGAGGGACGGTTCCTCGAAAGGCCAGGGAGCATAGGCCACGTGTATTTGGAGTCGGGGAGGGCTGGCTGATCCTTCAGACTTCTGAGAAAATCACTGATGCAGGTCTTCAAAATCAGAACTTGCTTTTGGCTTCTTCCCATATATGTACTCTTGCCTGTTGTTGACAATTTATGTCATCACTGCTGCTATCGTTATTTGGACAGCATGCTAGAAAGGACACAGCTTCAAAGCCAAACAACCCCGTTCCTTCTGTCACCTTGTAGCAGGGTGGCTGACTTAACCTCCCTGTGACCGGGTTTCCTGGAAGCTGGAATGAGCCCAGGAGCACTCACCAACTAGGGTTAGTTTGTGAGGATTAACTGATGAAAAATGCGCAAGTTCTCGGCCCACACTCAAACGCGTGTCCCAGGCCTGGAGGTGCCCACGGTAGGGACCCTTCTTGTTAATGTTTAATCTTCCCGAGGCCCCAGCGTCCTCAGGCCAAGCTGACCCCACAGCAGGACAGTCCCAAAGCCCCCCGCCCCACTCTGTTTCAGGGCCTCCCCATGCGGCCTCTGTGACTAACGTGGATTCATTACCTTGGACCAAGGTACAACAGGTATTCTAGGCATCATGGACATTTTTCTGTGACAACATGAAAATACTGGGATGCTTGTTTCCCATTACAACCACGGGGCATGCGGGGTCTAGTCCTGCCCTCAGAGCCGGCCCCTGTCAGCTGAGAAGGAAGGTGGTGGGGAAGTGGCGGGCGCAGCCTGCACGCCAGTCGTGTTTTCTCCATGCGCCCCAAGCCACTTCAGTGGAGTGAGCCACTCGCTGCTGAGGATGAGAGAAGGCTCCACCGCCCTGAGAACCTCTCTCCCCAAGGCCAGGCCTCTGTACTGAGGCCCAGTGTACCTTGGCTGCAGTGACAACATGTTTCTTGCCACAAGGGCCTCAGGGCCTTATATAAAGTCAGATTCCCAGGTGGAGGAGAGGGGTTCGGCTCAGTTCGGACGGCTATGGAGCACTGCCCATGTGCCAGATGCTGGGGGACAGAGAGCAGCTGGACGTGGTCAGAGCCCCTGGAGATGCTTTAGCAGACGAGCTCAGCTGAGTGTGGAAAGAGAGGAGTGGGGCACCCTGCAGGCACAGAGCGGAAACACCTAATAAACCCAGGTGAGATCAGGGGAGGCTTCCAGGAGAAGGTGATAGCCGACGTGCATGCTGGACGCCAGGCAGACCTGGGGAAGGGTGTGGCGGGCGAAGGGCTCAGCGTGCGCAGAGGCAGAGAGGCTCAGTGGGGCCCAGAGTGCTGGGTATTAACAGTTTGGTGAGGGGCAGGGAGTAGGAGGGAAAGGGGAGCTGGGCAGGGAGGGCCACAGACTTTGTCCCCGAGGCCCCAGAGGCCAGGCAGGGAGGGCTGGGTGGCCAGTGACTCCAGGATGCCTTATTAAAGCTACATTTTAGAATCTTTTAAGTACAGTGAAAGTGTGGGTGAAAGCCATCAAGTGCTGAGGAGGGTGTGGGCCCTGGGGACTCTCCTCCACTGCTGGTGGGAGGAGACTCGGGAACAACCACTTTGGAAAACCATTTGGCAGCATCTACTGAAGTCGAAGACCGCAGCGCCAAGCGCAGCACTCGACACATGGTAAGCGCTCAGCAGAGCCGACGAGTGGGTGCAGAAGCCGAGGAACACTGCCCTTCCCGGGCAGGCGGAGGAGGAACAGCCTGGGGGCGGGTGGAGAGCCAGGCAGCTGCTCTCGCGGGTGGAGGGAGGACGCGGAGGCTTAGGGGCCACGTGGGGCAGGAGCTCGGCGGGACACAGTGTGGACACCTGTTGGACATGTGGAACTACTTGCATTCTTCCTTGTGACCCTCTTTTCCATGTTCACTCATTCTTTCTTCTTTTATTCACAAACATTTCTCAAGTCCTCCCACGTCCCAGGCGCCGTGCTGGGCACTGATGTGTCAGGGAACAAGAACAGCGAGGTCCTCATCCTCACGGAGCCTACGGCCCAGGGATGGAAACAGAGAAACAGGTAAACTGACATGTAAATGCAGGAGACACATCCCCACTTGGACGTCTTCCTGGGTGCTCCTGAGAAGTGGTCATGTCAGTGAAGGTAAGAGAGGAGGTGACCTGCCCAGTGTCACACAGTGTCTCCATTCTAGACTCCACAGCCCAGGCCTGAACCCTTCTGTGGCTTGATCAAAACCTTGAGGGAAGTATGGTAGGGAGCTGCAGGGGGGCGGGCCCTGGCTTGTAGCCCCTCTCTCTGTGCCTAGAGCTTTTGGCCCTGCTCAGTGACACTGGGGACAAGCACGGGGCCAGGTCAGCCAGGTGAGAGGGAGCTGGCTTGGCTGCACAGGCCTGGAGAGGGCAATCTGGGATCTGGACAGGAGCATGAGGGTTGCAGTCAGTGGTGAGTGAGCTCACCGCATCCTAAGAGTCTTCAGACACCTCGACAGGCACCTGTGGGTGATGTCTCCCAAATTGAAGAGTTGAGGAGAAGAAAGGACAGCAGTGATACCTTGCTTCACCCTCAGTGGTTTGGCACAGGGACTGGAGAACAGAGACAGGGTCTGGAAATCCAGATTAGAACTCATCTCTTCTGCATCCCAAGATGGCGTGTACCATTGCCCAGACCCCACCCCCTGCCCACAGCGTCCCAGCCATGAGAGGAGCTCCCTTCCCCGCATCCTATGTCAGACACAGAGCAGGTCCTCCCTCTGTCCGTACCCTATCACATGCCTAGCATGCTGGGCAAGGTGGGAGAACAGTCTGCTCAGAGTCCTCACGGTGTCGGTGGGTCCGAGTGGAAGACGTTGGCAGGAACGTAGATGAGAAACTGAGCAGCTGGGCAGGGCCTCGAACACCACACCAAGGAGACCAGACTTGCCCTTTGGAAGTGTCCAAAGAAGGAAGGGCACAGGGTGATTTGAGGGTTAGGAAAATCACTCTGGAGCAGTGGAGAGAATACAGAGGGGAAGATGAAAATGAGGGCAGAGAGACTGGGGCAGCTTAGACTACTGCACCAGTCCCAGCAAGAGAAGAAAGAGGGCATAGGACAGTGGCAGTGGGGATGGAGAGGAAAGGACAAATGAGAGAAGCATCTAGCAAGGAGGGAAGTGCCCACACCATTAGATGGCTCTGACAGGGGCAGGGTCCAGGGTGTAGTGGGTTGAATGACAGCCCCCCCAAAAAGATTTGCCCACTGGTAACCTGTGGCTGTGACCTTATTTGGTATAAGGGTCTTTGTAGATATTACTAGGTTAAGGATCACCCTGGATTATCCTGATAGGTCCTAAATCCGAGGACAAGTGTCCTTATAAGGGACACAGAGGTGAAGACCACATGAAGATGGAGGTAGAGATGGGAGTGATGCAGCCACAAACCAAGGAACACCTGGAGACACCAGAAGCTGGAAGAGCCCAGAGGAATCTCTTCTCGGGCCCTTTGGAGAGAGCACGGCCCTGCTGACACCTTGACTGTGGGCTCCCGGCCTCAGAAATGTGAGAGAAGAGCTGTTTTAAGGCACCAAGTTTGTAGTCATTGTACAGCAGCCCTGAGACGCTAATCCGCGGGGGTTCATGCAGGTTTCCAGGGTTCGGAGACCCAGCTCTGCCCCGTCCCAGCCGGATTTCCACGTCTCCCTCCTCCCAGGAAGGAGGCACCCCGCTTCCAGCCTGCAGACCCAGACGGGCGAGGCTGAAGCGGATAAAGCTCTCACTCGGGCCCTGCCTTGTGCTAAAAAAACAACCTCCGGTGTGTTGCCACTGGAGGATTAGTCAAATAATTATGAGCTCTGACTTCCCCTGAGTAATTCGGTCGGGCTGACGGCTGAGGCCTCTGGAGGGGTGAGTGGAGTCGCTGCCCGGTCAGCGAGGAAAGACAGCATCAAATACCTCCCAGAAAAGGCCGATCTCCGTGGGAACCTCCAAGAAACCCAACCAGGCTCGCAGGTGGCACACCCCAAACATGAACCAGTTGGGCAAACTCGAGGCCACCAGTGAGCCACCAGCCCTGCACCCCACTCCACGAGGTGAGCTCACCCTGTTCAGGGCCACAGAGATCTCATCTCCAGGGGCCCAGGAACAGCCCTGATGGGGGGCAAAGTGAGCCTCACGAGCACTCGCCAGGCTCTGTTCCGTGGGGCCCAGGGATGGGCAGGCAAGGATGTCCCCACATCATAGGCTGAGGGAGCCTAGTGTGGCAGCAAGCACGGGGGCTAGTGAGCCAGGTTCAAATCCCAGCACCACCTGTTAAAAGCTGTGTGTTTCTGGACAACATAAGTCATTTCACTCAGCCTTAGTTTCCTCATCTCTAAAATGGGAATGATTAGACCCACAGGATAGAGTTGTTTAGAAAATTAAATGAGCTGTTATGTGCCAAATGCCTAGCACAAAGTAGGTGCTTCCGCCAGTTGGCTGTTCTAGGTCCTTTGCATTTTTATATGAGTTTTCATATCGGTTTGTCAATTTCTCAAAAAAAAAAAAATTGTGGTGGGACTTTGTACCTGGTAGTAGCTCAAGAAATTGTTCTGGACTTCAGTCGTGATTACTAACACCAGTACAGCGCTTTATAGCCTGCTAAGCTTTTGCATACCTTCACCCTAACTCTCTCCACAAACCTGCAACATAGGCAGGCGTGCATAGCTGGTGTCCCCCAGTTGTACAATAAAGGAAACTGAGGCTCCAAAAGGCAAAGACTTTTCCCCACGGTCACACTGCCAGTGAGTGAGTGGCAGAAACAAGTTTTGAATGCATGACGTCAGACTCCAAGCCCAGGGCTCTCTCATAAGGGGTCTGAACCGGGGTCTCTAATATATTCTTACTATTCCAGAAGTGGAATAAACTGGACAAAGGGGGGCACTGATTATTCTGGTTACCTTTTTAAAAATCAGTTTCCAAGGCTGGTGCCATGCAAATGTATTTCCGCTGCCCTTATTTGAACGCTTTCCTCTGGCTTCCCTAAAATGTGGGTGTCAGTCTCAATAAGAAGACCATATGCCTTTGTTCTCTTTTAACTTTCTTTCTTGGCAAGAACACAGCTCCACAGAGGAAAAGGGAGAGGAAACGGGGACACATCACAGAAGGAGGGTTTCCGGTTCTGAAGTAAGGAAGAACTTCTGAATGGCGGAGGCTGCCTGGATTGAAATGCCGAAAAGAGTGAGAACTTTTCCAACCGGGGAGTCCTGAGGTTCACTTCTCCCCGAGGGCTAGCAACGGCCTCGACTCTCTGTCCTCAAAGGCCGTCAGAAGTCAGTGTTTGTTCCTCTGACTGCATTCCCCCAGGTGCATGATGGCAGGCATGGGGTTCCCAGACTGGCCCACGCCCCTCGTGGGACCCGTGATGGCGCTGGCGTGCAGTGTACACAGCAGCTCTGAAATACTGGCTTGTCTTGCGCCGGGTTCTCTGGAAACAGTTCCTGGGGTGGAGGTTCCCATGTAGGAGGTGTGTGGGAGGTGTTCTTGGGAACAAGGGGGTGGGGTGCGGGAAGCCAATGGAACAATGTGGCTACAACAGAGATCCCAGTCTAAAGAGTTGGTCCCTCTGTAACCCCTATTGTGACAAGTCATTAGGTGAGAGCTGCCCCGGGGAAGGAACAGGGACTGGCCGTGAGCCCTCAGCGCCCACACGCTGCTCCCAGCCACAGGGAAAATGAGCGCCTCTGTCTGGAGGGGGCGGGTGCCCGCACGCCCACTCCCCTTCCCCGGTCCTTCACTGTGCCACGAGATCAGACCTCTGGCATTCCTGTTCAGAACGGCAGAAGCCCCTTGGGAGGCAACAAGTCCATTATGGGCTCGGCCCAGGAAGAGCAGAGTAAAAATGATGTCGATGCAGAAATATCACCGTCTAGAAGCCATCCTTCGGGACCCTTCCCGAGGCTCATTTGCACCCAGCTCTGGCCAGGCCCCAGCCCCCTGCTGGACCGTGAGCTCCAAGGACGGGGCCTTTTCAGGCCAGCGCCTCGGCCCGTGTCCCGCAGAGCCCAAGCCCGGTGCGTGTTTGATGAAAGGATGAACGAAGGCCTCAGCTCTCAGCTCACAGACCTACGCCCAAAAGCTGAGTTTCTTTTCTCTGTTTCTCACTAGGCTCCCGTGCCCTCCCAGCTTTCCTTCTGTTTTCATGAATCTCAAGGCCCTGGAACTCAGTGATTTCCTTCCTGTCACCCACACTGATTGGGAGAACTCCTTGGCTGACTCATGGGCCGGATAACTGATTAACTGCCGAAAAAAGCCCCCTCCCCGCTTCCCCCGTACCTCTCCTCCCAGTCCCCTGCTCACTCCTGTGGTGAGGAAGGTGGCGCTTCTTCCTCTGCCTACACTAGTGGAAGCTTCTGGAGGGAAGAGGAGGCACTGCCCCGAGCATGCAACCCTGAAGGGCTAAGGTTTACCTGGGACCTAGAGGGCTGTGGTCATGACGGAAATCTCCAGAGAGGCAGGGGATGCCTTAGGGGAGGAGACATTTTCCTGCTTTCGCACATTCCTTTAGCAAATGTTCCTGGTACACCTGCTACAGGCAGCAGGTCCCTGCCCTGTAGGACCACGGAGCCTAGTGCCACCCTGTGTTAAATTCTTCATGGGGGAGGTGGAGGCTGCAGCCCAGAGATAAAGCGCCCAACACGACTGCGATTTCTTTGGGGTAGGGATTGGGGCCAGCAAAGGCTTAGCAGAGGAGGAGGGTCAGCTAAGCTGAGACAGAAGGAAAAGGGGAAATTGGGGCGGGGGAAGGGGGATATTGAGAGTGCAGGGAAGAGTCCAGGCTAGGGGAACAACATCTGCAAAGTCCACAGTCAGACAAGGGCCTCAGAGCTCCAGGAAAGGTGCAATATCCTGTCTGGCCCAAACGCAGAGTGGTGGGGAAGCCAAGGGACTGGTGGGGACAGAGAAGACGGGTGGGCAGGGCTTGAGAAGGGAACAAACAGCTGGCACCACACTAAGACTGAGACCACCAAGACCCCCAAGACTAGGGATGTCCCCAGGAAGAATTGGGTTCTTAGAAGTGAGTAAATTATCAGCTGAGACAAAGCCAAGAGCAGCCCCTTAGAGAACTGCCCAGAGCTGCGCCCAAGCTCCCGCAGCCCCAGGAAGGGAGGCCCAGCAGCAGCCGCAGCGGCAGCAGGGGGCTTGCCGTCCAGAGCAGCCTGCCCGATGCCAGCATGGCGAGGGCTTCCCTGCCCCGTGCAGAGCTTTGCCCACACGGCGCTTCTCAAGTGGCGCCTCCTAGTCACCCTGCCGGCCACTCTCCCCACACCGGCCTCCTGCCCTGCTTGGCTTTTCTCCGTGGGCCCCTCACCATCCTCACCTCAGCATTTTACTGACTACCTGCGAATGGTCCGTCTTGCCCTCACGTCTTGCCTGTTTTGTTCACCGCTGTATCCCGGGAGCCCAGATGCTGGCCACAGAGCAGGTGCTCAGTAAATATTTACAGAGTGAAGAACTGCTAACAATAGCCCCTGTTTAATACCTAACCACGTGCCAGACTCTGCCTTCACACCTCCTCTCGTTCACCCTCCCAGCGGCTCCCATTTCAGAGATGAGCAAACTGAGGATGGGGACCTAGAGACGGTTGTTCCGAGTACTCATCTACTACATGGCGGAGCGGGATGCAAACCCTTAGATTTGGTATCTAAAATCGCTGCAGCTGAGTTCCCTCGGGAAAAATGGCTTCAGCCTGTCCAAGAATAGACGGTATCTAAGCAGGGCATGTATTTTTACACCCCTCCCCACCATGTGCACAAGCACACATTTCACAAACCAAACTCCAACAACTCAACGCTCAAATGTGGAGGGCAGATTTGCTGAAGTGGTGGCGTCGATTGTTAGTGGCAGCAACCTCCAACTCACAGACGCAGGTCAGGACTTTGTCGGCAAATCTGTTGGGGGAAACTCCTGGAAATGGAGATGCGCTGTCCCACAGCCTGTGCGGGGTGGTTCCCGCGCTAGCCCGGGAAGCCTGTGAACTCCCAAGTCCCTCCTGGGTTCAAAACTGAGCCTCGATGCCAAGAATCCAGGAGAGCCAGATGGGAGGCCGCCTGCGGGGGAGCTGTTAGAGGAATCGTGCTCTCTCCCTAGGATCCCACTCTCACGGCCATTGCCGTGTCCGGGTTTCTTATTTGTGCCGTGAATAAACAGCATGGACAGAGGGTGGGACACCGACTAAGGCCCTGTGTCATCTCACGCCCTGGCCACCCCACGAGGGTGCAAGGGGTCCTCATACTCTCGAGGATGGGGTTCTGGCCGGGCACAGTGGCTCAGGCCTGCAATCCTAGTACTCTAGGATGCTGAGGCGGGACGATTGCTTGAGCTCAGGAGTTCGAGACCAGCTGGAGCAAGAGCGAGACCCCGTCTCTACTAAACATAGAAAAATTAGCCGGGCGTTGTGGTGCTCACCTATAGTCCCAGCTACTCGGGAGGCTGAGGCAGGAGGATCCCTTGAGCCTAGGAGTTGGAGGTTGCAGTGATCTATGATGACGCCACTGCTCTCTACCCAGGGTGACAGAGTGAGACTCTGTCTCAACAACATCAATGAAAAAAGCATGGGGTCCTGAGCCAGTCTTGGGCTCCGGGCAGACTGCAGTCTAGAACATGAGGTTCCAGTTCGCTCTGTCCACCACTAGTTTGGAAAGACTGTTGTCCAGAGAGGGTGAGAAGCTGTCCGCCAGGCTGGTGTCCATCGTGAGCTCCAAGTGCATCTCTTGCAAACCGCTCCAAAGCTGCGCCTCCTGGCGTGTTGGTTCGAGTGAGGAGCAGTCAGATTTCATCACATGCCGAGAGCGCAGCCGCGCCACCTCTTCCCCCGTCAGACAAAGTTTAGAAGTTTCGAGCAGCTCTTTGCTGGTGTCTTTGGGGGAGAAAAGGATGATACAGATGACTGTATCTTTCACTTCCCAGACCCCACGCAGTTCACTTTTAAGATTTGGAAATTTTATGAAATCCCTCAGACCAGCGTCTTTCTACATTTTCTGTGGTTTAACTCTCCCTGGGTCTTTTTGCTTAGTTTTTGGCTTTTTTTTTCTTTCTCTCTTTAAACCTGAGAGGTTTTTTTCCTCCATTGTTTCTTAAATGAACCAAGTACTAACATTTCCAACACTCACTACAGGCCTTGAACTTGGACAGCAAATGCATAATGACCTGCACGCAGTGGATCCCTCTGTCCGCTCGAGCCCCCAGCATGAACCGGGGTTCTCAGTGCCCTGACCTGCCCTCTCCTTAAGAGCCTGCCCTCTGCAATCCAGCCTCTGAGCGTCGGCTCAGCCTGGTCCCTCCGGAGAAGGCCTTTGCTTCCCACCCACCTGTCCAAACTGGTACCTTTGTCATTGCCCAAGACAAGTCCCTCTGGTCTTTTCTGACCACTGCATCCTGAGGACATTCACTCTCCTCCTACCTCCTGAAGGGTTATCGTCTGCTTCACCAATCTGGTAGCTAAATTTGACCCTCTATAATTATCTTGAAAAAGACTAAATTAATTATAAAGACATGAATATGTATTTTAGAAAAATTAACTACCCTACCCCCACCCACCCCCACATTAACCCATTATGATCCTGGTTGGGACTCCGTGCTATTCACTCTTCATGCGTTCACGTGCACGCAAATAGGCTGCAACCACCAGAGTCAGCGAGGCCCGGGCTCACTGAGTGTGCAGCTGGGCAGGCCCCGTACATCCCTGCTCGAGCCTACCTGCCAAGACTCCAGAACATTCAAAAGCATCTCTGGTGTGGTGGGGCATTGGACAAAGCCCCCAGAGGCCTGCAGAGCAGGGCCCCACCTCCTTTTCACAGGTGAAGAAGGCACTGGGAAGTTAATGGGAGTCATCTCAGGTCACAGAGCTAGTAAGAAAGAGAGTGAAATTGGAACTTGGGTCTTCTGACACATCCAGCTGTTCTGGGAAAAATGCTGAGGACGCTTGACTTCCCTAAACCTTACTCCCTGAGTGCCCGTCTCTGCAGAGCTGAGGTTAGCTGACAGCGTGTTGCAATCTCTCGCCGCTCGCCAAGCAGCCAAGCCTAGGTTCCCATCTGTGGCCTGACATGTGTCCTCAGAGGCAGCCCCTCGAAACACACCTGGGGTTCAGCATCTGCTGGGGTGAGTCATAAACCATCCGCCAGCTGTCACCTCACCTTCAGTGCAGGTCCGTGGGAAGCTTGTTTTCTTTGGCTGACATTAAACAGCTGCCTCTGACATGTGGTTGGATGCAGGGCATCCATGGAGTCAAAGGCAAATAGACACGCAGGAAAAACAGATTTGTAGAATGCAAACGCTCCAGGGGGCCAAGAGCGGGCTTCTCCTTACAAAGCTCCCACGGCGGTTAGGGATGTCATCTGCTTCAAGGAGACAGATGGGGACATGCTGGTAAACTCATCTCAGTGACTTGGGGGAGCGGCAGGAACGCCTGGCTGTGTGGGTGTGACCCAGGATGGCAGCGTGAGGCCCAGAGAGCCTGAGCCTGAGCTCACACTTCTGCGAAACTCAGACCGGCCAGTCAGCACAGCCGCTCGGGGGCCTGTCCTTTCGGACAATCCATGCTGAAATCCCAACCGCAGTGGGCGGCGGGTATGCCTTGATGATTAATAGCCGAAGCTTCATGCTGGTGTCACCACGCCCTCCAGGGACTTCTTTATTTCACTTTATTTCAACGCTGGGCAGCGTGTGGAGGAAGGTTCTTCAGGAGAACCCTGGGGAGTGTGGGAAGGCTTTGGGCACCAGCCAGGGCCCCCAGGCCCGCTCTAGCAAGAGCCTCCCAAAGGGCCACCCCAAACGGTGTTAGGTCCTTTAAGAACAACAGTTTCTTTTCATTTACTATTACATATTGATTTTGATGTGTTTTAGGATAGACTGAGCACATCAGACTCATGAATTCATGTGTTTTATTATTTAGGAGAAGGCTGAACACTTTTTAAAGTGAGTTGACTAAAGGCACTCGAAACTTTTAAGCAAATAATAAACAGGCCACAAGTGGCCATGGCAAAACTCTGGTGGGGGAGCTTGAACATTTGGAGTTTGGGAAACACTGCTTTCTTGGAGCATCCAATATTCATGCCAAAAATGTCGACTGAGCCTAGCTCCAGCTGGGCAGATGGTTAGAGAGAGCTCTCTGAAACCATGTGAGCCCACTGCCAAGCTTCCAACGTGTATGAAACCGAGATTGGTATGGTAAGCAGAGTGAGAGGGTTTTTTGTAATGGTTTGTTATAATTAGGAGAATGTCACACGCTGGGCCCTGGGGTAGAGATGAAAAGCGGCCTCCAAGTGGGCTAGTCACAACCAGGCTATCTAGTGGCATCTGAAAGGGCAGGGAGGGACTGATGAATGGAACTGAGCGGAAGTGGGTCCTCAGTCTTTCAACTCGTTAGACTATTGGGGGGAAAAAAGCAGCAGAAAAAAAAGAAAAAAAGTTACAATTCTTTCTATAAAATAGATCTATGGTCTCTTTTGAGCTTTTTGCTGAAGAATATGGTGTTTAGATAGCTATAATTACAGTGTATGTATACGTTGTTCTGTTTGGACTTATTAACCAAACATTAATTCATTTGGGCTTTTACGGAAAGTGGATCAGGTGCAGAGTTCTCAAATGGGGTGTGAATTAGAATCACCTAGGAAGCTTGTTAACATGCAGATTCCTGGGCAGGAATTCCTCTCAGGATTCTGATCCAGTTGGTCTGGGGCGGGCCTGGGCATCTGCATTTTAACCAGCTCTTTAGGTTGGCTGAGAAAGGGGTTCCTGGACCTCACTTTCAGAAACCTTGATACGTAGGGGATAAACATGACTCAGATGTGGATTCCACCCTAGGAATCTAAGGGAGGGAGATGAGACACCTACCATAAGTCACCAGGCAGAAAGCATCCAGTATGGTAGGAGAGCACAGAATAAAGTGCAAGGGAGCTCCAAGGAGGGCAAAACTGCTCCAAATAACACGTGCCTTGTGCATCGCTCTGATAAAAAGCTTCATTATTTTGTGTCCATGACCAACAGAGAGCCATTTCAGGGAGGGAGCTGGGTCTTGGTCATCCTCCAGCCCAGTGTCTAGCACAGAACTAGGACTGCAGTGGGACTCATTCATGGCTCTCTGGATAGATAGATGGACAGGTGGAAGGAAGGAGGAAGGGAGGGAAAGAAATTCTTTCCAAGGATGGTGGCTTCTTTTTAAAAGGCATTTGTTAATCTGTAAATCTCTGAGATGCATGAGGGGTTTTGCTTTAAGGTGGGTGAGGGCGTCTTTCCTGGTGTTTATCCCTCTCCCACCACCCACACCCTCAGGCGCTATGGCTTCACTCTGTGCTCCTGAAGATTTCGCATTTTTTTTGTGTTGTATTCCAACCTACCTTGAATTATTTATTCATAGTGTTAATTCTAAATCTTGACAAAGATTCATTTGTAGGATCTCACCTCCAAATACCACCAACACCAACACTTTGAACCATAGCACATGGGCACTCTAGGAGGAGTGGCAAGTGATGGAATTAAAGCCACAGTGAGAAGATGTGCCAGCTCTTCTTGATCCTGCCTTAGCCACTCACAGCCTGTCTTCAAAGGATCCCTCAGGGGCTCCCTTGATTCTTTTGCTAAGCAGAGAAGGCAGGATATGGGGAGGTGATGTAGGATCTTACCTCTCATTTTGGTGAAGGTAGTGGGAAAAAAATCCTCCTTACTTGTCTTGGATATTAGAAGTCAGATGCTGGTAGCAAGAACTGGTGATCTTTTGAAACTACGTGGCAATTTGTGAGGAGCTGCTTAAGCCAAACACAACCTCCCCATATCCTGCCTTCTCTGCTTAGCAAAAGAATCAAGGGAGCCCCTGAGGGATCCTTTGAAGACAGGCTGTGAGTGGCTAAGGCAGGATCAAGAAGAGCTGGCACATCTTCTCACTGTGGCTTTAATTCCATCACTTGCCACTCCTCCTAGAGTGTCCATGTGCTATGGTTCAAAGTGTTGGTGTTGGTGGTATTTGGAGGTGGGATCTTTGGGAGGTAATTAGGATTAGATAAGGTCATCAGAGAGGGGCCCCAGGATGGGTCTGGTGGCTTTATAAAAAGAGGAAGAGAGACCTGAGATGGCACACTCTTGCCCTCTGTGCGATGCCATGTTATGTATGACACAGCACGAAGGCCCTCACCAAGTGCCAGCACCATGCTCTTGGAATTCCCAGCCTCCAGAACTGTGAGCTAAATAAACCTGCTTTCTTTATAAATTACTCAGTCTGTGGTGTTCTGTTACAGCAACAGAAAACAGACCAAGACACCATGGTATAAATTCACCTAAGGAAAGAAAATTGGACACATGTGTTAGAAGAATCTGGAGACTCCCTCTGAGAGAATCAGAACTGCTAAGGCCAGGGTTTCCTTAAGGACTTCACATGCTTGCTCCATGGTCTGGAGCAGGACTTGATCTTCCTTTATCCAAGTATCTCTTTCCTTATTAAACTACAGCCCTGGCTCAGGGGGACATGCTTCGGTGGGGGGTGATCTGGTTCCAGCCCTGGCCCATCGCTCACTAGCTCAGGGACCTTGGGCAAGATTTGGTCTTCTCTGGGCATCAGTTTCCTCCTCTGTACCCAGGGCTGTTGGGAGGATTAATGGACTAATGCATGTGAAATGTGTCTGATGAGCTCTGACAGATGTCAACTACCACTGCTCTGGAAGAAATGAATTTGTGATTTAGTAGTAGGTATATTTTTTAATTAACACAGTAAATAAGATCTAGCAGTAGGTTTAGTATTCTATTTTATTTTTTCAACATATTTTTTTCTGTTCTTGTTCTGTCTTATTTTCTTCAGGGACTCCAAATACATGTATATTAGGCTGCCCAATGTCCCACAGATCACTGATGCTCTGTTTGCTGTTTTCTTTCTGTGTTCTTTTTTCTCCGTGACTTTCTTCTCCTTGTGTTTCAATTTTGATAGTTTCTCTTGCTCTGTGTGTCTTCAACCTCACTAATCTTTTCTACTGCAGTGTCTAATCTGCTGTTAATTCCACCCAGTGTGTTTTCCATTGCAGTTGTATTTTTTATTTCTAGAAATTTGATTTGGGTCATTTTTATATCTTCCACGTCGCTACAAAATCCTCATGCTTTCCTTTACCTTTTACACATATGGAGAACCCATTTTCAATAGCTGTTTTAATGTCCTTGTCCACTGATTCTATCATCTGTGTTTTCTTCTGGGTCTATTTCTATTGCATAATTTTTCTCCTCAGTATGGATTACATTTACCATAGCTGGGGCTTATGTATGTATTTATTTATTCTGCCTTTTTCCACATGTTCTAAGCTGGGGCTTTTTGATTGGATACCAGACATTGTGAATTTGACAGACACATTGGGTGCTCAATTTTTTTGGTTTTGTTTTCTTTTAAATATTTTTGGGCCTTGTTCTGGTGCACAGTTAATTAGAAACAGTTCAATTTTTTAAATCAAAGGTCAGCAAACTATAGCCCATAGGCCAAATCTGGCCCCCCTATCTGTTTTTGTATGGCTCATGTGCCAAGAATGATTTATACATTTTTAATTGATTGAATATATCAAAAGAATACTATTTTGTGGTGTGGGAAAATTAAATTAAAAATTCAGTGTCTATAAAGTTTTGTTGAACACAGTCACTCATCATTTACGTATTGTTTATGGCTGCTTTCGTGTTACCACCACAAGGTCGAGTTGCTGAAACAGAGACTGCCCGTCCCTCGAAGCTAAGAATATTCACTCTCTGGCCCTTCACCCACACAGTTTGCCCGCCCCTGCTTTTCAGGCTTATCTTTAAGCATTGTTAAGCAGCACAGGAGCATCCTTTAGTCTAGGGCTAATTTTGCCCCACTCTACCTGATGTCTCATCAATTATGTTTTCTGTTCCAGCTGGTGGGAAAGGGAACTATTCGTGGGCCTGTGTGAGCTCCAGCTTTTGTTCTCTCTCATCCTCTGGCTGGTTCTTTCCCAGCCTCAGGTAGTTTCCTCGCAGGCAAATGCTGCTGATGACTCAGCTGCAGACTCCAGGGGGGAACCCTCTGTGCATCTCCAGGGCTCGCTCTCTGAGTACTCTGCCCTGCCAATGCTGGCGGCTTGGCCTCCCGAGTCCCCAGGTCTGTCGACTCAACACAGACAGACCAGCAGGCTCCATTTGAGTCTCCCTCTTTTGACGGTGGCCTGGGAACTTTCCAGGCAGTAAGCGATCATGGGGCTCAGTGGGTTCGTTTCCCTTCTCCCAGGGACCACTGTGCTGTGCTGCCTGTTGTCTAATGTCTGAAAGCCATTATTTCATAAATGTCATCTGGATTTTTAGTTGTTAAAGGTGGGAAGGTAAATCCAATTTCTATTAGTCCATAATTGCCAGAAGCAAACTATTAATAAGTGCTATGTTTCAAAAGGTGAGTGTAAATTTATCTTTATATAGCAACAGTAATACAACATGAAAATATTTATAATTTTTGTTAGTGATAAACTCACAGGTATTGCTAATTCTACTGGAGTTTGTTGCCTACATTGATAATTGCTGGAAACGCTAAATTCCAATTACAGGTTATTAAAGACGAAATTTTCTTCCACACCAATTTATAAACCTGCTGAATTTTATCCATAGCGCCCTGGGAGTTTGTCCAGGGACCCCTGAATAAGAGCCTCTGTGCTAAGGTGCTAATAGTAATTTTTTCTTCTGAGTATCCAAGACCCTTTCATGGCACTTACTGCTAATTGCCTTGTGGCGAATTGCTTATATAGTCTCATATTCTGTATAAAAGAAGCCTCAGTTTTTTCTCAGTGGGCAAAAACATCCCAGTACTTTTCAGCATAGTATCCCTGTTTCACCATCCCTAAATAGCCCTTGTTTATGCTATTTTCTGGGCTGATCAGTGTCTCCACATTCTTTATGAACTGCAGTCACCATAATTAGCCTAAAAACTCAGCTCAGGGCCTCATGCCGAGCCTGACGGCCGAGTCTTCCTGTCTCTGCATGACAATTTTCCCAGACATTCCAGTAGCACACTGACTTCTTAACAACACTGCACTTCTGGTTTGCATTCTGTTTATGACAAAAACTGATCTTTGAGTTGCTTCCTTTCATAACTATAATCTTACTTTTTGTTTTAAAACCAATTCTCTATTTGTTCATTAAAAAAATCCCCACTAAATGTTCTTTTTTTTGGTCATAAATGTTTGTGATCTTGATCTATGTTTGGGTCATTCTGTCATCCACTGAAATCCTGAGACTTGAATAGAATTCTTATTTCACTTTAATCATGAAGATTAAGATTCAAAATCTCTCTTTAGAAGATTGAAAGGGATGTGGTTACCAGCTAAAATTTGGGCCACCGATAGCTCTTACAGCTCCCACTCATGTCGAATGGGACCCTGAGGAAAGCTCTCCCCTCCCTGTCCTGTAAAGGAATCCTCTTTCCAGCATGTTTGTATCATTATACAATACAAAATTCACCTCTTTTAAGTATTGGATTCAATGAATTGTAGTAAATTTGGAGCTGTGCAACCTTCGTCACAATCCGATTTCCCTTACCCCAACGTGGTCCCTTGTGCATTTGATGGCCACCACTAATCTTTCTGTCTCTATAGATTTCTTTTCTGGACATTTCATATAAGTGGATTCACACCCTCCGAGATCTCTGTGATTGGCCTCTCACCTGTTGCAGTGTTCAACCGTGTTACAGCATGTCTCGGTAAGTGCTTCATTCCCACTCACAGAAACAGAGAGTAGGAGGGTGGTTTCCAGGGGCCGGAGTCAGGGTGGTGGGGGAAAGGGGGAGATGTTAGTCAACAGGTACAAACTTTCAGTTATGAGATGAAAAAGCTCTGGAGACCTAAGGTACAGCATGGTAACTATAGTTAATAATAATGTATTGTACACTTGAAATTTGCTGAGAGTAGATCGTAAGTATTCTCAACACATAACACACAGACACACACAAAGGGTTTTTTTTTTACAAAGTACTTCATTCCTTTTCATTGCCAAGTAGTATTGCACTGTATGGATTCACCACATTTTGTTTAACCCATTCACCAGTTGGATATTTGGATTGTTTCCATTATTTTTGCTATTATAAATCACATTGTTATGAAGATTTATACATGAGACTTTGCACGAACATACGTTTTTAATTCTCTTGGATAATACTTAGGAATGGAATTACTGGGTTGTGTGTTAAGTTTATGTTTAACATTTTTTTTTTTTAAATCAAACTGCTTTCAAAGTGGCTGCATCAATTTGCACCTTCACCAGCAATGTTTGAGGGTTCTTGCTCCCCCTCAGTTCTACCTGCCTTCTTCTCAGAGTGGTTATCCTACCCACCTCCACAAAGTCTGTGACAGCTAGAGGACAGACTTCCAAAACATAACAGACTCCGTACAGCTGGGGAACCACCTTTGTGGGTCACCCCACCCCGTCTCCCAACCAGGTTTGACAAACTTTCTATTCTCTTGTTTTGAATCTTGTTACCTTATTTACTAAAACACAGTTTTTGTTTACACAATAATTTTCCTGTATTTCTTTTGTTTCGGCTCCTGTCCCCTGTACATGGTACTCATATAACCTTTCATGGAATTTAGGCTTTTTTTTTTTTTGAGACAGAGTCTCACTCTGTTGCCCAGGCTAGAGTGCCATGGTGATGTCAGCCTGGCTCATGGCAACCTCAAACTCCTGGTCTTAAGGGATCCTCCTGCCTCCCGAGTAGCTGGGACTACAGGTGTGCACCACCATGCCTGGCTAATTTTTTCTATTTTAGTAGAGAGGGGTCTTGCTCTTGCTTGAACTCCTGATCTCAAGCGATCCTCCTGCCTCGGCCTCCCAGAGTGCTAGGATTACAGGAGTGAGCCACTGCGCTGGGCTGGAATTTAGTTTATACACATCTGTTTGCCCCAACTAGACAAGCCCTTCAGAGGGCGACATTTTTGTACCCTACAAGACTAGCACAAAACATGGCATAAAGAAGGTCTTAAAAATATTTATTGAGTCTGGGTGTGGTGGCTTATGCCTGTAACCCTAGCACTTTGGGAGGCTGAGGCAGGGGAACTGCATGCGCCCAGGAGTTAGATGCCGCAGTGAGCTATGATGATGCCACTGCACTCCAGCCTGGGCGACAGAGTGAGACCCTGTCCCTACACCCCCGCAAAAAATTTTTTTGAGTAAATAGGTGAAGATTCATTTTTATTTTGTTTCTATTCTTTTTTCCCCCAGGTATATATAACCATAAGAAATAGAAATAGAAATTGAAGAGTCAATGTACACATTTGGTTCAAATATATACTAATTTCCATGTCAGCCTGTGTTCCTTTGAAGGGGGCATATATTTCCTGAGGGATCCAATCATGTCCAATGTGTCATGTGAAATGTGACCATTGAAGAGATGATGACATGGGATGTGATAGCTTTTACAGAAACTTTAGGGAGAAGTCCAAGTCTTTCCACTTATATGGAAAATCTGAGGCCTGGGCCAGTGAAGTGACTTGCCCAAGGTCACCTCTGTGTGCTAGTCAGTCCTAAGGGTTAGCTCCCCTCCTGGAGGAAACCCTGCCATAAAGAGAGGGGTGCTGGAATGGTGGGAAGATGAGGAAGTGTTGCAGAGAGAGGAGGGGCTGCGCTCTGGTAGGATCCTGAATGCCAGGCCTGAACAGCCTTCTGGAGGAAAGGAAGGCTTTGGGGTAGGCTGTGAAATCACTCAATCAGTATTCTAGTACTAACAGATTAATATGGGATGGGCAAGATTAGATGGAGTTAGGAGATCAGCTGGGAATGGTCTAAGAGTGAAGCAAGAAGGGAGGGCCTGGTGTGGAGGAGAGTTCACAGAGAGAACTAGGGAAGGCAGAATCACCCAGTTATGCAAAATGTCTGGATGACTGGAGTCTGCAAGCCTGGGAAATGGTGGTCTCGGTAATAGCAGTAAGGAAGACGGGATAGAAGTGCAGGTGGGCTGATCACGTAAGTGCCCTCTATGGCCCTGGGGAGAGCCTAGTGGGCCAGAGTGCTACCTTGCACTCACTGCTCTGTCCCAATATGGGCTTGACCATGCACGAGTGTGTGACCTTGGGCAAATGACTTGATGACTCTGTGCCTCAGTGTCCTCATCTGTAAAAAAGGGTGACAGCAACTACCTCCTCAGGTTGTAGGGAGAGTCAGATTAGGCGATACACTGAAGGCACTTAGAGCTGAGCCTGCTGCATAGGGAGCAATCAGTTCACACTAGCCTCGGTTCCTCTTAGTCATGTAATTTATCTCTGTCCTTGCAAAAAACAACAACTGGGGAGTGTCCAGCTGGAAGCAGCGCTCACTGCAGAAGCTGCTTCAAGCTGACATTCCATGCTTGAAGCTCTATATAACGTGAGAGAGAAATTATCTTATCTTTTGGAGTTTGTGGTAATCTTTTAAACTTGCTAGTTGAAAGTTTCTCAAAAGAATTAGCATTTTTTAAAAAATGCTATGTCCACACAATTGTCCAAGTCTTACATCAGTCATATCTGAAAGATTATTTAGCTAAAATGTCTAGTGTGGTTTTCAAATGGCACTCATGGGGCCTTGGGCAATCTCAGATAGGATTCTGGGGCTGTCCTGGGAAAAGGGGAGCTAGAACTCCCACCTCCTCTTTGACTAGAACTGCGCCTCTTTAAGCTGTCATATATTGTGTTTCTTTGTAAGAGGTATATGATTTTATTTGAAGACAGCTTTCCCTTTTTTTAACTCCTGTAACAGAAATTTACTAAGTATGCCAGATTGATAATAACAATCAAATGATAAACCTTCAAAAATGAAAATATATTTTATATAAAACATCAAACTTTGAATGGCTAGACAAATTGATGAAACAGTTTCTGAAGACTAAAGAAGGACAAAATTTCATATGATATAAATATCATACCTTTTCAATGCAGTGCTGTTATTATTTTGCATTTTTCTAACTGGTATAGGTATCCACATCAAGACTCCATAATTCTCTTTAGAAAGAGTTGGGAAAAATGAAAATCGAATCTTGGGCAAGCATTTCATGCTTGCCCCTATCTGTTTAGGAAACAAAGTATTTCACAAAAGAGTCACATTCCATGAATAGTATGTCTGTTCTGCCTTAAATGTAATCATTTCCTCAGTAAAGTCTGATTCAGACAAAACATCTTAGGAAATCCAAAATCACGTAGTTTGCAGACAACTGAATGTCATATTACTTTCTGAATTTCATGAAGATGTTTTCAAAATTAATTCTGCCATGTTAGAGTATGCTTTTAAGCTCAGATACATGCTATTATTTCATGGTCTTTACTGCCATGGATGTCAAATTCAGTTATTTCCTATATTTTCATTAGACTCCCTTTTTTTGCAGATGTACATACACGCTTATTTATTTACAGAAGCTTTGGTTTTTAAATGTGGGTTTCGAATATATTTTTAGATACTAAATAAGTCAGTAGGGAGGAGGAGAGTATGGGATTAAGAACAGAGACCTTGGGACAGGCTACCCAGGTTCTGTTCCCAGCTCAGCCACTCCCTGGCTCCATGACTTTGCATGGGTGACTTCGGTTCTCTGTGCCTCGTTTTCGTTATCTGTCAGGTGCAAATGATAACTGTGTCTCTCTCACTGGGCTATGCAGATTATAAGAGTTAATATATATGTAAAGCACTTAGAATAGCACCTAGTACACAGTAAGTACTCAATAAATGTTAGCCATCATTAGCTATTCTTGATTTCCCAGTGTTGTCAGGGTATGCTGCATTTGGTTTAATGAAATGAATAGTCTAGTTGCTTTAGCAACTTTTAAGCAATCTTTTAAGATTGCTAAGGGAGACAACAAATTAGCACTCTTTACACAGTTAGAATATAATTGAAGATATTCAACTTAAAGACCCTGCTGGTCATAAGTCCACACACGGACTCTCAGGGTTGACAGGACATTGCAGAGCACCTTGTTCAACACCTTTAAGGCCAAGGCCCAGGGGGTGAAGTCACTTGCAGAGAGCAGCCAGGATGAGGTTGCTTAGTTGATATTTCAGGCTCTTGGAGGGATGCAGCAAAGTTTCCGTTATGGACATCAATTATCACGGCACTGATAAGCCTATTATTGAAGCAGTCTATGCCATTCAGAATGATAATAAAAACATTTACATATTTGGAACTGTCAATATACAAAGTATATATAGGAAAGTAAACTGATTTTGCACTATAACCTAATGTTATTATTTACTACACTGATAGCAAATGTTTTGCAATTGGGGTGTTTCTATATGTTTTTATTTTAAATATCACTTGAAAGACAGTCTTTACTTAAAACTATTATAAAAATCAGGCTGACGTATTAGAAGTAGAAAAGCCTGAAACTTTGGAACAGTTCAGAAGGTGCAGAGACAGGACACACTGCAGATAGTCAAAGTTTTATTTAACATTATAGAACGTTTAAAAATAAACAAAATAATTTTCTTGCATTTTTGTTGTGTAACTTAGAAAAATGTTTTCGATCGCTTTTAAAACCATGAAGTTTACCCCAAACGAAGTATGCTATGCAGCCAGTCCTTACTGCTTGGATAAGCACTGCTCTCACCGGCGGCTGGGGTAGGAGGTAGGCTGCTGACTTCCCTGCAGGCAGGTGGCTTTTTCCTACTCGAATTGACGATGTTTTTTCTTGTTGTGGCTCTCGATTGCCCTTCTGAGTGCTTCGTCCTGCATGAGATCTGACATTTTTATATCTGTGTGGCTACAGCCAATTTTAGGACAACTGCGAGGAAGAAAGAAAATCGAGTCAGTCCACTTAACTGCCTTGAGCATAAACTTCTTTCACATTAAGTATTTAAGTGGGGACATTTTACCAAAAAAGGAGTATGTGTTAAAAGTCAGGACTGATTTTATTCACTGAGTGCCTGCTTGAGCCAGGCCCTGTCTAGGTGCTGGGGACACAAGCCATGCATGAGCAGTGCCTACTTCATGGAGCTAGCTTTCTTGCTTTCTTTCTTTCTTTTTTTTTTTTTGAGACCGTGTCTTGCTCTGTTGCTGTCAACCTGGGTAGAGTGCGGTGGTGTCATCATAGCTCACTGCAACCTCAAACCCCTGGGCTCACGCTATCCTCCTGCCTGTCTTCCGAGCAGCTGTGACTACAGGTGTGCACCACGCCTGGCTAATTGAGCTTACTTTCTAATGAGGGAGACAGGCGATCACTAAGTAACTAGATAAATGGTTGCTGTGAGTTCAGGTACATTAAGTGCTAGGAAGGCAATGAAGCAGAGTCCAGGAGAGAGCGTGCTGGGGCCAGAGCAAGCCCCACCGAGGAGGTCAGAGCGTGGCAACAGGTTTGCGTGTGATCCAGGCTGAGGCAGCAGCGAGTGTAGACGCCGAGGAGGTCCAGCTTGGTGCTCTGGAGTGAGAGCAAAGTGTGTGTGGCTGAAGTGACCTGGGCAAGAGGGAGAGCAGTTGGAGGTGAGGTAAGAGGGCAAGCAGGGCTTTGGATTTTATCTTAACGATGAAGAGGCAACACAGGAGGGTTTTGAGCTAGTGGAGCGGTATGATTTCGTTTACACTTAAAACATTCCTCTGGCTACTTAATGGAGAACACAGGCAGGGAGGCAAGAGTGGAGCAGGGAAACTAGTTTGGGGGAGCCCACGGGGGTTCGGAAGAGAGACGAGGGCAGCTCAGCTGAGGGTGGTAGCGGTGATTGGCTTCAGGACACACCTGAGCGTAGAAGCCAGCCGACTTGCTGGTGGAGTGGATGTGGAGTGTAGAGGAAAGGGAGGAGCTGAGCTTCATTCAGGGGTTCGGCCTAGGCAGATGGGCGGCTGGTGGTGCCCTTTATCGTGACGGGAGCTAATGGGCAAGGCCAGCCGGGGCATGGCATCGGGAGTCCTGACTGGCATCGTTCCCTCTGGAGAGCCCACTAGACCTCCCAGTGGAGAGATCGTGGGTTCTCTGGGACTCGGTGGAAAGGCTGTGGCTGAAGAAATCAGCATGCGAGTCACCAGAAACGGGGGGAACTTAAAGCCACGGCTCTCTTTAGATGTGGTCTCCTCTGAAGGCCGTGGGCGGGACGAAGTCGCCTGATTGCTTCTCAGCGTGAACCAGGCTTTGGTAGAGTAGAGGCCCAGTGTTTGGAGTCAAGCTGACCTAGGTCTAATTCTCTCTCTACCACCTACTTGCTGCTTATGAGACTACGGGCAATTCACTTTACCTTTCTGAGCCTCTGTTTCTGCTGACTTAAAATGGGGAGAGAATCCATTTTATGGGGTGACAGGCAACACAGTGCTCAACGATGTCCATTCCCTTCACCATCTCCTACGACTATCATTTGTTCCCTGACCATCATTCTTCCAAGAAGTTTTAAAGTTCCGGATCTATTTATATCTCGCATATATATCCAACACGTCCAGGCATGAGTTCATTGACCCTTCTATGTGATCGGCCCCATGCTAGGTTCTAAGCACACATCTGTCAAAACAACTACACGCTTCCTACCCACACAGCGCTCCAGCCCAGTGATCTGAGACAGCTCTCCAAACAGCCCAAGTATATTAAGACCCAAAACAACAAATACAAGACAAAAGATGCAAATCAGAAGGGAAGAAAGTTGGTCACGAGAGCTCTAATCAGTCTGATGGGAGGAAGCCCAACAGTCCAACACCAAAGAGAAGTTTCTCTTGGCCCTGACCTCTGGATCAGGGAGTCTTTATGTTAGAGGGGCATTAGTCAATGGAATGAATCATATGCTTGATAACAATGTTTATTTTTAAAATACTGAAATGTGCCCTATGTAGTCAGGTTCATGTGTTGAACCACAATTACATAAAAGCGATTATATGAAAGAGGAACAGGGCGATTTGGCCCAGGTGTGCATCATTTTGACGATTTGGCTGTGCACTAGGGTAGGGCTTGAGAAATGTTTTACACCAGTTTAAAAATCTGTATTTTTTCCTAGCCTGTCCTGTATACTCTGAAGTCTCAAAGTGAATTATTTCTTTATGTACAAGAATAAGCAGCTAAGATTATAAAGAGGATATGGGCACTTTCATCACTTTAGAAAAGGCAATTTTCATCACCTTAGCTTCCCTGACGTGGAAACGCAACTTCAAGGAGGTTGCTGGGATCCCTCCCTTAATATACCAACCCACTGAACATCCACTGCTGACTGCCAGGCCTCGGTCTCTCCATAGAGCAAAGTCTAACTCCGGTAGCCAGACAGTGAATAAGCTGTGGACGGGGAAGTGGGGAGGACTTCCTGATGACATCAGCGGTTTTAGTCGGTAATGAGAGCACTCTGAGAACATCTGATGGACTTGACCCCACCACTCAGCTGCGGGGCAGGCGCCCACATTCATCTCGGCGGGATGGAGCCCCGGGTGATGCACATCGAACAGAGGTCTGAGCTCACCCGGGGCATAGACTCTGGAGACAGAGGCATGAACTGAATAGCCCTCCCAAAGGGAGCCACATGGTTTAATGACAAAAATACAGGCTCAAGAGTGAGAAAGACCTGGGCTTAAATCCCCTGGCTGTGATACTCTGGGTACGTGGCCTAAATCTCTGTGCCTCAGTTTTTCCCTCTACGAAGATGCAGGCGGAGCACAGGGTTGTGAGAACTAAGTGGGCCCTGTGTGTCAAGGGCTTCACCTGAGGTCTCACAGGGACCCAGCTCCTGCTGCAGTCCACAGCTTCCACTCTGGAGAGGCTTGTGGAGGAGAGTCGGCCCCGCAACGCTGGCACGGCACGCGGATGCTACCGACATCCTGTCCAGCGTGAATGACGGGTTAGGGAAGAGTTCCTGGAAGAGAGGTTGATGCAGGAGCTGGGGAAAACCTTGTTTCTCACCCCAACTCAAATAAACAAACACAAGTTTTTAAACTAAAAAGGATAAGAAAAGGCCATAATGCCATGGTACTGAATCAGGGCACTCCTCTGGAGAAATAACGCTCTATGTAAGCACGAGGCACTAATCCTCTCGGCATCCTGGTGAGTAAGGCCGGTTGGCAATACCCAGTCTTCAGCTCAGCCGGTGCCGGAGTCAGCCCTACAGGCCTGGAAGGAGAGGCTGGGCCTGAACTCGGGGCCCTGGTCAGGCAGAGTGTCCCACTGCAGCATGGTGCAGGCACAAAGGGGTCTGCCGAACAAAGGGTACTGGGTCTTGGGGTCCCACAAGGCTGCGGTGAACCTTGTCCTCAGCAACAGCTCGCAAGTACAAGATTCTGAGTCTTAGGAGTTCCTGGGTTCCAAGAATTCCAAGGTTCAATCCACAAGCTGTAGAAAGGTCTAGAGATACTTTGGAAGTCTGAGTAGGATGAATTCCTGCCATACCTAAACACAGAGAGTAATTCTATCTTACACCCTCTGAGTCTAAAGTAACATGTCGCTAAGCAGTACAGTGAGCGATAACAACTCTAACAGGCTCGACCTTAACGAACCTACAGCTATTTGTTTAGTGCTCTGTGCTCCAAAAAGAGCTTTCTCCTAAGTGCTTTGCTCTTCCACGGCCAAGAAAGTTGCTGCTCCAAACCTAGAATAAAATTCCCTACCATTTCTTTGATCCTGGAAATGGCACGAGAGGAAGATGTAATTTCCACTTTACAGACGAGGAAACTGAGGCTGAGAAGGGAAATGACTTATTGATATAGTACAAAATGTGAGTTCTGCTGTTGAACTATCCATTTCTATTCAACTTCGTTTTACTCTACATGCTCTTAAATACGACTGCTTGTTAAATACATTTCCCGTTCTTAAACAAAAAGCAAAAAACAAAAGACTCTAGTAAAATTGGAAATATCTTACTAATACGAAAATCATAAGGAAGCTTTATTTGATAATAAAGATAATAATAGTCTCACTATTAAGAGATATATTTTGGAAAATTATTCTACCTACCATACTTAGTTAGGGCTAAAGTGTCAACAATATTATTCTGACTCAAGCCAGTGGAGAGAGGCCTTCCCAGAGACTAAAGCACACACAGAAAAATTCAGTCAATGCCCAGAAACACGATGTACCTGGAACTCCAGTCTAACCAAATGTATTATAATTAGAACAATCTAGGAGGAAGAAATGAGATGTCTCAAACTGGATGTGTCAGACATTTTTAAACAAAGGGAACACAGAACTGCTCATCACCCTAACATGCATCATGGGAAATGACACACTTCATGCTTAATCAGAAACCTCTGGAGTAAGTTTCAAAGGGGCCCTGAATTCTAAGCTGCTGCCAATGCACCTTGTCTGCAGGACCCTGCCCACTCTGCCCACGGGCTCCCATGGCCCTCGACTGTCTCGTCACCCCTCCTGCCTCCAGTCTTCTTCCGCTGATTGATCTTTTTTTTTTTATTATTTCAGGGTACAAACATTAGGGTTACACTTTATGTCTTTGCCGGGTTAAAGGCATGCCCTTCCCCCCAACAATGCTCCCAGTGTCCTTTAGTTGCGGATTTACACCCCCCATACCCCTAATCCCTGGAGAGTTATTTCTGCCATGTGATCACCCAAGTGTTGATCAGTTAGTACCAATTTGATGGCGAGGACAAGTGGAGCCCATTCTTCTGCTCTTGTGGTGCCTCACTTTGGAT
>NW_012152840.1:8830200-8961339 GCF_000956105.1 Propithecus coquereli | reverse complement strand
GGCCCACCTCATGCCTTTTTAATCCATCCTTGAATTGCTATTGCTAATTTCCTAAACTCCAGGTTGGCTCATCTTGTTCCCTCAATGTAATCTTCTTCCATCCCTATGGAGTAAGGGTGGTAAGAATGGTGATGGTGATGATGATGGTGGTGGCTAAAGTTTAAATATGATGAAGACGGGATAACAAGTACTAAGCCTTACTCTGTGCCAGGTACTTTAAGTACTTTACATATATCTTATTTAAATTACAAATACACCAATGAGGCAATTACACTACTACCATCGATTTATAGATGAGGAAAATAATGAAATCATGACATTTACACACCCTGTAATGAACCTTTACTTTCCTATCCTTTAAAAAATTTTTTGCTTTACTATTATTATTTTTATTAGAGATGAGGTCTGACTGAATTGCCCAGGCTGGTCTCGAACTCCTGGCCTCAAGTTGTCCTTCCACCTCGGCCTCCAAAGTGTTGAGATTATAGGTGTGAGCCACCATGTTGTCTCCACTATTATACTTTCCTATCTTTATTGTCTACTGCATCTTTCCTTTTTTTTTTCCTCCCCAGAGATGGGGTCTTGCTATGTCCCCCAGTCTTGAGTGCAGTGGCACCATCATAGCTCACTGCAGCCTTGAACTTTTAGGCTCAAATGATCCTCCTGGCTCAGCCTCTTGAGTAGCTGGGACTACAGGTGTGCACCACCATGCCCAGCTAATTTTTTTCATTTTTTTATAGAGATGGAATCTTGCTATGTTGCTCAGACTGGCCTTGAACTCCTGGCCTCAAGTGATCCTCCCACCTCAACCTCCCAAGTAATTGGGATTAAAGTCATGAGCCACCACACCCAGCCCACAACATCCTTCTAGCCCCCTCTAAATATACAATAACTGCAACTGTACTTACTATCCACCAAATATAACAGAGCCTGAATGGGGTGACGCTCTTGGTTAGGAGACTCCTATTCACCATTCTCTGAAATCCTCATTTTTCAAGGTCCAGTAAAATTACTACCTTCTCTGTCAGCCTCCCAGACTTCTTCCATTGAGACTTAATTGTTATTATTATTAAGCTATGAGAATCTGTAGAATTTTAGGCACTCAAGTTATGGCAGTATGACAGAAAAAAAAACCTTTTCTAAATGACAAGTGTTATCAAGTGCTTCCAAATATCATGTACAATTCAAAAAGGGCATTAGAAAGTCAAAGTATGTAATTAAGAAGGTCCATCTAAATGCAATGCCTATTCTGGCAGGTGCTGCCACCTGCCTAGGATTTGTGGTGAGAAACGTGCTTTGTATCGGTACCTGCCCTTTCCAAATCTAACTCTAAAGAGAGTATCACAAACCTGAAGAAAGAAGAGCTGTGAAACGGAACTAACTAGGAATATCTATTCTTAGCAATTATTTTAACACCTTTCTGCTTAGAAGGCTTGGAAGTTCAGAAACAAAGAAAATTATATTTACAGGGGAAAATGACAGGTTTCACTATAGACATTTCTTTTCTTGTTTTTCTTCCTCCCTCCTTCCTTCCTTCCTTCCCTCCCTCCCTCTCTTTCTTTCGTTCCTTTCTCTTTCCTTCCTCTCTCTCTTTCTCCCTCCCTTCCTCCCTTCCTTCCAACAGGGTCTCACTCTGTTGCCTAGGCTGGAGTGCAGTGGCCCAATCCAAGTGCAACCTTGAACTCCTGGGCTCAAGTGATCCTCCTGGCTCAGCCTCCTGAGTAGCTGGGACTACAGGCACATGCCACCACACCTGGCTGTTTTTGTTTGTTTTTTTTTTTTTAGAGGTGGTGTCTTGCTGTGTTGTCCAGTCTGGTCTCAAACTCCTGGCCTCAAATGATCCTCTCCTCCTGCCTGGGCCTCCCAAAGTGCTGGGATTACAGGCATGAGCCACAGTGCCTGGCCCAACATTTCAAATCTAAGTAACTCAAAACAGATAAAAATGTACTACAGATACTCTACATTTTGTGACCATTAGGCTGCAAAACCATTATTCTTCCAGAATAAATAGGGTAAATTACTTGACTGAATGACCATCAAGATATTTACAGTCTCAGAAACCCTATCTCTAAGTCCACACCCAGATGACCAGTGGTGGGGAATTCCAATTCTAGTTCTGGACCAGCGAATGTCCAGGCAATGGAGAAGCAAAGAACACATCAAAGCGACTGTTATCAGAAGTCTATTGAGGACTAGTCACACCTGCAATTCCATTCCTGCAACAAATCTGTGATAAGAGCACAAGAAATGCCAAACTGTGTCAAAGCCAGTCAGTCCAGCTAACTCAGGATTCTGTGTTATTACAGGAACAGGGCCATGGTCCTCTGTGGTTGTGGGGAAAGGGGAAAGGCGGTGATATACATAAAATATGTATATATTTTAAAGATTCTGCAAAATTTCCAATTAAGAAAATAATTTCTCATTGAAATTATTGAAATTTCTCATTGAAAAACTGAATATTCAAATTATTGAAAATAAATTTTCAGCTATCCACAAATTTACTTAAAGCTTTTTGGGAAGTCATTTAAGTAATTAAATATATGAAAAGTTTTCCATGACAATTAAATCTTAATCATGAAAACCACTAGATGTGAATTCCTAAAATGTTTACTCAATAATATTTTTTAAACAAATTACCTGCATTACAGGAAACAAAAAAAATTTACCATTCCTTTTTGTTTGGGTTACACATACACACACACACACATATGAAAGGGAGAAAATGTCTTAGTATCACAGTTCTTTATGTTCCTTGGCTATTTTTTAATAACACAAATTCATGAAAAATCCTGTTATCTAATGATTAAAATTCAATCCAATTCTTTTTTCTTGTGCTTTGAAGGTGTGGCTGAAGTTCTTTCAGCTTCTTCCTGAACAGATTACTAATTTTTCCCTAATGTATTGTTTTTCCAGAAAGCCAGCTTCCATGTTTACAGTATCTGGGAGGTGAATGCAATTTGGGGGAGACGCTTAAGTGTCTTTTCCTCTAGCGTGAACACATCGCCCTGACTGCCTACCACTAGGGAAGGCGCCGCTTCCTTTCCTGTATCTACTCACCATGCCTTTTTCTTCCGCTTGTGCTTGGACTCAATCATGCGAACAATGGCTTCTTCTTCATAGGTGTGGCCACACACTTTATTTTTCACTGGCTTCTTCATTTCCAGCTGTAATCAAGGAGATGTTAGGCTTTCAGGAATGATAATGATCAACTTCCAGGAGCTGTTTTTTGCCTAGTCCTGAGCTTTCTATGTTTACTTTCCCATTCTCATGGCTTTAGATAATTACCAGGCTTTAGATAAGGAAATGCAGGGAGACCAGTGGCACCACTGTCACTTGGCCTGTGGGCTATGACTTTACCCCTAGGTCCTATGGGCATGGTTGACTGAAAGCTCTTTCCAGCCCAAGAACCTCCCATGTACACTTTTCAACCCTCATCACTTTTCTTTCCTCCCTCCTTAACTCCCAACATGAAATCAAACCAGAAAGCAAACGGGAGGCTTTTGGCCTCTGTGAATTGTGTTTTCTTTCAGGGGAACGAGGAGGAAGCGGTACCTGTGTAATGGGGCAGATGAAGTTGGTCTGACTTTGGGTCACAATCATATCTTCATCCACTCCTTCTGTTCCATCAGCCTCTCTGTCAGCTTGAAGGCCATCTAGAGGAAAAAGGGGAGTTGATGAGCCTCCTTGGTCTAACATCACGCCAAAGTCGAGGAAGGAATAGAAGGAAGAGAGGCTCCCCGTCTCTCAGGGTGCATTTGGTGTTAGACCCTGTCCTAGGCACTTGGATGCATATTACCTCTTTTGCTCTCTAGAGAACACTGCAGCGTACCTGATTCTGCCCATTTTTGATAAGGAAACTCAGAAGAGAAAAAAAAGACTTTTTCAAAGTTACAGAGAATTAATTCGTGAGGGAGTTCTGCCCAGTGACGGAGGGTATGGCTTTGGAGTCAGACGACTGAACTGGTTATCTCTTCATGTCCAGGGGGAGAGGCTGGGCGAGCAAGGTGCCCTAGTTAAAAGCCTCTACTTTATAGCTTTGTTGCAAACATTAGATGAAGACTGTGGTGTGCTTTGTACAACTCATGGCACAAGGAAACAATCAATAAACAGTAATTACTATTAGGTAGTTCAGGGGTTCTCAAACTTTTTAGTCACAGATTTGAATCCTTTTGCACTTTTAGATATTACTGAGGATCCCAAAGAGCTTTTTCTCTGTGGGTTATATTTATAATATTTATATTAGGCGTTAAGGCAGGAATTTTAAAAACGTATTCATTAATTCATTTAAAGATAATCCCATTACATGTTAACATAAACATTTTAAAAATTAAAAGTAATTATATTTCCGGAACCAAAAAAAGATAGTGAGTAGAGTGGCATTGTTTTCCGTTTGTGTAAATATCTTTAGTGATCAGCTTTACAGAAGACAGTTGCATTTTGGTATCTGCGTATGCTTTCGATCTGCTACAATATTGCATGTCGTGTAGCCTCTGGAAAAATTCACTACTGAAAAGAATGAGAGTGAAAAAGGCAAATGAGATCTTACTGTTATCATGAAAATGGTTTTTGACCCTAAAGATACCCTGAAAGGCTCTCGGAGAACCCTAGGGATCCCTGGCCCTTGGCGAACTGCTGAACCGGCTTTAAACACGGCACTAGCTGCTTCTGACACCTATGTTCTTTTCATTACAACCTACTTGCCCTTCACTGGGGAAAAAAACACATGACAGACACTTTCTGAATGCGATAGGAGTGGGTATCTCACATGAAAGCCTTTCTCTCAGAGAAGGGACACTTGTCATTTTGCACAGAAGCCGAAGATCAATAGCTTTGTAAACATAAGTGTTGACAGTGAAGTCCTTCCTTCTCCCGCCCTTTCCTTTCTCTACTATCTTCTCCCTTCCCTTCCTTTCTGTTTTGGCAAAATAATATAGACATAAAAACTGCTTTCCTTTATCTACCTTGGCTTTCTTTTTTTTTTCTATCGAGACAGGATCTCGCTCTGTCGCCCAGGCTGGAGTGCCAGTGGCACGATCACAGCTTACTGCAGCCTCAAACTCCTGGGCTTGAGAGATCTTCCCGGTTCAGCCTCCTGAGTAGCTGGACTACAGGCACGAATCAATACGCCCTGCTAATTTTTTTTAATTCTTTGTAGAGATGGGGTCTTGCTATTGCCCAGGCTGGTCTCAAACTCCTGGCCTCAAGTGATCCTTCTGCCTTGGCCTCCCAAAGTGCTGGGATTACAGGCGTGAGCCACTACGCCCAGCCTGCTTTCCTTTTAATATGTGAGAAGGAAACCCTTGTGTCTGGTTCAGATGGTTAGGCATATATTTCAGCTCCAAAGAACTGATGACTTTGGGTCTCCACTATCTATCTACAAAGGTACCACAAGGTTGAGTATCCCTTATGCAAAATGCTTGGGAAGTATTTTGGACTTTTTTTTGATTTTTGAATATTTGCATATATATAATGAGATGAAATTCATTTATGTTTCATATGCAACTTATACACATAGTCTGAGGTATTTTATACAGTATTTTTTTTTTGTTTCTTTTTTTTTTTTTTGAGACAGAGTCTCACTCTGTTGCCCTGGCTAGAGTGCTGTGGTGTCAGCCTAGCTCACAGCAACCTCAAACTTCTGGGCTCAAGCGATCCTCCTGCCTTAGCCTCCCGGGTAGCTGGGACTACAAGCACACGCCACCGCGCCTGGCCTATACGGTATTTTTAATAATTTTGTGCACCCATTACATGAGGTAAGGTGTGGGATTTTCTACATGTGGCATCATGTTGGCATCATTAGGGATGCTCTACCTGTAATGGGTACAGAAAGAGGGCCATGGAGCTCTTCTTCAAGGCTACCCAGTGAATTAATGGCTGGAACTCAGGGCTTCCTTCTGCCTCCAAGTTCAGCTCAGCCCAGCTCAGCCCAGCCCAGTTCAGCCCAGCCCAGCCCTCGGCCTCCCTTCTGCCTCTGTTTTTTGGTAGGGATTTCACTTTCTTTCAGTGGACTTGTGCTATTTGTATGCCAGCAGCGTGCTATCCACTGTCCACCAAACCAGCTCTCATTCTTTGAGGAAGGCAAGAATGAAGACCTCAGGGCTCAGGACTTCCCAGGCAGAGCATTTTTAACCATTGGACAATAAGGTACCGTGCCTTAGGCCTTCCAGTTTTTCAGGGACCTATAAAAATGTATGAGACCTTGAAAACCATTTATTGGCTTCAAAACAGGATAACTGGCCGGGCGTGGTGGCTCACGCCTATAATCCTAGCACTCTGGGAGGCCGAGATGGGAGGATGGCTCCGAGCTCAGGAGTTCAAGACCAGCCTGAGCAAGAACAACACCCTGTTTCTACTAAAAAATAGAAAAAAAATTAGCCGAGTAACTAAAAATAGAAAAATTTAGCCGGGCGTGGTGGTATGCGCCTGTAGTCCCAGCTACTTGGGAGGCTGAGGCAGAAGGATCGCTTGAGCCCAGGAGTTTGAGGTTGCTGTGAGATAGGCTGACACCACGGCACTCTAGCCCGGGCAACAGAGCAAGACTCTGTCTCAAAAACAAAAACAAAAAACAAAAAAAAACCCCAGGATACCTATAAAATTGAAAAAGCCTCCTCCTGGGGGCTGCTGCCTCCCATTTCTGATCGTGTGTTTGACAGCCAAAATAAAAGTAGCTCTTCGACATTTCTTACAGGGTTTATTCTGAACCGATGGCAGATTTGTGACTGTAGATGTTATACTGTGGAATACAACAGAAAATCCGTTAAGATGTATAACAGAGTTCAGCTGATGTGGGTTTGTTTGTTATTTTCTGTTTTTAAATTTCAAAAGGTAGAGGAAGTAAGAAAGCATTACTCAAATGCAATGCCAACCACTAGGGAAGGCTGAGTGGGGAACTTCGAAACTGTAGCAGTGATCACAAAAGAAGAAGGTAACAAAAGTGAGACTGGGAAGAATGCCACCAGTGAGTAAGAGCCCGCAAACCAAGAGTCTAAAAAGAGAAAGATTCTCAATAACTAAACGTCTCTAGAGACAGAACATTTCCTCACCCTAAATCTATATTTATAGAAATTGACATTAGCATTGGGAGTCTCCAGTGCGCTAACGAAAGGTCATATCTGGCAATAAATATCACTTATGCTGAGTTAATTGACCCAAAGACAAAACTTTGTGTAAGTTTTACTTGGTAAGAGGAAGATTGGAGAGAAAATATAGATCATCTACTAAAATCACAGTTTTAAAACTGAGGTTATCTATCCTAAGTCTTTCATTTACTTGAGAAAATTGAGATCCAAACAAATTGTAGGTTTTGTCCAAATGTCATGCAGGAATTTAATAAATCAGTGTGTTGCCTTATTTTCTTGGACTGGTTCATTTGAATACTAAAATCAGTGTATTGGTTCTGGGAGCCCCCCTGGCCCCCAAATTATTATTTCATTAATAATAATAATACCTCGAGTTTACTGAATGTTATATAGCAGCTACTGTGCTAAGCACTTTATAGACATTATTTCATTTAATCCTCACAAAACACTACTCATGAACAATGACTGTATTGTTATTCTCATTGTATAAACAAGAAAATTTAAGCCCCATGGTATTTTTAAGGCAAATGTAGAAAATATCTGCCTTATAAACAAGAAACAATTGGATTAAATCAGTTTAATCTTTATTAAAGAGATCACAATAATTTTCGTGATTACAAACAGAAAAACAAACTAGTCACATTATATGTATATTATATATATATATATGTGTGAGGTATGTTGTTAGAAGCATATGCCAGCTGTCAACTCCTGACTGATGGGCAGATCTCGGACCCACACTGTACGTCCCGATACCTGGGCCCAGGGCACCCCAGTGCTGTGCTGAGGAGGGAAGCCTGGTCAAGAACTAGCATTTACAGAGCACTCACAAGACATGTAGCAGGGTGTGAGTTAGGTAACTTGGATGTGATTTTTTTTGATGTCAGAAATGAAGACCAAAAGGAAGGAGAAGCCACGGCAATGCTTGAATTAGTATTTCCAAAGGTCTATAAATATGCCTCAGTGATGTAAAGTTGGGGGGTGGTGGTGGTGAGGGCATTTATTGCACCCCGAGACGTAGGTTCAAGGTTACTCGGTTGTGTCCGTGAGTGCAAAGTCCAACAGCTCTGTCTACTGTCCTCCGCATCTCAGTCACCATCCACACAGTTGCCTGAAGCTCGTCTTTGGAATCACTCTTTGTAATTTCCTTTTCTTCATTCCTCTCGTCCAATCCACTGCCAGGTTGTGTCGACTCTGGTTCTAAACCATATTCCACATCCAGCCCCTTCTCTCATTCTCTCCTGCGCCCCTCAGTCCGAACCACTACCGCCTCCTGCCTGGACCTCTGCAGCTGCCTCTGCACCAGTGACCCTGCTTTGACAAGGGCCACAACCCGCCTATGCCTGCTTCCTGCAGTGGCCTGCCCTGCCCTGCGAGACCTTGCCTGGACAACCTCTCTGATCAGTCTCCCTGTCAACCCTCATGCTCTAGGTACACTGGCCTTTTCTCTGTTTCTAGAGCATGCCAAGCTCCTAGTATCTTTGGGCCTTTACACTAACCTGCCTAGAATGTTCTTCCTCCTGCTCTTGCTCATCCTACTTCTTCTTGTCATTTTAAAATGTCAGTTTAAATGTCATCTCTTTGGAGAGGCCTTCTTGGACACCCTAAACTAAAGAAGCCAAGGCAGACTTTCTCTAGCGCATCACTCTGTTGCGGCTCTCTGCATAGCACATGTCCTAAGCACTATTTTCCTGTCTGCCTTCCGTCCCTCCCTCCCCACTCCCTCGTTCTCTTCCAGAAAAGCAGGGCCTTTGTTGTCTTGTTCACTGATGTTTCCCAGAGTCCAGAACAGTCCTTGGCATACAGTAGTATGTGTTCAATAAACATTTGACAAGTAAAGTGCTCCATCCAACAAGGCAGGAGTGGGCATATTTTTCACAAGATTACACTTAACATATTTAGCAGACGTGGCAGCACAAACACATACACACACCCTTACACAATGATGATTTTAGAGGTTTTAGTCAAATAACAGAACACTCTCGTGTGGGGTGCAGCCTTGGACCCCGAATTACATGTCAAAGGCAGGAAGTAAATATAAGTTTTACAATTACAGTCGGCCGTGTGGTAATTACAAAGGAGAATCCAGACATGGTCTTGTGGTCAGAAAATACATTTGGTCCTGGCCACACACAGCCCTAGTATTAGTCACTTGTCTGTATTCAGGCATCCCAAATTTGGCTACCAGTTAGAAAGTTTCATGCCAGCTGGGAATAAAAGTTGATTGCTATGTGCTTCCATTAAGCCTCAACATTTTTCTAAAAGCATTTTTCTCTTGAAACTAGTAGCACATGAAGAAAATACTTTACAAATATTTGTTGCCTGCTTGAAATACTTATTAGACTGCCCAGATTATTTTACTTGCACTATTCTAAGGACTGTGTATTTGCAGAGGCTGAGAAGGTGCACGGAAGATTTTGGGGCCACCCTAATGTACAAAAGCACATTGATTCCAAGTTTGAAACTCTAGTTACAGTGTGTACATATGTGTCTGTGCCAACTCGTGATTTGTTTCTCCTACTTAATAACCTACAGCTGGGGCTACCAGTGATCCCACCTATGAACTCAGATGCATCTTAGACTCTAAGTGGAAAAAGAAGTATGTCAGCAGGCTCGATCCCTTTGGCTTGGAATTAAGGGCTGTGTGTGTGTGCTCTGCTTTGCTTTGAGCTCCACTCTATGGTACTCTTGGGTGTCCAGCTTTGTATCTCGGTTTCTTCCTGGGCCTGGTGGCCTGTCCTGAATGTCACCTGTTTGGTTGGACCAAGCTACTATTTCCTTTCTCAAAGGAACTGCATCCTAGTTTCCAACACTCCCTGGCACTAGCTAAGACTCTGCTGTGTGTGAACAGCTTTTGCAGAATTAAGCGGCAGGTCGTGCTCAGATAGGGCCTACACAATCGATGATTACCTAGATGTTACTTCCCTCACAGGATGGCAAAATACAAGAAACATACATTTCAACAAAAATATTCAATGAACATAGGTTAATACAATACAATCAGAACAATGTCCAGAACACAGTAAGGATCCAATAAATGTTATAATCAATGTTATATACTTCTGTAATTGTAAATGGTTATTGTTATTACTTTTACCACTATTATATACCAGACATTATGCTTAGTATTGGCAAAAAACAATCACATAGAACAGATACATACAAAGCAAAGTGGTCTTGGAGGGCTAAGTATATCCAAGATACTGTGGAAAGAGGGTCCCTAGATAGAACAGGGTCAGTCTCTCTGAGGAGCTGATGTCTGATATAGGTCAATGAGGAGGATCTTTCAACTTTCATTTCTAATACAACTCTGCTGCCCCCTTAAAAGTGAGCATTTCATTCATCACCACCTCAGGTCAACATTCTGGTCAATGTTCTTCCTCCCTTTTTTCTCTTAGCTATAATCTACCTGCATCTCAGATTCATGTACCTGGAGAAACTATCTCTGTCCAACCCAACCCATTCTCTAGAGCTGCTCTCCTTTCTTTGAAATCCCATATACCCACTGTCTATACTATACTCTCTTAGCTTAAATTTTCTCTTTAGTTAATCGTTTCATGTGAATGGAAGTTCTTTTCCAGATACACCGACGCTCCTTGAGGAAAAGCACTGTGTGTTCAAGCAAGCCAACTCAACTGGACTTACATTTATTGAACTCTTGCTCTGGTCCAAGCACCACACCAAATGCCAGCTGTGGTTATAAAGAGGACTAAGATTGGGTCTGGAAGGATAGATGGATTCGAATACTTACATTCTGTGTGACGAGTGAAATATATGTGTTTTGTATAAAGTACAAATGTATCTTTGGAGATAAGGTGAAGAATCAAGGTGACCTCCTGGAGAAGGCGATGACTAAGCCAGGCTCTCTAGGGAGGTGTGGTAAGGCAATGAGGATTACGGTATATAGGAACACGGCTCTGCAAACAGCCTGTTTGGATTTGCCTGGTTCTATCACTTTATTAGCTGGGTGCTCCTGGGCAAGTTACTCCACTGTCTTTGCCTCAGTCATCTCAGCTGTGACATGGAGCTAATATAATGGTATTTACTTCACAGTGCTGTATAAGGATCAAGTGAATGACTGTATGAAAAGTTCTTAGAACGGTGCCTGGCAAATAGCAAGTCATAGCAGCTGACACAGCACTATCAACATCTTCAATTTGCTGTACGTTCCCACTTCCATGGCTCTTTCGACACACTGCTCTGAAGATGTTGCAAGTAAACTGAATAAAGAGTTTCCTCCAAATGAGCTGACATTTTAATAAGATAATACCCTTTTATACTATCGTGCACTTGTTAATTTATCTACTTTTATTTTAGACATGTCCTTCATCTTCAGCTGACATCATGTATGAATTTGCCTCCACCTAGTAAATACTGCCAAAGTATTAGGGTTTTAAAACAATTAAAAACCAGCACAGTCACGTCAGTTGAGATTTGGTCAGACAATATCCATTTCGAGCCAATAAATCCTGAAAATATCCCCAAACTCAGTACTTACATTTACTACTTCTTATAAGGTTTAATGACCAACTGTAGGTCACCAAGCAAAAGCAGGAAATCTAATGCACATGTTCTATTTCTGTGTTCTGCACAATGAATTAGAAAACCACATAATAGGAAAGGTCGGATTAGCACGAGAAGGTCTACAACTTCCAATTATCTACATCCACAGTAAAGTCTGAAGCAAGTGAAGATCAGAAGATAAGAAACTTCCTTTGGGCTCATCTTCTTATATTTTCTTATTTTAAAGGGTTGTAAATACCACCTATGCGGGTAACCCAAGACAGACTACTCAAGTGGCTCCATTCTCCATCTTTAATCTATCCTGACTCTGTCTCCTCCTCTTTATTCTCACTGCTGCTGTCCTACTTTCAGCCCGCAGAATAAAAGTTCTTTATTCTTCTCTCTGCCCCAGTCTCCCCAGTCTATTCTTCCCACTCCAGCTGGTCACCTTTCTAAACCATGGCCTCCTAAGCATGACAGCAGACTCCATTCGCCGGCCCAGAGTATCATCATCTCCTGCTCCCATCCACCTCAATCCCATCCCCCATACCCTCCCCAAACTAATTACAGTCCACCCCAATCTGCCCTGCTATTCTGTGCTTCTGCTATCGCTTCACCTAGCAATCTGTGCCCACCCTTCAAGACTCAATTCAAGTATTTCTTCTGTGAACTTCCAAAGCAGAGGTGATTCCTCCTTAGGCCTCCCGGCTACCTTTAGAACACACTGTGATCATCTATTCACGTCTCTGTCTTCCCTACCAGACTGTGGATTCCTTAAGGGAACAGACTCTGTCTTATTCATATTCATATTCTCAGGGAGCCAGGCGAAGTATAGGAATCAATAAATGCTTGAATGAGTGCTTACTGAAACAAGAGAATGCTTTGAATCCTATTACATATAAATTTGCCACAACAAGAAGATGAAAATGGTGAAGAAGACTGTTTTGAAGGCAAACATTTTAGAATAAGGCAATTTGGTCCTTGATCTAATTACTAGTTTTTCAGAAAGGGAGCCGTATTGCACTATCTTGGTCACATCACTGGACATTCTGTGTTCCACTTCTGTACAAAGGAAAATTACTAAAGAGCAAGATGATGTAGGCCATATTCCAAGAAATAAACTACTCCACATTATGTCTTTAGGTCATTTCTGATTATTCTCTTGCTCCAAACCATCTACGTCCACAGGAAAGTACAGGAATAACCAGTTACCAAAAACACGTACATCGTTTTAAGTTTGTTGAATTTCCAATGTGGAACAGAGTACACATGTAGTGACATTCAGCAGTTTTATAATAGAGAAACATTGGAGAAATATAGAGATGTGGCAGACTGAGAATTTAAGAAACTGTGGCATTACCATTCACAAAATCTGATAGTTATTAAAAACAATCTTTAACATGGGGAAATGCTCATAACATGAGGTGATAAAACTTGAATTAAAACTATATGTAGTATGATTTATTTAAAAAATTGTATATAGTAAAAAGCCTGAAAGAATATATGATGAAATGTCATATAGTCCATCATGTCCAGATGACGTAACTACTGTACATGTGAACTGGTAGCAGAGAATCAAGGATAATTTCTGAGATTTTTGGAGACAGTTATTTAGCTTGAGCTTTTTATACTTAGTATTTTTCACGAGATCAAGTAGTACGTATGAGGTAAGTAGAACTGATGGCGATGAGGATGAACAAATTTGTTTATTCTATTTGTCAAACTGAAACAAATGATGAAATAAAGTCCAGAGATCACAATATTTGAAAACGGAACTTGAAGACTTTCAATTGCTCAACCTTAAAACTGCAACGTTCCACTTTTGAGTAAGACGAGGCTATGATACCATTTCAATCCCTGATATTTTCTAGATGCATTATCCTAAAAGCAGTTACAGTATTTCAAACTTCTCAGATCCCCTATAAAGTAATACATCACAATTTAATTTATATAATATGTTCTCTTCTGTCTCCTCTAATTTCGGAGCTCTAGACAAAACAATAATGAAATGCCTGTCTAGAATGTGAGACTTTAATAACAGAATAAAGCCAGCCCTAATATCATAATTTGTTTTGTAAAGCTTCTCAAATCCTCAAAGGATGAAAGGTAACGAACCACTAAAGATGGCTATTTTGGGATAAAGCCCAGTGAAGGAGGAAGTACCTGTGTCACTGAGTGAGCACAGGGGGTGGCAGAGCTCGTCACATCTGTCAGCATCAGCACTGTCCTGAGACTCTAATCGCTGGAGCACATTCCCTCCCACTGACCCCAAATTTAATCCAATATGTTACTCCTTAGGATTTACACAGCATGGTAATTACAAAATGCTACAGAATCTTAGTATTCATTAAACATGCTTATTTTCCCTTTTTACATGCATTTATTTAATAATAGTATCAAGATTTACATTTGATCCATTTAAAAATTATTTTTTATAGTAGTACACTGTACCCATGTTTTAAAAAACAGGCAAGAGAACAATCCCAAAAGTATATTCAAAATGGAAGAAATTTTAAAAGGTCGAAGCCTGAGGATGCAAATCCAGTGGGGCTTAACAATCCTGTCAATAACAATGTCGGTGAAGCCCCCAAACGTAGTTCAGCTCTGCAGCCTGGCAAGTGGTCAGAGCCAATCAGGGCAGGGCTGCCCGAACTTCCAAAGTAAGGGATCCACGATTCTCTGGGCTGCAATGACATCTGCTTTCAGTTTTCAGGGTCTTGTCTGAAGTTAGCCTAACAGCCTAACAGGAAACATACCCCAGACAAAAAAATCCTGCTGGCTGGAAGGAAGGAATAAAATGAAAGTGAGTGAGAGGGAGGAAAGGAGGGTGGATGAAGGAAGGAGCTAAAGGATGAGAGAACTCTTCAGTCCCACAGAGCCCAAGGGAGGGCACCACGGAGTCAATGCCCTGGAACAGAGTCCTCGTCCCTAAGCCTTCCTTCTTCGCCCCCACCTCATCCCCTTTCCATCCTCCTCAAAACCTTCCCCACATGCAAAGGAAGACACATGACTTCAAAATCAGGATCAGCTTAGGACATAGCTCTTGTGAATGTGTACAATAGATCTGAGTCATTTGTTCGTTTTGTAAACATGGAGAAATCACACTTTTAAAACTTCCTCCTTTATGACATTCACAGTGCTTGACAGTATGTTTAGCATGGAACATTTATTCTTTTTCTTATCCACATCCAAGATGTCAAGAGGGACAGATGTTCTTTCTCACTGAAAGCTCATGTATTCCAGGACCGGTGACAATTATCAATGAGGACAGGTGGAACTGACGGGCCGTGATGGCCAGTTGCCTAGGCTGTGCCACAGAGAAGTGCAGAGAACTGAGAAGCAGCCCAGGAGGCCATTTTACCAAGGCCACCGCCTTGCTCTTGGAAAGCTTCCCAGAGTTCCAGGGGTCTCCCCTCCAACCCCTCCATCCTGGGCACTTAACACATCAAACACATCATTCGTACTCATCTGTTTATGTAGCTGTTTACCCACCAATCTGTCCGCTGCACAAGGATAGGGATGGATTTTATTCATCTCTAGATTCCCCAGTAAGAAGAAAAAGGCTCTTTAAACTTGCTTTAGGAGCTGTATAGGAAGATAAAAAGATCCCAGACAATGACCCTTCTGAGCACATAATGAAGATGATGCTGTCGGGGTGTAGCCACACGTGCAGCCCCGAGCATGGATCTCATCTGGGCCGTGCAGGAAGTACTGAGCCGGCACCAAGCGGTGAGCACACACCCCCAGCATCGCAGAGGACGAGGCTGTGTTATAGCTCCCCAATTCCTCCAACTACAATTTTCTTCCTTAGCTAAAAAGTCTCTCAAGACAAAAGAAAAAAAATAAAAAATAAAAAACATGGAGAGGCGATTGTCACAGTGATTGGGGAAGCCTCTGTCTCACTTTGAGGCCTGTGACCACAAGCCCAGGGAAGGAAGAGGGAAGCAGGGAATTAGGAGCAAATAAAGGAGGCAGGCTAAAAATAAACGAAGAGTGAACATCAAGGAGGCAGAGAAATTATGCAGGAGATGTAATTAGCACACTAATGATTGGGGTCATAATTAGGAGCAGTGGAATGAAATTAGAAAAAGGAAAATTTTAACTGTCAGGCAAAACTTTGTAAGGGAGAGATGAGTTTCTCATACTCTTCACACAGACAGAAGGCCATTCATCTGAGCAAAGTTGGTTCAAAATGAGCTAGCAATTATTTAAGGAGAATTTTATTTTTGTTACCAAAAGTAGACTAGGTTACTTGATGACACATAGAGGTCTCTTGTATCTAATTTTATCACTCTGTTCTTTGTTCTAAATTAAATAGTAAAATAGCTAATGATAAAAAAGCCCGTGACTATTCCATTTCAAAAAATATGATTCAACATCTAAGGAGATCAAAATGGCAAATCAAGAGCAAGTAAGGAAGAAGAAGGAAAATACAGTCAAACATGCTTCAATTTACAACAGATTTATAGAAAAGAAAGGAATACTAAAAATAGGACTTGTTTCTCTTATTTTTGAGAAATAATTCAGTTACTTTATTTTTCAAAATTAACACAAAGATGGCTATGAAACTTAATTAACCATTGTCAGTAAATGGTAAAAAGCATTGGCTTTCGAATTTTAACCCAGTTTCACAATGACAGCTGAGCAGCATTTTCGCAGGGGTTGGATAACTGAAACTTGTAGCCCTAAATATGAGTGCACGTCATGTTGTATTAAAAAACTACAGGGTTGGAGGCTCATGGTTTCCTAGGATCAGGAACAAAATTTAAAGAAAATTTATTTTCTCTTCCTCATTTAGAAGCCCAAGGTATGACTCATGCAACTTTCATTTGGTAAATGTCTGCTGACCACCTGCTGTTCCCTAGGCTCAGAGGCATCGAAACAGACAAGGAAACCCATGACACAGTGTCACAACACCAGGAGAGAGGTGAGCTTAGGTGGCATGGGAACTCACGGGGCGGGGGGGCAGTTCTTAAAATGACTGCGAGAGGGACAGTGGCACTGGGAGGAATCCTGGAGGAAACGGAGTTAAGATGAACACAGACAAACGTGAGAGGAAGCGCAGGGGCCACTGCAGCGCTCTCAGGGAGGGACCTAAAGGCAGCCGCTCCAGTGATATGTACAAATGCCCCATTATGTCCATTATAGTACAATAGGGAATAAAAGCATTTGAAAGGCAGGTTTTCTGTATTACTTGATATTTTTCCAGGATTATTACTAGTCAAAGGCCTCCTAGAACGTAAGCTACACAGAAGCTTGCTTGCTGCTTCCTCTTCCACCCACCTGCCCACCACTATTAACTGAGCGTCTATCACGCGTAGTAGGTCCTACGTACAGCAGGATAAATAAGACAGAGTCCTCGATCAAAAGAACTCACAGTCTAGTGTTGGCACAGAGAGCGCCATTAAAATATGAGGGATACATTCTGTGAGCTTCCACAGTAGACTCCCAAGGAGGAAGGCTGCTCCAAGTGGCACGGGGAGCTCATGCCAGGCCCATGGGCAAGAGAGACCAGGGGCGTGTGGAGAACAGTAAGGCTGGGGGAGAGGAAGTTGGGGGTGGACAGGGTCCAAGGCAGACCTGAATGACTGCTGAGCAGTGACCCTTCCTCTGCAGCGGCCAGGCATCAGAGCACCTTTTAAAACGTATCTTCTCTGAACGCGAATTACCAACATAGAACAGTTTGGACAAGATGTCTCAGGGTAAGTCACATCTTGTGATGAGGCACTTTGTGCTCTCTCCAGCTCGTCTGCTCATCCTCGCCCCTCATGTCAACTGTAAATCCAGGGCTAGAGCTCCAATTAAGTTCTCAGGGAATCCTTTAAAAACCTTTGGTCTGAATTAAAATCCTAAGATGTCAGAAGCACCATGATGGCCTGATTCAGTCCTTACACCTTTTCCATAATCAGTCAGTTCCATTGCACACACCATGTTTATTATTCTTATAACAAATTTCATTTAAAATCCTACTACTGTCAATAGGCACTGAATTTTGAAAGGATAGACAGCCTGTATACAGGCAGATCCAAAAATAAAAGTACAATTTACAACGCTCGGGATTTTTATAATGTAGGTTTTCATCTTGTACAACGTTAGCTATGTAATTGCTAACCTGATTTTCCTTCTCTGTATTGCTTCTGAGGTTCTGATGAAATGTTTGCTGCCCTTGCTAATGAAATTCAGAAAAGGACCATTGGCTTTTTACTCCGCTGGGGAGTTTGATGCAATAGATGCTTGCACACTGCAGTCAGGACAAACAAGATTCATTATTCCTAGGTGCAAAAGGAACATAACTTTTCAAAAGAAAAGTGAGAAGAAAATTCAAGCCAAGGGACTTTGGGAGATATTGCAGGAAGAAACTTTGTTTTTTTTTGAGACAGAGTCTCACTCTTTTGCCCAGGCTAGAGTGAATGCTGTGGCTTCAGCCTAGTTCACAGCAACCTCAAACTCCTGGGCTCAAGTGGTCCTTCTGTCTCAGCCTCCTGAGTAGCTGGGACTACAGGCATGCACCACCATGTCTGGCTAATTTTTTCTATACATTTTTAGTTGTCCGATTAATTTCTTTCTATTTTTAGTAGAGACGGGGTCTCGCTCTTGCTCAGGCTGGTTTCGAACTCCTGAGCTCAAACAATCCGCCCGCCTCGGCCTCCCAGAGTGCTAGGATTACAGGCGTGAGCCACCGCGCCCGGCCAGGAAGAAATTTTTGTGTTCTGCCGATTGGCTTGAATGACAAATATTCTCAAGAGCTTTTATGTAAAAGGCAGTTTTTTTCAACCAATATCTAGGATAGAAAAAACACAGTGCCTTCAAGTCAACTGTTGGCCAGTGACAAGAGAATAGTGCTTTGGTGGAAAGAGCACCAGCACAACTGAAAGTTCCTGGCTCTGCCACTAATTGGCTAGGTGACTTGGGAGGTCATGACCCATAACCCATCTTCCTCAACCTTGTTCCATTCTCCAAAAAGAAAGGGATGAGAGTTGGGAGCAGGGTAGGCTCTATAGCTATAGTCTGAAAATTACACTTCAGCTTTAAATCCTTTATTCTTTCAATCATTATTGACTTTTCACCCCCAGAGGAATCAGACTATCTTAAAAACAAACAAAAAACTCAAAAAAACCAAACAGAACGTTTTCATGAATAGTCAACTCAAATGACTCCTTACACTGATAGCTCAAGGCAAACCTGTTGCCTTCAAGAGCCAACCTACAGTACTTGCAAGTCAAACTTGCACAACATTCTACCTTATGTTACAGAAATAAATAGCCATTAGTAACCTAGCAAATAAAATTTGGATTTCAAGTGATGAAAACATGTTTCACTCTGACCAATATTAAGTAAATTGAGCAATAGAGATGATTACTCAAGTATAGCAGGTAGGTGCAATGTGGTTATTACTAACATTTTGAAAATTGTATCCAGGAAAACTTATAATCACAGCATTATTTTACAAGAGGCAATGACTACAAAGAAAAATTATGTTCAGACCTGTCATACACTTACACGGGAAGCAAGGGTGCAAGTCAGCAACAATAACAGAAGTTAAATCAGTGGCGAGAATACGTTTTCCCAGTGAGAGGAAACAGACTTCCTGCTGTGCGCCATGGTCACTTACCTACTGTGAAAGCCTAACATTTGCCTATTCTTCTTTTCAAACCTGAGACTACAAAAACCTCATATAGGCGAACCTCATTTTCCCAAATTATAATTATTTTTTAAAGGACTTCTGCCAATTGGTTGCAATTCATACAAACCCATAATTTCACAAACAGTAAGTAGCCTATGTCACTGAAAAGGGCAAGAGGATCAGACGTGGGGCTATTACTAAGCACAGATGGCCACATCACAGTGTTAGTGGGGCTGGATTCCCATAGTTCCCAGATGACTTGCTGGTGTGCCTGTCTATGTTGCCAACAGGGCCATCAATTTAAAAATATGAAAAACCACCTAGTGGACCCAGTATTTTTCTTGGAACTATAATTTGAAGATGTACTAACCTGAAAGTCCGAACCCTATTCCTATGTAGACTAAAATGTGGCTTGCAAAGAATCCGTTCAAACAAGGAACTCAGTCTTTTCCAAAAGAGAGAATTAAATGCAGCTACTACTTAATCTTCCATGTACCAGGCAGCAAAATGCCATGCATGGCAAATGACACTGTGAACCCAACCATGTGCACTTCCTTGTGGCCAACTTCTCTCATTCCTACTCTGTAGCAGTTTCAAGGCCACCAGCATCCTCATCACTTCTCCGAATCCACTTTGATCCTTACCAGCCTCTCATAGTCTGACTCCGCTTACAACCAATCTGCCTTCCCCTTCTCTAACTTCTGGCTGAGGCAGTGTGGCAGGAGCAAGGGGTTCAGAGGCAGACCTGGGTAAATCCTGCGTTCCTCGCTGTCTCATCTCAGGGAAGTGACTACCTTTCAGAGCCTTAGTTTCCCCATCCATAATAAGATGACACAACACTTATCTGGCAGGACTGTTGTAAGGACTGAGTATTTAACTGATAATCTAAATTAATTTAATTGAATAATTGAATATTTAATGTGCTCGATACATAATAAAATGCTCAACAGGTCATCTCTTCCTTTCCTTTATCCCTTCCCTAGATTCCCAGATACTGGATGTGTTTGCTTTTGCCTTCTGCCTCAATGCTCTGTCCTTCTTATCCTCAAAACCATCTCAATGATCCATTCCTACTGGGAGTAGAGTCTGTCAGGCTTAACTTTCCCTATTCTTCTCCCTCCACTACAAGTGCTGTGTGATAACATATAGCTTCTCCTAGTGTGTAATTTTCCTAGTTCTTATCTATTCACTTCCTTGCTATAGTGTCTTATTACAATGCCATTCACACACAGGTCCATAAGTGATGTTTTCTGAGGATCTATCTCGCTTAGTAACTGTATATCATTTGTTTAGATGACACACTCACTTACCTATCCACTTTGAACTTTCCCCTTTGGTCAAACAATGCCTAGTTCTCAATCCTGAACACCCTAAATCAGTAACTCTTATTATCGATGACATATGCTTATCTTTCTTCTGTGATCCTTCCTCTTCTTTATCTCACTGAGTCACGATAACATCAATGATCTGCCAAATAAGCAACCTCTAGTCATTTCCCACTTGTCCTTTCTTGAGCATAATTCAGACTAGTGCAAGAGCTTGTGATCCCTACCCCCACTCCATAGGATATCCCCTCCCCATTTTGTTCCTTTCTTTGTTTATAAACAAAAATGAAAAGTTTTAGTTGTCTCCTAGCTGGCTATTCATAACTTTCCTCCCAATATTCTTAGAGTAGCCTCAAGTTGTAGCAGAATGATTTGGAAAGAGCCAACATGGGCTTAAATACTGCCCCCATCAGTCCTTCTGTGTTTCTGAGCAAGTTACCCAATATCCCTGAGTATGTTTTATGATCTGCAAAGGGGAAACACCTGTCAGGATGAAAATACCTGTCTAGTAGGGCTGTTCTGAGGATAAAGGCATTTTATGTAAAAGCTAAACACGGGGCTCGGCACATAATAGCTGTCAAAACGGTGGCAATGATTTTTCTTAACCTTCCAGAGCTGGTTCCCTCCCTCCACTCACCCCATCATGCCCGTCACAGCCCTTCTACTGGAAGTAATTTTGAGTGTTTGGTCTCCTTTTTGGAGTTCTGTTAGGACTTCCCTCTGGGGTACAAAACACTCCTAAGAACCGTACCCACTGCTTTAAGACTTCTTTCTAGGTTGCTTCAAGATACTTCATTATCTTTTTTGGCCCAATCCTTCTCAAACACACTCTGCCCCCCATCTCTGAAACCATATTCTGAGCTCTAAAGGCCTCATCTCAAGATGTCCTTGAAATGCCAACTCCCAAATAAGCCTTTCCAGATTGAGTACCATGGACACTGTTACATTCCGGCTCCCAGAAAAAACAATTCCCATCCAGCAGGGGAGGTGGGAACAGCTCTGTCTGGTCAGGTCACACAAACTGCCATGTGACCTGAGCTAAAGCACTCCATTTCTGTAAGCCAGAGGGGCAGACTGGGTGTCCCCACGCTCCTAGGTTCTTCTAGGCCATGGAATTCAACACGCGTGGATTCCTTGTCTTCTACTGCCTATCGGTGTTGTTCTGTCGCTGTGTGAATAACCTTTATGTCCCTTGCCTCAGTGCTGTTCTCAAGGGCAGGGACCATTATCTGGGTAACTCACTTAGCACAGCCCAGAGCGCTGTGCTACAGATAGTACTTAATGCATGTATTTAGATGACAATGATCAAAGCACCTCCAGTGAGGCACAGACAGCTGCCACTAGATGACTCAGACCTCTCTGCAAAATGGCTTAATTTAGCACCCTTTCAGTTGTCTAAAGAACAGACTCTGAGTAAAGGACAAAGTGAACTGAACACCCTTTAACTAATTTAACCTCACAATGGCCCTTTAAGGTCAGGAGTTATTATCTCCACAATACAGATGAGAAAGTACAGACACAGACAGCTTCATCTGCTTCTCCTGAGTCAACAGAGTGCCCAGGGGCCTGGGGGAGTACTGGAAAAACTCCTGCACTGACTGCGAGGGTGATCTGAGTTCCAGGCAGGCCTCTGCCATTAACCAGCCATGCGAATGATCTCGGAAGAGATGCTTCTCTTCCTGGGCCTTATTTTCCTCGTCTTGAAAATGGCCTTGAGCAGTGGCTCCCAAACCTGGCAAGGTATCAGAACCACAAGGAAACTGTATTAGAAATAAATCGAGATTCTCAGGTCCACCTTTGGAGATTCTGATTCTGTAGGTCTGGCGTGGGACGCAGGGCACTTTGTTTTCTGTAAGTGTCCCCCATTTGGGAACAAAGGCAGCAATAAATTTGTTTCACATCTAATGACATTCATTTCTTAAGCCTTGAATATATACTAGGTGCTAAAGAAAACAGAATTTAGGTCATCTTATCCCCCCTCTCTCTTAAGCAGAACCCAAACTGTATTGTTTCCAAGCACACTGCATGGTGGCTTACCATATTCAAGAGAACCCAAAGAATTCTGAAATCAAAGGTTGGTTCAAATAGCTTCTCATAGGTAATCTTGTTTTGACAGAAATCCAAGCTAAAGTGCAAAAACTCCTCCCCGAGCAAGCTTCTCATGACCAAAATGGAACACTGAAGAGGAAAGGGGAAAAAAAAAAAGGAGCAGGCTTGCTACGGCAACATACAAAGCATTCTTTTAAAGAAGAAACCTGTAATCTATCTGGATTAGCTTGATGAGAGCTTAAACATTCAGTGAAAGTCTTAACAAGGGAAGACCTAACCTAAATACCTGTTTGCTTTGTAATACGAGAGCTATCATTTACTGAAGGCTTACTATGTGTCAGCTTCTATATGAAGCATTTTACACATATCGCCCTGTTTAATTGATAACAACTCGGATGCAAGTACTATTACTCAACATTTTATTAAAAACTGAAGTTCGGAGCTAGCCAAACCCATGTATGTTTGACTTCATAAACCATGCAATACTATTAGCATGGCCTTACTACTTACTGTACCTAAGGTCAGATTTTCTAGAATATCTAACAGCGACTAATAGGAAGACTCAGCAAATCTGCCAATTTTCTAAGAATCTATGAATTGGAGACAAAAGTACGCCCTTTACAGCTGTGGTTCCCAACCCCTTGGGCCACGGACAGGTACCGGTCCATGGCCTGTTATGAACTGGGCACATGAGCGAAGCTTCATCTGTATTTACAGCCACTCCTCATGGCTTGCATCACCATATAAGCTCCGCCTCCTGTCAGATCAGCCGTGGCATTAGATTCTCATAGGAGTGCGAACCCCACTGTAAACTGCACATGTGGGGATCTAGGTTGCACGCTCCTCATGAGAATCTAATGCCTGATAATCTGAGGTGGAGCTGAGGCAGTGATGCTAGCCCTGGGGAGTGGCTACAAATACAGATTATCATTAGCAGAGAGGTTTGACTGCACAATAAATGTGATGCGCTTGAATCATCCTGAAACCATCCCCCCATCCCTAGTCCGTGGAAAAATTGTCTTCCATGAAACCAGTCCCTGGTGCCAAAAAGGTTGGGGTCACTGCTTTACAGAATTCTCGAATTTGCTTTCCTTAGGAAAATTTGGACAAATTTTGGGAAGAACATAATAAATAAGATTTAAAATCCAACCTCCTATTCTTGATGTTGATTTGCCTGTGCCCTTGAAAAGCCACTTTTTGTATCTCACTGTGGGTTCCGTATCAGCAGAGTGAAGATGATAGCAGCTACTTACATGGCAGGGATGTTGTGAGAATTAAATAGATTAAGTCCACAAAGCAGCTTTGATCTCCTTAGGGAAAGGTGCCAGATAAATGAAACGTGGAACTACCATTTGTCCTTGCACAGGCTATTGCTGACCTGAAGCTTATAGGAAGTACCTGGGAGACCAAACTTCCTCCACTGCTCTCCAAACTCTCCACATTTTACCCCTGCAAATAAATTTGTGGTTGCGAGAAGCGGATGATGCTATACACTGCAGCTTTACTGTCGATTGGGGTTTGAAATAAAGTAAGCTTGTCTTAAATTCCCTGCAAGGAGATTTGGGTTCTGAAGCATGAAGTGACTTCTAACAACATGGTCTGATTTTGAAGGCAGTCCCCCAAACTTGTGCTGTTCCAAACCATCAGTAGAAAAGTGCGTACAAAGAACTCAATTATTTTCTGTTAAAAAAATAAAGAAAATAGTTCATTTTTAAACTTCAGGTAGAGGAAAATCTATAGTTTTCATCTTTCCCATGCTGAGTTTTCCTACCCTGCTTGAGATTATGCTTTCTTATTACACAGCCCTTGACATTTACACAGTGTTTTACAATCTTTTTTATTATCTAATGTCCATAAATACCCTATGAGGGAGGGCCCTGGGTACTGATAACGATTTCACAGGTGAGGAAGCAATTATAGAAGTCTAATGACTTGTTCAAAATTATGAGAAACCTTTCTTCCTTAATATATGAAAGGTTACCACCTCTTTCACAGTGTGTGTGTGCACAAACACACAAAAACCTTAAGTGTAATGGGAAGGTTTGGGTTTCTCTTTTAGTGGACTCAGCATTGCATTAAAACTGAAAGGAGCTGTGGTCACCTAGTCCAAACTTTGTGCTTTACAGCCAGAGCCCAGAGAGAGGTGAGCATGCCAGACCACATGCTTATGAGAGGCAGCGTGAGGAGGATGGGCGTCCCTCCAAATCTGAGACCTGTGTTTCCGATCTTGACTGCCTTTTCTTACTGGGATGTGCTACGTCTAAATTCTGTTTTCTTTAGCACCTAGTATACATTCAGGCTTAAGAAATGAATGTCACTAGATATGGAATGAAATCTCAGGTTCTCCAGGTGTGAGCTTATCCTTTGGTCTGTGCAAGGTTCCTCAAGCGTTTAGAGCAGATCTGTTTCTCTGGGGCTAGCCTTCCTCCCTGAGGGTGGAGACAGTTGAAAGGGCAGTGGAATGGATTTCCACACTTCTTCAAGTTGCGTCCCAAAGCTAGTTCTGTCTTCCCCAGCAAGAGGGCAGCTTCGTTTCCATGCCTCTCAAAGCCACGTGGCCTGAATTCGTAAAGCTACCCATTCCCTCCTGTGCTGAGGTCTACGGCCCTGCCCTTGCACCTTAGCCGCCTTCGGCTCTAACTCCGAACTTCAGTGGCCCAAGGGTTCTAGGTAGTCATGGTTCTTTTGTAGGGAACTGGAGAGAAGTGACAATAACAAAAACAACCACCACCACTTGCCCCAGGATCATCAGCGTACTGAGTGCTAACTATCTGACAGGCCCTGAGCTAAGTGATCACTCTACGTGAACTAACTCAGTTCACACTGTCTCATAATTCTGAGGCAGGTTACAAATGTTAGCCCCATTTTACAGATGAGGAAACTGAGGCACAAAACGGCAAATTTGCCTGACATCACACAGCTACTAAGTCTGATCCCAGAAGCCACGCTTGTTGCCACTCTCTCTACAGTGATGGGGCCACAATATAAAAAAGGGCCCCCAGATTCTGAAGTTTGTCCCAAGGTATCAGAACAAGCTAGACAAGTGTGCTGATGAGGGGTAAGATCAGCGGGCAATGAGCCTGTCTATAATCAAAGACAGATGTGGATTCTAACTAGAAATCAACATAAACATCTAACCCTGAATGTAAACAAACACAATTATTTGTTCAAAAGGAAATCTTGGTAACTAAAAAGAAAGGAAACAGGATATCAAAAAACAATGGCAGTCCCAAGGTTATGTGGCAGCTCTGAAGGAAGAGCCAAGCTGATGGGGTTGGCCCTGCTCACAGCCAGGGCTCCTGCAGTGGGCAGCTGCTGCCACCCCCAGAGTGAACAGGCCTGGGGCCAACGTGCAAGGCTGCACCAGGTTTTTAAACACTTCAAACATCCTAGTTACAGCCTCACCGAGACAACCTATTAAGAAAGGAAGCCCTGCTGCCAGGGCTTGAGGTCGGGCTGGTCTTGCTGTAATTCAGACTTGGTTTCCCGGGGGGGATCTTATCAAGCAATGAGACCCTACCTGGAAGTTGCTACAATGTGACTCGAGGGTGGTTTTCTTTGGATCTAAACTAATAAAACGGCCGTCTTGCTCACAGCTCAGTCTTGGGTGAGTCTGGACAACTTTGCTCACATTTCTTTAATCTGCAGACTGTTGGAGGGGACAGGAGTGGCGCAGGCGGTAGAGAAGGCACTGAGAGCTGGGGGCTAGGAGTTCTGACTTCAGGTCCCACTGAAGCAGTGACTAGACATTTCCTCATCTCTGAGAGGGTTGGGACTGACTGACCTTGGATATTATTTCTAGCTGTAACATTTTAACTTTCCTGCCCTAAAAAGAAAAAACCAGAAGTGGAAATCCAGCTGACTGGAATTAATGAAAAGGCTGATGCCGTTCTGATGAAACACCAATGATAGATAGCGAATCACTGACTCATGCCAGAAACTAAACACTAAACATTGAGCATTTGTGCACCAGCCTGTGAATCATGTGGAGAATTCTCAAGACCACGTTTTGAAAATCCCTGAGTTGGGCTCTCATGAGAGAACTACTCACTCTCTGGCTTGGAGGCAAGTTCTCAAACCAGCGGGGCTTGGCGTCCAGATCTGCTCCAGTGGAAACATGTATGAAGATACTCCTTGTGCCTGGCACAAAACCCAGCCCAGGCCCCGTAGGTGCTCAGCCATTTACACATTCACAGATTCCCACTGCTTTTCTACACATGTTTTATTCTCTTTGCACTAGAACCTGATGGGACAGGCATGGAAATTGATCCTTAAATGGAGAGTACAGTTATTATACTTAGCCCTACCCCACCTTGCACTGACGACATGATCTTATGAATAAGTTAGGAATCTCTTCTAAAGACAGAGGCACCATGAAGGGTCCTACATCAGGTTTAAAGTACTGGTACTTGCAGACATGATTCTGACCATCAACTTCAATGGGATAACTAAAGAAACGATCAAAGAATCTGTAGAAAAGGGCCAATGAGAAGTCTTTGGATGACATCAGCCTTATAAAAGTGACTATCTAACCTGGAAAACTGGCCAGTTCTATTTCCTGAAATGGTAGTCTCACTAAAGCAGTTTTAAAAAATCTATTTTCTTGTGCTGGAAAACCTCACCCATAATGATGATAGTTCTCAAATACGGCAATCTTTTATTGAGGAGGAGCTCTCTATTGCATACGAATCTCCAAAGATTCAGAGGGAGTTCCCAGATTACTTTTACATTAATCCATTCAGGCCCACTTAGAGATGTCAAGAATCTTTGCAAACCTATTCTTGATAATCCCTGTGATAATTATTTACCTAATACAGTTTTGCCTTTAAATCCTGCCACAATTGTATGCATATATTTTGTGGTTACTTATACCCTATTGGAGAAATGGGGTCCTTCAGGTCAAATGTTGAAGTCCTATAATATTCCTAAAGAAATCTTATTTTCAACACCTTTTATTTCCTTACATTCTCTGTCCACCGCCTGTATGCAAAAATATTTCTAACTTTACCTCTGCATCTGCTCTCTTGTAATACAGCTAAGCTTTCACATACTACAAAAAGGAAGATCTTTTTTTAGCTCAAATTAAAGGCTTTTTAAAAAATAATACTCTTTTACTTCAATTTGTCAAGAAATGAGGCATAAAATATTTTAGTTGTTTGGAAAAAACTATAACATCAGTTTCTTAACCCAGAATAACCTTTAAACTCTCCCTAAAATGATAACAGCTATAATGATTCAAAAGAATACACAAACTGGATTACATTTCAATTATATATTTATCAATTGGCAATTATATTCATTTGGTAATTATATTTCAATTGATAATTCTCAATTTTGGTTTCTCTCTATCTTTTTAACCAGAGTTTTTTTTTTTTTAACTTGTAATATACATGTACATAGTTTTAAAAAATTCAACAAAAGTGAATAAAATGAAAAGTAAAAGCATCTCTTCCTTTTCCACAAGCCCAGTCCCAATCCTCAGAAACAACTACTGTCAGATTTTTGTGTATGCTTCAAGAAATCCCTTACATACACAATGTATTTATATGTATATACATACAATATGTATAAGCAGACATGTACATATGTATACACACATACACACACATACATAATGACTATTTTCATTCAAAAAAGGATATGCTAATATATATTGTTTTGCATCTTGCATTTTACATCGAATAATTTATTTGGAGGATCATTTCCTATTGGCACACACAGGTTCGCTTCATTTTTAAAAATATCTACTTAATGTTCTGTTTTATAGGCATCCAGAATTCATTTAATTAATCCCCTAACAATAAACATTTACGTAGCTTCCTGTCCTGCCTTTTAATGAGGTATAATTAATATACAATGAACAGCACATTTAAAGTATATAATTTGATAAGTTTGACATATGTATACATGTGTGCAACCATAATCATAATAAAGACAGAGAACATATCCATCACCCCAAAAGTTTCCTTGTGCCTTTTGTAAACCCTTCCCTCTGCAACCTTCTGGCTCCCATTCCCCATCCCCAGGCAACAACTGATCTGTTTTCTGCTACCTTAGGTCAATTTGCATCATAAAGAATTTCATCTAAACAGAATCACCTAGGTTGTGCTTTTTTGGGTCTGGCTTATTGCTGCACTTTATCAATAGTTTGTTGCTGTTTTTTTTACTGAGTGGTATTACATTCTATGAATGTGCCACATAATGTTTATTCATTCATTGGTTATGGGACATTGAATTGTTTCCAGTTTTGAACTATTACAAATAAAGCTGCTATGAATATTTGTGTAGTAGAAGTCTTTGTATTGACATATGCTTCCAGTGCTCTTGAAAAATATGCCTGGGTCATATGTTAGGTATACAAAGGGCTGCCCGGAAAGTAATCAACCATTGTTAATATAATGAGAATGGTTACATGGCTGGATACTTTCCAGGCAGCCCTCGTATGTTTAAATTTTAAAGAAATTTTTGAATTGCTTTCCAAAGTGGTTATATCATCTTATATTCCCACCAGCAGTGTTAAGAGAATTAGGTACTCTATAACCTTGCCAACACTTGGTATGGTCAGTCTTTTTCATTGTTATTTTTTTTTAAACTTTAGACATTCTAATAGGTGTGTAGTTGTATCTTATTATGGTTTTAATCTGTATTTCCCTAATGACTAAAGAGGTTGAGCATCGCTACACACATGTGCTTGTCACCTATTAGGTATCTGCTCACTTTGATACTTTTTGTTCATTTTAGTATCTTTTCAAAATCTTTTTTCTATTTTTTGGATTGTTTTCTTATTATTGAGTTTTTAGAGTTCTTTTTGTATCCTGGATACAAGCTCTTTATTAGATTTGTGATTTGAAAATAACATTTCCCAGCCTGTCATTTGGCCTTTTATTCTCCTAAGAGTATCTTTTGAAAAACAGAAGTTTTTAATTTTGATGAAATCTCAATTATAATTTTTTTAATGGGTTGCTCTTTTGGTGTTACTCTTTGTCTAAACCAATGTCATAGTTTCTCCTATGTTTTCTTCTAGGACTTCTATAGTTTTAGGTTTAGCTCTATGACTCATTTTGAGTTAATTTTTATATATAGTATGATATATGGTTCAAAATTTATTTTCTGCAAGTATGAATATTCAATTGATACAGGACCACTTGTTGAAAAGGCCATCCTTTTCTCACTGAATATTTGGGGAACATCACGGAACTGTTTTTGCACATTTTTGGAAAATTAATTATCTGCCTACACATGGGTCTACTTCTGGACTCTATTCTGTTCCACTTATCTGTTTAACTGTTGTCTATCTAACTACACGGCCTTGGTTACTATAGCTTCATAAGTCTTGAAGTTAGGTAGAATAAGTTCTCTAACTTCGTTCTTTTTCGAAGTTATTTTGGCTGCTCTATATCCTTTGTATTACCATATGAATTTCAGAATAATCTTGTCAAGAGCTAACAAAAAAAAAAAACACTGGAATTTTAATTGGGGTGCCTTTGAATCAACAGATCAATCTGGTGAGAACTACTATCTTACGTATATTGAGTCTTCTGCCTCTTTAACTGGTTTATCTCCGTATTTATTTAGGTCTTCTTTGATTTCTCTCCGTAATATTTTGTAGTGTTCAGTATAGACAGTTCTTGTACATCTTTAGTTAGATATATCCATAGGTATTTCATATTTTTGATGATATTATAAATGGTACTTAAAATGTTTCAACTTCTGATTGTTGCTAGTGTATAGAAATATAATTGTTGTTTATTGATCTTGTATTTTGTAAATTTGCTAAACTCACTTATTAGTTCTAGTAGCTTTTTTGTAGATTTCATTGCGTTTTTGCACAGATGAACATCATCTGCAAGTTTTACTACTTCCTTTCCAATGGATGCCTTTATTGATTTTTCTTGTTTCACTGTACTTGTTTGAACCCCTAGTACAATGCTAAATAGAAGTGGTAAGAGTAGACATCCTTGTGTATTTCCTTAGCAGACAAACTTTCAGTTTTTCACCATGAAGTATGACGTTAGCTATGGGTTTTTCATAGATAACTATTATTAGATTTAAGAAGCTCACTTCTATTCGTAGTTTGCTGAGAGTTTTTATCAAGAATCAGTACTGGATTTTGTCAATGCTTGCATCTATTGAATTAATCATATGATTTTTCTTTTTTGGTCTGTTAATATGGTGAATTATACCAATCAGTTTTTAATTGGTGAACCAACCTTGCATTCCTGGAATAAACCCCACTTGGTTATGATGTATTATCTTTTTAATATATATTTGGATTCCATTTGCTAAAAATTTGCTTAGAATTTTTGCATCTATGTTTATGAGGATTATTGGTGTGTAGTTTTCTTTTCTTCTAATAACTTTGCCTGGTTTTGGCATCAAGGTAATGCTAGCCTCATATAATGTGTAGTATTTTCTCCTCTTTAGTTTTCTGTCAGTTTGTGTAGAATTGGTATTATTTCTTCCTTAAATATTTGGTGGAATTCACCATAAAGCCACCCGTCTGGGCATGTACAGGATAAGAGCCCTACAACAATATAATTCCATACCTCCCCTCGTAACCTTTGTGATACTATCATACATTTTACTTCCACATATGATATAAACACTGTTGGATCTCCTTTAACATTTCTTCTAATGCAGGTTTATAGGTGATGAATCCTTCCATGTTTTGTATGTCTGAATTCTCTTCTTTTTTGTACAAAAATATTTTGCTGGGTATAGAGTTCTAGATTGACAGGGTTTTTTTCTTTTGGTAGCTTAAAGATTTTACTCCACTGTCTTCTACCTTGTATTATTTTTTGAGAAATCTGCCATTAACTTTTTATTTGTTATTTTATATGCAATGTGTCTTTTCCCCCTCGAGTTGCTTTTAAGGTCTTTCTTGGTGTAGCTTTTTTTAGGTGTTTCTTTTCTGGGGAGGGGGGTTCATTTAATTTGGATCTGTGAGTTCTTAGATTTCATCAAATTTGGAAAATTTTCAGCCATTAATTATTTCTTTAAATGTTTTTTAAGTCTTCTCTTTTCTTTCCTCTCTTTTGGAGACTTCAATAATACAAATATTTGACCCCTTGTCAAATTGGGTCTTTAAATGCCCTTGCCTATTAATTTTTATTTCTGGGTCAGTTTCTATGGATTATCTTCCCCCACCACACCATTATGGGTTATATCTTCCTGCTGTCTGTTTGCCTGGTAATTTTTTTTTTTTTTTTTAGAGAAAGGGTCTCTGTCACCCAGGCTGGAGTCTGGAGTGCAGTGGCATGATCGTAGGTCACTGCAGCCTCACACTCAAGCGATCTTTCTGCCTCAGCCTCCTGAGTAGCTGGGACTACAGGTGTGCATCACCTTTCCTGGTTAATTTTTCTATTTCTTGTAGAGATGTGGGTCTTGAACTCCTGGCCTCAAGTGATCCCCCTGCTTCAACCTCCCAAAGCGCAGGCATGAGCCACCATTCCCAGCCAGCCTGGTAATTTTTTACTGGAATCTAGACATTGCACAGTGCTGTTTATTTTTGTCATCTTATAAACATTTTGGTGTTTTGTACTAAGATGTGGTTAAGTTAATTGAAAACAGTTTGATCCTTTTGGGTTTTATTTTTAAGTTTTGTTCAGCTTGACCAGAGCTGTGTTTAATCTATGGTTAATTTTTTTCTACTACTGAAGTATGACTTTAACTAATGTCTCTGAATTATGATTTTTTTTCCTTTCTGGCTGTTGAGAACAGGCACGATTCCCATCCCTGTGTGAGTTCCAGGCACTGTTCTCTCTACTGTTTTGGATGGTTCTTTCCCTGGCATTGGGCAGTTTCCTCACATGCATGTGCTCACCAGTCCTCAATGAAATACTCAAGGGAGACCTGCTCAGATCTCCAGATTTCTCTCTTGGTGCATTTCCCTACTTCGGTCTAGCCAGCCTGGCTTTCCTGGACTCCTAACCATATCTCTTCCACTCAAGGAGACCACAATGATCTACCTAGGTTCCTCTGCTTGTACCGCAGCCTGGACTCTCTCTCCAGGTAGTAAGCTGCAGCAATCACCAGACTCCTTTCATTTGTTTCCTGTCTTCAAAGATCATTGCCTTTCCATGCCTGATGTCAATGTCTTGAGTGTTGTTGTTTTTCCATATATTTTGTCTTTTCTTTTTTGTTGTTGTTGCTTCAGATGGGAGGGTAAATGTGGTCCCTGTTATTTCATCTTTATCAGAAGCTTAAGGCTTGCTTCTAGTTTGTGGCTGATAAAACAGATGCTGCAATAAATACCACTGTATACATGCCTTTGGTTCTGTGTGGATCTATGTGTTGAATAAATTATTTAAGTTATTATTGCTATACTAAAAGTAGGTATACTTTAAAAAAAAATGACTTTGCCAAACTGCCCTCCAAAAAGATTTTACCGGTCCGTACTGCTATAGTTTTTGAGAATGCCTACTTCACCACATACTCTATAACACTGATCATTATCAAAAAATGTACATCTTTACCAATTTGAAAGGTAAAAGTTATTTTACTTTCATTCCTTTTGTAAGGTTAAAGATCTTACATTCTCTATTATTATTATTTTTTAATAGAGATGGAGTCTCGCTATGTGGCCCAGGCTCATCTTGAACTCCTGGCCTCAAGTGATCCTTCCGTCTTGGCCCCCTAAAGTCTCAAGATTATAGACAAGCGTGAGCTATCACACCCGGCCTAACATCTTATATTCTTACTAGTAACTGGTAGTGCTTTTTCTGGAACTCTCTTTGTCCTTTGATTTTGTAGAAAGTTGATTTGTCATTTTCATATTGATTTATAAGATTTTGTGCAGGAAATGAACCCTTTATCACATTAATTACAATTTCCCCCTCGGTTAATGGTTTGTCTTTTAACTTTACTCATAATATTTTTTTAAAATCATGAATAATTTTAAAAGATAAAAATTATGTGTAAATGCAGTTTGGTAGCGAAGAATTTCAATGCATGGAGGAGGCTAGAGGTATTTAAAAAAGGGATCTTTTGAAAACCACTGGCTTTAAATAATAGTCTGATTTTTCCCAGGATGGACTCATCTTTCAGGTTTGCTAGGAAGGTCGAGGGATGATATGAAATCAAAAACATCAGTTCTAAGGCATGTTGGTTGGTCATAACATAGTTCCTAAAGTCTGAAGCCTTCCCTGAAAATTCCAGCTTCCTTTCCCTTCCTTGGATGACCAATGCACTTACTGCCAGTGTCATAAATATACTTGGAAAGACTTTGTACCTTGTCATATACTTTCTTCATATTGTTGCCTAATTGTTTTTGTAAGTTCTATTTTCCCAAGAAGGCAGTTAGCTGCTCGAGAGTGGGGCCCTGGGCTATATGCTTTCCACAATATTAAGCTTATATATATAAGCTGAGTTGTACTGAATTGAGTTGTACTGAGCTTAAGCGCATGCTGTTGAAGGTAGGAAAACTGTAGAAACTACCTCAAATTAGGAGACAAGAATCCAAGAGGACGGCATGCTTGCCTGGGGATGGCATTTGTCAACATCAAGCATTTGGCAAGAATGAGGCTACCAACAAAGGCAAACAAATGTGGTAAAGTCCAAATGGAAGAACCCTCCACGGAAAATATAACTGCTAAAAAGGTCACGCTTTCTCTTAGAACAATGTTCTCTTAGTACAGTTACACTGAATAAATTACCAAGGGACTTAAAATTGCAAATTCTCATATATCCATTGGGGAAAGAAACTAACCTTCAGCAAGGTCTACTGTATGTGATCATGAAGAAGGGGAAAACGAACATTTACTCCCCACCACGTACCCAACACTATGCTAATAAGCACCTTTCATGAATTAGCTAATTAAATCCTCACAAGCCCATGAGGGAGACACTATTATTTTCATTTCATAGATAAGAAAACTGAGGTTTTGACATGCAAAATTACTTAGCTAATACAAGAAGGCAGCGTGATTTGAAAGCAGGTCTATCTGACTCAAAGCCCAGACTGTAACTATGCTACAATGCATTTCATTTTGTCCTGAGAGAGACCCAAATAAAAGCTGTCCACATTGCTGATGTGGAAACTGGGGCTCTGTGGTAGAGGAACTGCCTAAGGCCCACCCAGGTCTTTCTGACACTAAAGCTCATACACTAACTACACTGTTTTGCTGCTGGGAGCCTCACATTCCCTATTCCTCTTCTTCCCCTGGTCTTATCCCTCTATCCCTGTAACTTCGCTTCCATCTGTTCTCAACACACACACACACACACACACATGTGCACGCAAAAAGAAAAAAGATTCTAGTCACATGAAAAAAGTCAAAGATGAAGAATCACGGTATGCATTATTATTCTTGTGTCTGTCTTGGATCACGTGATTCCCTGTGCTTAATTGTATCTTCTTCCTTGAAACCCTTCAATGTGAGTCCAGTTATATCTGAGGTCCTCCTTGATCCATTCCTCCCTCACTGGAATCAGCTGCTCTCATTCCACCCTTACATTCCACTTTGTTTACTTCTCCACTATCCTAGTACTTCTCACACTTTGCCCATCTCCCCATCTGGACCCCATCCAGAGTTTTATTTAATTGCTGTATCCCCAACAGCTGACACGCTGCTCAGACATGGTGCACAATGAATGAACTAAATAAAAGCCTGTAGGTCCCTATATAGCACTTAGATCAAGGAAAAAAGCTACTGCCAGGATCACAGCCCCACTTCCAGATGTGTAAAAAAGAGATGACTGGTAGACAATCATCACCTGGCTTGATTATTTTCAGGGTGTGGTCAAGTGTCTAAAAATGCAAGGTTCCTTGAAAGGAAATTACAAACCTAAAAAGCACATCACTGATTTATGGGATTTGTATAAGCTTTTAATGGCAGGGAGGAATTGGTCTGCTTCTTAGATATCCACTTAGGCATTAAAGACTTTCCTTCTAGCTGCTAAATTATTTTGAACAAATCATCTCCTACATCCGTCCAATGCAAGTCTCTGCATGTTTGCAACCCTATTTGATTACTGGTTTTTGAATACCGCATGCCAATCTTTTTCACTTTCCATTATTCTAAATAACAATCCTGGAAATGTGTAGCCTAAAGTTGCTCACACAGAGCTGCCTAGGAGGTCTTGGTTGGAAGATAAGAGTAAAAAAGCATCGGTAACTTTCTGCTACTATCTGGCTGTAATAGCTGGTGGACTAAATCTCTGATCTATCATTTTGGCTCTCTTTGATTTTTCATTTTGTTCCAAAAAGCCAATTTCTCTTACCTGTTGAGAGAAGGAAAGTAAAACTTCAGGTTTTTTTCCTTCTTTGTCACCAGGCTAAACAGTGTCACACTTTGTCCATGGAGGAACACGGGGTATAAGGAAACTATTGAGGCATGTATAAACATATGCTGGGGTTGAGGGTGGACAGAGAAGAGAAGTTACAGGATGAGCAACTTTTTTTTTTTCTTTAAAGAGACAGGGTCTTGCTCTGTCACCCAGGCTGGAATGCAGTGGCCTGATCATAGCTCACTGCAGCCTCAAACACCCGGGCTTAAGCGATCTTCCCGCCTCAGCCTATCAAGTAACTGGGACTAGAGGAGCACGCCACCACATTCAGCTAATGAAAAAAAAAAATTTTTTTTTTAGAGACAGGGTCTCACTATGATGTTCAGTCTGGTCTCAAACTCCTGGTCTCAAGCAATCCTCCAGCCTCAGCCTCCTAAAATGCTGGGATTACAAGCATAAGCCACTCCACCCTGCCAGCATGCACAATTTTAAGGGCACTGTTCCTTTGCTTCAGTCTCTGTTGTTTATGTGGAAGTTGACACCAAAAGAGGTATAGCTGGCAAATGGTGAGGTCCTTCTCTTTCTAAGAGTTACCAAGAGTAAGGCCTGTCATCAAATACAAATTTGGAGCTTGCAGCTGGTTCAGATTTGGCACACAGGCCCTTACTACTTCTTTAAAGTGTTTTCCACATGCTATTTTTAGAACTGGGCTAATTCTAAGACAGTAAATGAATCCAACTGCTTATTTTTTCTCCTCGTAATTGACTTTCATCAGAGCTGCCTCTTCCTACCTTTAGGACCTTATCCCACCAGTCTCCCCCTGTGCGACAGCTACGCCTGCCTTCTTATTGTTTCTCGATCACCAAATTTATTCTAGCCCTGGGCCTTTGCATGTGCTGTTCTCCTGTGTACTCGCTGAGCTTGCTCTGTGCTCTACCCATGCTGGTTCCTTCTGGTTCAGCTGCAAGGTCACTTCCTCTGAGAGGCTTTTTCTGATCATTCTTCTCTAATAGGCCCCTCACTCTTTATCACACCAGCCAGCTGTCTCCAGCTCACCCCACCCCATCCTGCCACTGGGCAGAAAGCACATCCCATACCCCTTGCACCTGAAACAGATCTCTTGCCTTTTGTCCTGGCCAGTCTGCTTTCCACCACCCAGCCTGCCATCCTTTTTCTCGTGGCACTTGGATGACAAATGGATTTACAAAAAGGTTGCCATTAACCTCGCATAATTCAAGAAATTAAATTTAAAAACCACTTTCCAAACACCTGAAATGTTATTTTAATGTTTCTATTTCAGTTTAGTTCCTAAAATATAATAAAATCTTTTGAAAAGCACAGAACAGAGACATTAAGGTTTATTAACTGTTTTAAAGAATTCATTATTTCTAAAGTTTTTATTACTCCTTCCGTGACCCTATCATTATCTTATTTTCAAGAAAAACAATCATTTCTTGATCCTATTTCACCATGTTGGCTCACATGAATTATTCCAAATCTCTTAATTTCCAAGCGACACATTAAATTCTTCAGATTGCTTCCAAAACAGTTAAGGGGAAATCCCTGATGATTTTAGCTGACAATTCCTTCATCAGGAAAAGACTTTAAAATGCTAATCACCAGAATAGTTACAATTTACAGGAAAGAAAGGGGAAATGCTGACCTATTGCACAATATACCATGAATAAAGCATGGTTTATTAATTGAATGACATACTCATGCTGACGATTATATCAAGAATTTCTAATTTCTATGTTATGGCAAATTAAATGTTTTTAACTTTAATGTTTTGAAAGTCCAAGGTGAAAATAGGATTCCCTTTCTTTGGAGATTTTATAGGAAAAATGAAATATCAGACAATTTGTGCATTTTTTTTCAGACTTCTAAAAAGATTCTGGGTTTTAAATGAAGCAAAGAACTGAGCAAAGGGAATACTTATTTGATGTGTAATTCCATCCAGAATTGAGGAGAGTGGTTTTCTTCGTGGTTTCTGTTATTGGGTAGAAGAAAGGAATTATCTGCTTCTGCTTCTAGCTGTGGGTGCACAGACCAAAGTCTTCTGCTAGTGGGCAAGGGCAAATGCCTCAGCAGGGTCCCCAGAACAACATCTTCTCCCGTTACACAAAGACACCTCGAAAGCAGCAATTACCACAGTGTAACTTTGATCCCCAATTTATCTGATAAAAACCAATCAGGTTTCAGTTGCAGTAATTATCTAACATATGAAAAGTGAGATCACCATTAGCACTGGGTTTTCCCCCTTGTAGTCTATATACATTCACCAGTAAACCATATTCTTTATTAATGTTTTATTACAAGCGGTCACAAACATAAGGCAGTTCATAAACATATCTTGTTAATCGTTACATTGTGATTCAGCAGCAGGTACGGCGCAAACATTACATTCTTCAGTAAATGAACAGGGGGAAAAAGAGCCCCCCGAGGCTGAAACAGATCACAGAGACTAGGTCCCAGAGTCAGCCTAAACCTTTGTTCCCGTTTGGTCTTGAGTATTTATTCATTAGAATGGTATTCACTAAGCGAGAAAAAAACTACTGGAAAACGGACGAGATACTTGTAGGTATACAGAAGACTCATGAAAGGGGCTTAAAAGTAATTGGGAAATTTAAATGTAGTTGTGGAAAACTACCTCTGACATTGTTGTTTATGTTGAAAACCATATTGAACACCCAAAACGGAAAGCTACCACCCGTTTGCCTTTTACCCAATAGCAATCGCTGACATTGATTGGGCATTCGTATGCTAGGCACTGTTCCAAGCATCTGCCACACATTATTTCTTTTAATCCCCATGACAATCCCACCATGTTACAATCCTCATTCTAGAGATGAAAAAACTGAGGGGCCAAAAAGGTTAAATAACTTGCCCCAAATCTCACAGCTGCTAGGCTGGGAATGGAACTCCCTCTGTCTGACTCTGAGTTATGTATTTTCTCTCTTTTGACATTTTGGAGCTAGTCTCCTCAGGTGCCCTTCAGGACCCTAGCAAAACATATCAAGTATTTTCTGATGCATTATCTTACTGATTACACACACGATTAGAGGTTCTCAATACAAAGATACCCTCTGTTGTTTCTGTTTAATTACACCTCATTCTGCTTCAGTGTCTTCAGTTTACACAGGAGTGTCCCACCTGGTATAGTAGAAATGAAAAAGAAATCGGCTTCCAGCCTACATGTTTTATGATCTTTTTGAGGTTCTCACAGCAGAGTATTAACATTTCCTTCTTAAAAACCTTCCGACCACAGACTGGTGCTTCTTGTTTTGACAGTCCAATCTCATTAGATCATGCTCTAGCTCAGTATAGGCCTTGCTCAATACTCTGAAATTTCAGACCTGCTGAAGCTACTAAAAATTTCTCGATTGAGAAGTCCACAACCTCATGTGAAACTGGAGTCATGGGAATTTGAACAAATCAATAAAATGTATCTATGGTAAAGTGAGACAACGATGACAATGAAATGAATAATATTCACAATATGACTTTTTTATTCAAAGCCCCTAAAGTCTTTAATGCATTTTTGTACATGGATTAAACCTCCACAGAGTAATAACACTATACTTTGTGCTTTCATGACTCAATTGTCCCATGGACTGCTGCGCACTGGCCTCATGTTATCATGCTCAAATTGCCCTCAGGTGGCTGGCAGGTGGTAAGAGAAATGCACTTCTCCTTTCATCTACAGAATAAAGAAATATTAATAGTACAAGAAGGGAAGAACTTGAGCTAGGGCAGATTTTACCAACCGAGGCACGCTCACCTGAATGGGGCCTATAGAACTTGGGGAGGGGGTGGCCATGCAGCTTGAAAAGAAAGGGGAAAGCAAAAGGCTTCCCAAGCAAAGAAATCTGCAAATACTTTTGGGCACTTTACCTTTGTATCCTGTGGCCCCATGATTCAGTTTTCAACTTTGTAGAAGTGAAACAGGTATCTTATTTTCCCTCTAGATCTTCATGCTCCCTTCCCCAGATACAGCCTATAACCTCAAATCTCTCAGCAGTCAAAAGTAGGTGACTAAGGATGAGGCCAGAGGGTCAAACTCTGGGTTGTTGTTTAGCCTGTATTGCTGGTAGTAACCAGAACAGCATAAAATGCTACCATGAAAAAGGTCAAAGGAAAGAGACTTCTCTGACTCAGGAAAACCATCGGTTGAGGATAATTTTCAACTGTGTGATTTTTAATTAAATGACACAAAGAATGTTTCACTTAGGATTTTTCATCTTAAATCAGAGAGCAAAGGCCTGAGACTCAGTATTTAGCATCTTACTAAAATTAGGTCAGGGAGTGTAATGAAAAGAATTTTCACTTTTCATTTGGGATTATATTGTAAAGAAAATGGCACCAGGCTCTAAGAAAAGATTTACAAACTCCTGTGCCTCTGAGGCTAGGAAGCAAAAAAGAATAGAGGAAGCGGGCCAGGCAGCTACCATGGCAAAGTGTAGGGGCCAAGGAGGCACAGTTACCCCACTTAGGCAGACTATTTCCACACGGGAGGCAGAGAGACCCAGTGTTGTCAAATTTGGCATTTTTTAAAAAAAAAAATTGGAAATGCAGGTTTTTATTTGAAACCTCCCAAATTTTTGTATGTTGCAACTGACATATGCATATACAGCTATGTGGGCCAAACCAAACACATCTGTGGGTTAGATCCAGCTCATGTAGTGCTGGTGTCTGAGCTCTGTGACCACAGGAATGGTTTTTAACTCTTAAGCAGTTGAGGGAAACAAGAGATGACACAACCTCCAGGGAGTAAATAACACTATGGCTTGTTCAAAAGGCCTGTTATTACTCTACTTTGTGGGGTTTTAGAGATAGGTCTAAGAAGTTGATAAGTTTCTTCCAGTAACGGTATCAACTCTACAACCCTGCAGCTTCCTGTTTGAAGCAGGTAGGTATCCTGAGACCTCCAGGGCAAGTTAAGGGAGGTGCTTAGTGAATGTGATGTCCAGTAGCTTCACAATGAGGTGTGACCAACTGACTCTGAACTCAAGCACCTATTTAAAAATGTAGGGTTTGTTCTTTGCACTCACTAGAGACAGATGAGCCCAAGAGATGTATCAACCAGGGTCTTCCAATTGGCAGCACAACAGGACTGATAGACAAGTTCAGCTAGAGAGAAGAGAATCATATTCCCCTTCTGATCTGACAACACATTATGAAACAGAGACAACATGAGGGCTGGCTGGCCGCCTGCCTATCTTCCTTATCATACACTAGGCATCTCGCCATATACCACGCTTTCAGCTATCTTCCCAGACTGCTTCTGGAAGATTTCTAAACATAGCCATGGCACACGTGATTGGAAGGAAGGGGACTACTATTTTAAAGAAGAGAGAGTTCCTTGTCTTTGCCTATGGGATTTGAAATTGACTACCCACTCAGTCTACCATGGATCAGGTATCCGCAACATCAGAGAGGAAGAGGAAACAAATGATGGGCTCTTTCCTCCACATTAAGTGAAAGGAGAGCTGACCTGTGAGGGGTTTACAATGAGTTGGGGACTTCAGTCCTCACTGGCCAGTGGCTTCCATCATAACATACTATTTTATCCACTGGCATAACACAGTAACAGTAATAATAGCTAACCTTTGTAAATTAGTTACTATATATATGCCAGGTACATTTCTAAGTTTAGTTACACGTATTAACTTCGTATTCCTCACATAAGCCTAAGGATGTAGGCCCTATCATTATTCTTATTTTACAGATGTGGAAACTGAAGCACAGAGAGGTTAAGTATTTTGCCCAAGGTCACACAGTTAGCAATTGGTGGATCAGGAATTCAAACCTAGGCACTCTATCTCCAGGGCCTGTGTGTTTAACCATTATGCTAGATGTCCTCTCAAAATGAAGACTGGATATCAAGGTAACATAATTTAAGACTGGGCTACTCACTGTATAATATGAAGGCTTGGGAATTTTTTGTTCTGATGACCAGTGGCAAAGAAATTTGCTACTTTCACATTTTATGCGGGTCTCTTACAGGAATTATGCACCCAGGAAAAAATTTAAGAAATTTCGGTGTACATATATATTTGATTCAAATATTTGTTATAGTAGAGCTGCATCCAATTGCTTTGTGCATACTCATCCTGTGGGGAAGGGGTGGGGAGATAGAGGAAGGAGGTGGGGAAAGAAGAGGGGGAGAGGGAGGAGAGGGGGAAAGAAGGAGAGGGAAATTTAAACTGGGCAGTGAGGTCCAAGATGGGAGGATGGGAGGCAGAAAAAAGTTGTTGTTCGGTGGTTTTTATTTAAAAAATATGAACGTATTCCATATTATAACTTGTGATCCTAATTCCCTAGCTATTAACTTTCAAGCCAATCTTATGTTGGACACTATAAGAGCACACTACAATAACACTTAGGCCTAGACTGTAACTCATAATGGCTTGCTACTGTTGTTTAATGGCTTTGTTACTATGGCTTTCCACTAGACATATGTTCTGTGAAGGCACGGCCCAAGCTCTAACAATGACTGACATAGGGAACCCTTAATACTTAGCTGACGAAAAATTTATACATTAAAGCACAGGCTATATGTTGGTCAAAAAAAACCATATTACACTGCATATAGGTCTATGAGTGTTTGTAAACTCCTCACCTAGGTAAGCATCCCCTGTACCTTCATCTATTGAGGATCTGTCTCTATTTAACTACACATCCCTTGTGAGTGATCTCAGTAGGATTTCTTTTGGCATTGGAAAGAATGCTGTTTTTTTGGCCAGCACAATCAATAGTTAACATGTATCTTAGTGCCGTTTATAAAAAAAATTGAAATCTTTAAATACAACCGTCATATTTGATGCAATGAAATTTTCCATCATGAGAGTGATAAGGAAGCTGAGACCAACTGAGGGAACAGCAGATTCATCTCTGTCATCTTAGGCTCAGTGTGGGACTGGTGGACAGAATTACTAGTACTATTTAAATATTGTTTTACTCTCTCCATTTTTGCTGAGTATGTACAGTTGAATTTGTGTATAGCAAGCGGAATATATATACGGCTAAGAGTACTTACAGTGTACCATAAGTACTTATAAATGACCAGCCTCTCCTAACCTGCTAGAGGGGTGCAGAAGCCACTTATCTTTGCATTCTTGGCACCCAGCACTGTACTTTGCATGTAACAGGCAGCCAATTTATATACCTATTGAAAAAAACTGATACCCTCACCCTTTTATCTTATAGTTCAGCTCCGTCATCACAAATTCAAATTAGTTGAATATGAATTAAGAAGATTATTGGGTAGGTCTTTATTTGGTCCTGCAAAATGAATTATTTTATCTTCAATAAGACTTTCGTGTTGCAGCTTGGTCTTGAACATGCAACCTGACTTTGGGGGTGTCCACTCAGTTCAGAACAACATCTTGCAGAGTAAGAAGTTCGATAGTTCCCACAGGCTCCCCTGAGTCAAAGCTGAACTGCGGGTTCACCAGAGAAGGCAGCTGCTCTGAAAGCTACCTCATTTTCTGGCCTAGTGTGGTCAGTAACGGGAAATTGAACCTTTGGTATTCTGGGTTTTGGTTCTACCCTCCCTTAAAAACCCTCAGCAACATGAGCTCTTCAGATGTGGACAGAGTGAGCACATTTCAAGTGTCCATTTAAAAAAACAGAAGATGTTGGGAGTGTGAAGCTGCAGCCCGGACAGTGTGTTCACCTGCTTCGTGACTCAGGAAAAATATGTGTGTGGTGCACGCTGTGCACTCAGGCTATTTGTCCCTGATTCCTGGAGTCCCTCAGAAGCACAGGCACCTTTGCTTCCTACCCAGTAATAGCACTAATACCTGACCTTCCTACCCAGGTCCTGAGCGGTGGTCGTGTAGAGCAGTCAAGTGGAGTCTAAAATTAGTCTTGCTACAACCAATCTGATGGCAAGCATATCCCTATATTCATAAATTACAGTGTGACACCATGAAGTCACAAAGATCTGGGTTCGAATATTGCCCTTGCAAGCTCCCTAAACCCTCTTGTCTCAGTGTCCTCCTTGGGGATAGTGTCATTGGCCTTATATCATTGTTCTAATCTGCTTGTTCTATCTGGTTAAATGAGATAAAGAAGGTCAAGCACTCAGCACAGTGCCAACTATATTCTAGAAGCTCAATAATCAGTACTAGTTTTAACTTTTCTCTCAATTCTCAACCCATATTGACCTCAAAGTAAAAGCCAAAGTCCTTCCAATGGCCTGTGAGACCCTACACCATCTTCCCCTTGTTAGCTCTCTGATCTCATCTCCTACGTTCCTTCCCCTCATTCATTCCACAGGGAGCTCCTTGCCATTCCAGGAACGTGCCAGGCCGATTCCCATATCAGGGCCTTCGCATGGACTGATTTCTCTAATTTACGCCCCGTGTTTAGAGCAATGCCTAGCACATAGGAGACATATGTGTTAAATAAGTTGGCTTGTACGGTAAACGAATACTTTGTGGAGAACTGGAGCTCAGTAATTGCAAAGGTCCTGATATCTGAAGCTTAGGTCCTCTTCTGAAGGAACTGGGACTCTGTCCCCTAACAATTAACAATGAACTCTTCCAAGTGTTTTGCATGAATTTATTTTATTTTAGTCCTCACACACCACCTCTCGGCCCCCGTAGTGCAGTGAGGTATAGTGAGGTACTATTATTATTACTTATTTTAGGAGAGAAAACTAAGCACTGAGAGGTGAATTTGCTGAAGGTCACAAAGCTAGTGGTGGCATCAGCTGGATACCATGAGCCATTGCCATGGACTGGGGCCACTGCTTGCTGTCCCACTCTCGCTGGTTTTATGGTCCCTTCTGATGCCAACAATACAGGCAGGTAATTTCCTCAGGCCCTGTTTCCTACCAGCCTGTGCTGCTGGGGTTCTAGCACACTTCCTAGTCAATGTTGCTCAAGTTATGATGGGGGTCAGGCTAAATGGGTCATACAGATTTTTCATTTCAGGGACAAAAAGGCACAGCCCAAAGGTTTTTTTTTCTTTGAAGTCATACTTCACAAAACCAGCTAATCATTGTGACAAAGAAATGATTTTTCAAATAGTTAAATAATGATAGGATTGGAAGTCAGTAGGTCAGACAGGACATTATTTGGAGGTGAGATGACTGCTGTTAGGTAGGATGATCAAGAACTGCTCAAGAGGCTGTGAAGCCCAGATGGACTGTTCTTCCATCCATTCTTCACCTTGCTAGTGCCAATCCATCCTTTAAGACTCATCTCAGTACTCCCCCTTTGCAGACCAGCCCCATCCTCAGTCTCCTGCCTCCCTCCCCAGCCTAGATTAGGTAACCTTCTTCTCTGCTCTCAAAGCACCTTATACCTTCCTCTGCCATGACACCTGCTGAACTCTACTGAAGCCACCTGTTCCCTGGCTCCCCTAGACTACAAACTCGAGTGCAGGGACAATGTCTTTTGTATGCTTGTACCCCCAGTGCCTGGTGAATAACAGGCGCTCAATAAATGACCGTTGAATGGAACACTGCCAACCTACTGAGATAGCACAACCTCTTGGATCTCTGAAACTGCCTTGTCATCTTTGATCTGGCTTAGACTGAGATCTACATGGCATGGTCCAGAAGTGACCCAGTTCTAGTTCAAGAAAGCCAAAATTATGTGGTCAGGGTAACTGTCTTCAAACTATTATATATGACATTCTCTTACCGTCAAAAGTTTTTCAACTATTCTCAATGCAATTAATTGCCCAAATTCTCATTAAATAAATGCATTAAATGAGTTGTTACATTTTCCTTAGGGGTATTCCTCTCTCTTTCAAAACGTAGCACATTGACAAAACATTGTCTCTCTCTTTTTTTTTTTGAGACAGAGTCTCACTGTGTTGCCCGGGCTAGAGTGCCGTGGCGTCATCCTAGCTCACAGCAACCTCAAACTCTGGGCTCAAGCAATCCTTCTGCCTCAGCCTCCCGAGTAGCTGGGACTACAGGCATGCGCCACCATGGCTGGCTAATTTTTTTCTATGTATTTTTAGTTGTCCAATTAATTTCTTTCTATTTTTAGTAGAGACGGGGTCTCGGTCTTGCTCAGGCTGGTTTCGAACTCCTGAGCTCAAACAATCCGCCTGCCTTGGCCTCCCAGAGAGCTAGGATTACAGGCGTGAGCCACCGCGCCCGTCAAAAACATTGTCTCTTGATTCAGCCAATATACTTGGTGATGAGGATCGTGTATTGACTAGAATATCGATAACCTCTTGCATTTCACTGTGTACAGATTTAAAAATGCAAAATGTTTGTAGGTGATGCTGTAAATATTTTAAAGGTTTATTTTCAGAATGGTTCACTGGGTCACAGCAAAAGAGCTATCAAATACAGGGGAAAATAACAAAACATTCCTTTTTACTAGCATCAGCTATTCATGAAATGTGCTACTTTGGGTATGCATGCAGATAAATATTTCAGCAATAAATGAGGGCAAGGAAGTGCATTTTAAGGATCTGAAGCACACTGCAATGGAATTATGAGGTCAGACTCTTTAATATCACCCCAAACTTAATCCTATCAATGCTGACTAACATTGAGCTGAGTTTTGTAGTTATCAAGAAGATTAATTTTAAAAACTACCCTGCTTATTGTGAAGCAATGTTGACATGAGTCTCAAATTGGTGACAACAAACCACATACCACAGAGTATTTAAATGACTCAGAAGTTCCAGGTGGGGCCTTAACTTAAAAAAAGAAAAAAAAACTCAAATCCACAGATGAATCTGATGTGCAATCCCCATTGAGAACTACTGGTCACATTCAACAGTATTCCATTTAATTATAACAACTCTGCTCATTTTCACAGATGAGGAAACTAAAGTGAGGACAGTTTCAGTAAATTCCCCACATCACCTGGCTAATAAGGCACAGCACCAGGACTGGAAGCTCTGGCTGTGGGTCTGCATAGCCAAGGGCTCAGGAGACTGCCTGGTTTCAAACGCTAGCTCTCACACTTACTGGCTGGGTGACTTTGAGCTTAACTCTATGTCTCAGTTTCTACATCTGTAAAATGGGGATATTTGTAGTACATACCTCAAAGTGCTATGGTCAGCATTAATGAGTTAATATATAAAGTGCTTGCAACAGTGCCTGGCATGCGGTCGGCACTATTTTTGCAATTATCTGACTACGAAGTCCATGCTTATTATTCCACGTCAAGGGTTAATATTTTGAAGCACACATGTTCATATTCTGATACATTTCATAATCGCTTTGCACATTGTAAGTAATAAATAAATGTTAGTTAAGTAAGATATTCCACCCTAGTTTTTACTGTGTCTCATTTCAGAAGGAGGAGTTAATGTGGAGAAGCAGGCCTTAATGAACACAAAATTTGGCTAAACAAAGAAAATCATTTCCCCCATTTAGAACTACCTGAAAATGCAATGAGTTGCCTGGCCTGTCCCAGGAGTGCCTCATCCAAAGATGACTACTTAGGGGAGACTTTACAGAGCAGATTAAGGAACTGCCTTTGCAGGGGAGGGGATGGACTGAGTAAGTAAGATAAGCTCCAGGGATTCAATATTTTATCCTGGAGATAACTGCTGGCTTGAAGAAATGCCTTTTGGCTAGGCATTTTTTATAGGAATGTAGCATTAGTTACATTATACTCAGACACTTACCTTGACTGAAAAACATGAAAGTATGAAACAGAAGCTATTAAAAATGAGTGTGTGTATGAGTGAATGTGAGAGAGATGTTAATGAATTCATTGGTTTTAGGATATCTCATAGTAAAATGGCCCAGAGAAGTGATTATAACAATTTAATTAAATGACTAAGAATAACAAAGTTTGCAATGAGAAAGAAAATACTTCCTGAACTTCTAAATATACTCTGTATTTTCTATGCAAAATAAGTAAGCAGAGGTGCTTGGTTTCCTAAAGGCAAATTGGTATAAGTAATGTTCCTTTTTATAATTTCTTGATAGAAAAGAACAAGTGAGGCCTCTAATACATTTTTGTTCCATGAAAGTACATCTTGCCCATTTTCCTACGGGAATAACCAACCTTGAGTTTGCCTTTCCTCAGCACTTATCACCTTATGTTTGTGCGCAAGAATATGAAGAAGGGAAAGGAAATCTTAAAAACTTTTATAAAAATTACCATGGCAAAAATAAAAACACAAACAAAAGTAAATCCTACTACATCCAAACCCATCAGCTTGCTTCCCTATTTGGGTATGCTATCTTCTATTCATTCAAATTCTCTCTTTCACCTCCACCCCAATTTCTAGTATATAATGCAGAAGAAAGGAAGGGGCCACAGTATTCAGTCAATATGCCATGTACACAGGGGAAGTTGAGTGCTGGGGAGTAAAGGGTGCAAGCTGGATATGGCAAGCACTAAACTGACCTCAGTTTGCAAAACGGAGATAATAAGAGTACCTATTTCAGAGAGCTATGGAAAGAATTAAATAAGATAACCTATGCAAGACTGTTAGTATAATGCCTAGCATGTGGTAAATGTTCAGTTAGTGCTAGCTGTTGTTCTTTATTATTACTCAAGGGCTAATCATTTGCAAAAATCAGAATCTAACCTATAACTCCTACTGACACTTTAATAAATATTATTTATTTCTTCTTTGATCGCCCTGAAGGCAAATGGGTCAGGTTAATGCAGTAGTGTAGAATCTTCAGTAGAGGCAACAATCATGCTTGGGTTTCATCCAAAATAATATTTTAGTTAATACAATGCTCAAAACAGAATTTACTAAAGCTTAAAAACAAGCAAACCTAGCTCTATAAATGTATAAAGTTGTTGCTTCCCTTCACTGTGGAGGAGACAAAATTTAAGCTCTGCCCATAAACCCATATTCCTTCTAGCTACTTCCCAACGGAGCCACACAAACACACATTAGAAGTTAAGGAACCAACGAGGCAGAACAGATGATGCTGTTATGAAGGAATTAATCATCCACTCTGAGTTATTTGTCTGGCCCCTGGTTCCTTTCAGACCTTCGCAAAGCTGTACTAAGTGAAGATGGGTATACAGCCCAGTGGGGAGAAGTCAGATTTGTGTGTCATTCTCTCCACGGGTCAGAGGGAATGATCAGTCTACTGTCAAGGTCTCTCTTCTGAGGGACTTTCTGAGAGATCCTGAGAACTTCTGTGAAGACAGCATCTTCTGAACTCTGTTCAACTTTTTATTTTTTGATTTTCTCATGAAATGGCCTTTGTGAATGCTCTTTCGACATACTTGCCAGCTGGGGAAATCAAGATGGTGAAACTCTGACTCCTTCCAAGCCACACATCATTTTCTTTCTTTGACAGAAACACAGAGATAACCAGCCTAGGAGCCCCAAAAGGTAAAGAGATAGAAGGTACAACTGATACAGAAAATAGTCTAGATATATAAGCAAAGGGCTAAAAATGACAGTGCTTTTAGTGGAAACAAGGGATACAGAGGCCACCAAAAGTTATAAAAAGGTTCTTTCCCTTCTTCTGCAGCCAAAACCTGATGTCATCACAGCAACACAATATTCAAGAAAGTCCAACCTATTTTAAGTAGTTTCAAGTGACAGATTATTGGCCCACAATGAGACATAGACTGATGGTTCACAGAGGAGAAAAAGTTCACTGCGCTGTGAACCACCACTAATCTCGACTGATAAAACCAGAAAAGACACGCATCTCCATTTTCAAGTGTTTACTGGGTGACATCACACTGTGTATTTAACTAAAGCGATGTCTGGCTTATCCAGTAAATGTCACACAATAGTACTTCAGTGCTCAGATAAAGGCCTCGGAACACTGTGAATGAATTCATATTGCAAAACAAATTTCCCAGATGAGTGTGTAATCTTAACTGTATGTCATTTTACCTTATATTTTTTCAGGTATAACTCTAACTTCATAAACAATACTCATCTTGTATAGAACTATAGTTTTGTTTTAGAAAGTCAATCCAGTAATGTAAGACAGTTTCTATTAAGTGCATGAGAGAGCATAAGATTGAAATTTTACCTTCAATTGGTAAAATAAATATTACAATATTAATCCATCAGGGAAATACAAATCCACACAGTAAGATACCACGTTAGACCCACTAGGATGGCTATGATTAAAAAGAGATAATAACAAGTGTTGACGAGGACGTGGAGCAATTGGAACCCTCATACACTGCTGGTGGGAATGTAAAATTACGCAGTCGCTTTGGAAAACAGCCTGGCAGTTCCTAAAAAGGATAAACATAGAGTTACCATATAGCCCAGCAATTACACTGCTAGATAAATACCACGAGAAATGAAAATGAAAACATATGTCCACATGTTCACAGCAGCATTATTCATAATAGCCAAAAGATAGAAATAACCCAAATGACCATTAACTGATGAATAAAATGTGGTATATCCATACAATGAAATGAAGTACTGATACATGCTACAACATGGATGAAGCTTGAAAAATAAGTGAAAGAAGCCAAAAGACCAGAGATGCATATTTATATGAAATGTCCCAAATAGCAAATCTATACAGACAGAAAGTAGATTAGTGGTTGCCTAGAGTTGAGGGGCTTGAGAGGAAATGGGAAGTGAATGCTAATAGATACAGGGTTTCTTTTTAAAAATGTTTTAAAATTGATTGTGGTGATGGTGGCACAGCTCTGTGAATATACAAAAAAACAAAAACAAAAAACCAAAAACCCAGTGCATTATACACTTTAAAGGGGTGAACTGTATAGCATGTGAATAACATCTCAATGAAGCTGTTGTAAAAAAGCACATCAGATAGTAGGAGTACGATGGCCTAACTTGGGATCCTAAGGCCGTCGTCTTTTACAACATTCAGTGTTTAACCCATCGGCGAAAGGTTTAATACCTAAAGGACAGTCTTCAAAAGTTTCAGCAACCTCACTAATATTTAAGGTAATCCTGCTACCTCTACTAATTGCTATGCTTGATGATTAAACTTTCCTCCTGTTCGTGTTCCCTATGGCACTTTCTATGGAGTAGATGCTCAATCACCATTTATTGAATTTAAATACATTTCAAAATTAACCCATTGCAATCAGTAAATAAAAGTTAAAGCAAGAATATTTGCTCTACATGGGGAAACCTGGTCAGCAGCACTCCAGCTATTTGCCAAACCGATCTGAGGTATCTAAAATGCAATTATGTCCCTCAAATTGTAGTCAATCTTGGTTATAACAAGAAGATTTGTTCTCTTAAACTGCCAAGTTCACACCTCCCTTGCTAAACTTCCTGGACAACAGATATTTCCAACGTGGATTAATGGACAAGATCCCTGAGAGTGAAAGGTGGAGCAGCAGCTTATTTCTCTGACATTAGAACCATCATAACACATGCCACATGGATTTTTGCCAGGATGTAAAGCTCTTAGAATGATGTGTGGAATATAGTAAATGCTCAATAGTGTTAGTTATTACTGTAGTAGAATTTAAGTTTGCAGAAGCCTCGAAATAGAGCTGAGGCATAGCTATTGTTATCAAAGAGAGGAACATATGGTATTAGACATAAACCAAGCCCCCTGGGACAGGTCAAAGTAAAATTACAGAATTACACTTTCCTAAATTCCTTGTTGGGCAATGCTGCTCCCAACAGCATTTGAGACTAAAAGGGGTGCTCAACAAGTATGACCCGTCATCGTTTTAAACTCGTCTTTCATGTTGCAGAACACACCTAGAGCAGATGCTGTGTTTTGATGGGTATGTCGCTATCATAGCTGCACTTTGGAAGGGAAGGCAAGAACTACCACCACTCTGATCAGACACCAGTACTTTTCAGAATCTGTATGCTGTTAATTTCCTTCTGGATTTTTCAGCACTGACAGAAACAGGGAGTCACAGGTGATCTGTAGAAGCCCACAGCACTACCCATGGTAAGAGGCTTCTGAGTGACATTTCCTAAATTCCAACTATTTATCTTTTTTTTTTGGAAAGATACCTTGTTTGAAACAATCTCAAACTTTATCAACAAAATTATTTTAAAGAGACTAGAGGAAAAGGGATCTAGGAAGTGTGTTTTTCTGGTGTTGTATTAGTATTCTTGTTGCCGTATCTAACAGAACTATTCTGGAAGCAAGCCAGATCTCCTAAACTTAAATAATTAACAGAGCTTTTTACCTAGCTTTATTAATTAGAGTAATTAACAGGAGCTTCTGTATAAAAAACTCCAAAACCCCAGTGGTTTATTACTGTACATTTTTCTCTATGTAAAATATAGCAGTGATAAGGTGGTGTCTTTGGGGACACCACTCAAAGGGTGGTGTCTTGGGTGTCTTTTGTGTAAGTTACTTGGGGACCCAGGCTCCTTCCATCTTGTGGCTCCATCGTGAGTTCCCTTCATTCAAGCTGGGTCACGGGGAAATAGTGAGGTTGGGCCAGGTCTACACCAGGAGGTGCACAGCACTCCACTCACATTTCACTGGCCAAGACTGAGTTATATATACCACACCTATCTACAAGGAAGGCTGGACAAATGTATAGGGACCTGGGAGGAAGAGAATATAGTAACTATTCTCAGTGTCTGCCACACTAGCAACATGTAGATTCAAGAAGCTGGTGGAAAATACATGGAAAGGAAGATATTGTGAAAAAGCCCTTTTCTCTTTTAATATCACTAAGATCACGGGAGTCAATCTTTGCATCACATTGACAAGACACATCCTGGGGTGTATCATCTGATCCTGCCTGATTCTCCTTTAGAGAATGTGTCTTTCGCATTGTGTTATTTGTAATCTTAATCCAAATCTCCTTGCAGAGTTGGCCAAAGTATATCTCCTATTGCGCACTTAATTAATCATTCACCATTTAAGAGAACTGTTTATAATTACATTAAGTTCTGGGCTTAATGGAGTTTACCAATTTAAAACTGGAAGATGAAAAACACGAGATATCAGCAAACATTAATTACATTTATAATTTTTATATGGCTCTTTATAACAATCTTTTAGTAGCCCATGTTTTAATGTAAACCACAATTTTTTGTGCATTAAAATAATGAATGAAATGAAATGTAAATGGAATCTTTTATAATTACCATTCCCAGTCTCTTGAGATGAATAGCAAAGTTAGTACAACTGCCTTGGGTTTTAACACCACCAAATGCCTTCTGAAAGTTGCTGTTCTAGTATGGTAACCCCTCCTTTCTCTCCGCTTTTTAAATTTTCTTACTATTGCCAGCACTAGACTTTTTATTTGCTTTTAATACAGCTTTTTATCTGCTTCTTTGTTTACTGCCTGCCTTCATTACCAGAATATCTGTTTCTGTTCATCCAATAAATATATACTGAATACCTATTGTCAGGTATTACTCCAGGTTCTAGGGAATTAAAAAGAAATAAGATATGGTACCTGGCCTCAAGGTACATACAGTTTGGTGGAGGAAACAGGCAATAAACCTATAAATAATATTTACTGGGATAAGTGCTACTACATTGTACTTTCACTTCATGCTTCCTTGGTTTTTGGTGGTGGGAGGGGTTGTTTGTCTAGTTTATGATGTCCCATCCTATCTGCTGCCTCTTTTGCATTCAGATGGGTGCCAAGGTAACCACATTTGCATCACATGGCTCTGTCTCCTTGACCACAGTTGCCTGGACCACAGTGGACTTCTGACCTGTGCTGCATTAACTAACTTCTCTCTTCTGAGAGGTTGGAATTGGAACTGAGAGATTCTAATTCAGTCTGGGCTCTTTAGTTAAACTGAAAGAGGATGTATAACCTAGAGTACTATGAGGTAGCCATCTTCTACCAAATGGCCAGGGAAACAGAGCAAGCTAGTTGAGAGAGAGAGAGAGAGAGAAAGAGAGAGAGGAGAGGAGAGAAACCAACTTATGGAAAGCAGAGATGAGAGATTTTATGGTCTGAGAAAGCCTTAAAGAGCCTCCTTTTAGATTATGGGTCTAGTCCCTTTTCTCATGAGATACTCCTTTCCTTATAGCTTATTTTAAAATTTTATTTATTTATTTATTTATTTTCGCTAAAGCTACCTTGTGTTAGTGTCTTTTGCTTTCAATCATGTCCTAACTAGACATTTCTACTTAATATAAATATTAATAGATTCTACTTAATCTCATTCATTTTTACAGCATAAGTCATATGGGCTACTACCAGAAAATTCTGTCATAAAAATGCATCTGTTTGATTTTAATACTTAGGAATTCTAATGATGCTTCTCAGGTGCTTGCCTAGAAGTTTCCCATTTTCCTCACTGGCGATTTTATAATACAGACTCATTTCTATTTAAGGGCAGAACATCAAAGGCTATCATTCTTTAAACTCCATGAAAAACACTATCACATGTGTACACCAGCTTTTGTGGCTAGTCAACATTCAGTGGAGAAAATAATTCTTCTTATAAACATCAATGGTGTGTTTGTACTCATAAACAAAAAGGCTTTGATAATAAATGCTTTGATTTAAGCCCAGTAGTTGATCAGCTACTCTGATTAACAACTGCTAACTGGAGATGCCAGAATTTGAATGCACCTAAAATATTAATACAAGGCTTTAAGGCTCTATGCAAGAAAGGAAACCTAAGCTTTATATTCAAGGAGGGGTGAGGGTTGGGGGGATATACTCTAGAGGTTTCAATAACAGCATTCCCACACACATCTGCTACTTTTAAAGTATATTATTAATACTTCATCATTCATCCAACATTTAGTAAGCAGAGCCATGTCAGGCACTGAGAATGTAAGAGGAGCACAACTTGGTATCTGTCCCAAATGAGCTCACAGTTAACTGCGGAGACGAGGAAACAGGAAACCCTCTGATAAGAGGAATGTCCTTTGATAAATGCCATGCTAGAGATATCAGCATGGATGAGAGGCCACTAACCCATCCTGAGGTGGGCCCTTGAGCTGAGCTCAAGAGAATAAGCAGGAGTTGGGCAGACTGAGAGCAGAGGCAGAGACAGACTGGCTAGGACAGCAGATCACACACGCAAAGGCAAAGATGGGAGAGTCTACGTGTTAACATCCAGTAGTCCTACAACAGCTGCAGGAGTGATATTTTGGATAACTGCCTATATTTTCCTCCAAAGCTCCTGTTTCCAATGTTTTTCATGTGTTCTGATTACTCTAACACGTGAGTTCAATTCAGTTTAACAAATATTTATTGAGGATGTGGTAAGTTTTAGTTACTGCTGTAGACCCTGGAGTACGAAGATGAATTAAAGACTGGACTTGGGAATAGTTCTTATCCTAAAGAAACTCCTAGCCTAGTGGGGAAGGCAGGTACACAGTACCTGGAGTGTGCCAAGGAAGACATGTGAATAGAAGTAGAGGGGCAATAAAGCCTGAAATAAATCATTATGAATGTAATAAGAGCATACCAGCCATGCTAACAATAATAACAAAAGTGAGAGAAGCATTTCAGATACAGAGAAGAGCATAAGTAAAGACAAGTGCCAGGAAAAAGGACCAGGGCACAGAGAGAGAACAGATTTGAGAAATATCTAGGGGGCAAACTATTTGAAGTGTGATTACTGGGAGTGAAGGGAGGGGGTTACTCTCATAATGACCGCAGGTTTTCTGCTTGAGTGGATGATCCATTACCTGAGGTGGGGAACGCAGGAGGAAGAGCTGATTTTAGAAGGAAAGAGGCCAGGTTGAGGTTGAAGTGCTCCTGCAACATGCTGGTGGACAGAGGAGCAGTAAGGACAGGATCATGGTGAGGGGGCTCGTTCAGCAGCACGAAGCTGAGTGTGGGAGCTGAAGCCATGAGGATGATTGAAATGGCACAAGGATATTCTGTAGAAAGAAGGGCAATTGGCTGGAAAGAGAATCATGGAAACTTGCATTTTAAGCGTGGTTACAGGAGTTGAGAAGGAGCTCACAAAAGAGATAAAGAAGGGAGTGATGAGTTTCTGGGAGCATTAAGGAGTTGAAAATTTTAAATAGCAGAAAGAGTCAGTAAGATATGGACTGGAGAATCTGGCACTCTGCAGGTCACTGGAGATGTTTCCCAGAGGTTTCAGTGGAGCACTGGAATGGTGGAAGAGATCAGGTCGCCAAGGCGAAGGAGAGAATGGAAGTGAGGAAGTGGTCCCTGGGTGGTCAGGCCACTCTTTTAAGAAGGGGAAGGGAGAGAAGGGGCATCAGCTAGATATGTGACAACCCCTCCCCCTCCTCCTCTCTCTCCCCCTGCCCATCCCTCTAGTCCACCTTCCTCCTCTTCCTCTCCCTCTCCCCCTCCCTCTCTCTTTCCCTCTCTCTCTCCCACTCCCTTTCTCTCTCATTTTAAAGGCAAAGACTTGAGTGGGTTTGTAGCCCGTGAGGAAAGCCAGCAGAGAGACACACGATATGGAGAGAAGACATAACTGAAGGATGAGGTCCTGTGGAAAAAGTTGTCTTATTAATAATTAGGCCATCTATTTTCATAAGTTTTAGCTTCTGATCATCTCTAGCCATGGGAGCTGTGGAGCAGTATACGTCCCAAAGGCAGGTATCTGTGGAAAGCAGGAGCAACAGGCACTAGACAGAGGCACTGGGCTTGCAGTGACTCCAGAGAGCGGGAAGCAAATTCTGAAGTTTATTACATGGCGGTAAAACCCTACAGTGGAGGTACGTGTGTTGCGAGATTAGGGGAAGTTCACCCCCACCTCCCATCAGCGTCTTCTTAAGTTCTGGGATAAAGAATGAAACACAGCCCCTCAACCCACCTAAACGATCACCACATAAACAGGATTTTCTTAGGATGCAGAAGAAACAGCTGAGTTGGAGGTTTGCTAGAAATTAACTTCTGGCTTTGGGCAATTTCTTTGCCCTGGGCCTTAATTTCTTCATCTACAAAATGGAGGGAAGTGATCCTACAGGAAGGCTTGGTGAGGCTTAAGCAAGTTCATAGATATGAAAGTGCCTTGTGAAATATAACGCTCCATGTAAGTTCAAGGACCACGAAAAATAGAAACAAGGCATCCCTATGCTATTGAATGTGATGAAGACTTCTTATAAAAAGTCACTTTCTTGTGCTGGTGTGATTTATTTTTACTCTCCTAAACTCTGATATAATCTTTCTCTCCATCTGGCAAGTGGGAATGGACCAGTTATATTTGAAGTTTGCTAACAAAGACTGCTTAAGGTAAATATTTGTTGCTTTCCAGAGCAAACTGTACCATTTTAGTTTCAGGTTATTTTAATGATAAGCTCCTTCGGATCTAGTTCAATGGATACTTTGTAGTACAGCATGAAAGCACATTTGACTCAAATTCCATCTATATTTAGAATCCTTTTCACACCACATCATTCAAACAGATGTGAGCCCAGCTGTTGCTATTCTTTCCTAGAATCTCACCAAGATGTAGATTTTTAAAAATAAATTACACAGGTGTGATCTCTGAGTCAATTAGCACATTAGCTATAAAAAGAATGTGTATTAAATTAGGCTTTCTTTCCATAGGCTTCAAGAAGGAACAGGGTTTTCACTGTTTTGATCAATCTATTTTATCTAGTTGTATTAAGTTCCTTTTTTTCACAAAACAAAAGTTGTTGTTAATATTTTATCACAGAATAACGTTATCCAATAAAGTCCTTTCTTTAGATGCCGATTCAGGTGCCACTTACTGAGCACGGTGCAGAAAGGCTGTAAGTACTTTCAGATCTACTGTGTCGTTTTCTTTCAAGTGATTTGAAGATACCAAACAAATATGAATGGTATATCTTCAAAAAATGTATGAAGTCAGAGAAATAGCTGAAAACCCTGAATACATCTAAGTATCTTAGGGTGAGGGAAAGCTCACTAGTTGACTAGTCTTGGATAAGGACGGAATCTCTCTAGTCCTGTTTCCTCATTTCTGAAACAAGGACCAATGAATGGATTGCTTGGTCTCAGGATCTCATGTGACTCTGCTAGAACCTCTCATTCTCAGAAGTGGATGACAGCCTTAGTTCTGCATCAGTATGTCACCCTCTTAGCCATAGTTTGGAACCCTTCTAAAGCAAGTCTAATAAAGCAGTTGTGAGAGTCGAGAACATATCCTCTCTTTCAGGGGTATTTTTAAACAAAGTGGGAGTACTCAAAAATATAACTTTTACTCTCTAAATATTTATTTTAGTCATTCTAAAGCCAATAATAGTCCGATGCTGTGCTGCGGATCGGTGAGCCTGAGTCAAAACTGAGAGAGAGGCAAAACAGGCCTTGGGTTCCTCTAGGGTCTACATGTTGATTGCTCTGTGTCATGAGAGCAGTGACACGCTGGTTTGTGGACAACCCTCCACCACCACCAAACGATACCTTTCATTGGTGCATCATTTTGTAATTAATACATAACTTCATTTAATCTTGATGTTATCCTAATTTTATTGATATTTGCAGAGGTTAATTAATCAGTTTCCAGTTGGTCACAGCTACTAAGAGGCAGAATGGATGCCTACACCCAGGTCTCTTGATTCTAAGTTCAGTGCTTTCTTAATTAAAAACAACAGCAGCAGCAGTGGTTCATAATTACTATGCATTTACTATGTGTCAGGCATTGTGCTAAGAGCTTTACATATAAGGTTATTTTATTTAATCATCATAATAACTCCATGAGGTAGATATTATTACTATTCCCACTTACTAACGAGAAAAGTGAGACCACAGAGAGGATACATAATATACCCACAGAGAGGTCACACAGCTATCAAGAAGCACAATCAAGATTCTAATCAAGGCAGTTTGGCTTTACAACTTGCACTTTCAACAATTATGCTAGCCTGCCTTCCTACAATAGCATAGCTGCCCTCATCAAAACTGTTCTCATAGTTTCCATCCATAATGTAAGTAAAAATATTTGCAAGAAGAGTCCAGGGCTGCCCAGTAGGGCTCTGCACTGTGTTATGCAGGCATCGTGTGTAAAGCAGGTCACTGGTGTCAGGGAATCCTGTTCTCGCATAGTCAACAGATACTTTGAACACGTAAGCTGTACGGTATTATTCCCGGTGCCCAAGCACTGTGTATTATACAGAGACGATGCAGAGTAACTGTGTCCTGAATTGAACTCAGTGGAAATTATCAAGTCTGAGCTACTGACTTTTCCTGGGTTATAGCTGTTTTAAAATTAAAAGACAAAAGCCCCAAACCAAAAGGATAAGTTATAGCTCTGAAACCAAAGGGATTAGTAGAGCAGAGGTAAAGGTGACCCACCAACTATATGGAACTTGCAGATAGGTTTTGTTCAGCCACACATTACATTTAAAATTTTAATCAATAGCCAAAATTTTTAAACATTAAGAGATTTCATTGAAAAATCCAAATTTCCAGTTGCTTGAAGATGTGACACTAGAAAAGGCATTTGCTCTCTAGCTCACCAATTTCAACGGGACCAGTTTTAGCCTCTTTGGCCACTGTAGGATGTTGCATTTGCAAACTATGAGCTAGACAGAGGGTGGAGGGAGATTTGGAAGTACATCAGAGCCTTCTAAGAGTCTTAAATCACCCTCTGAATACACCCAATGGTCTCCTCTGCCAGTCTTGCTGTACAATGAATTGAAATTTTAGGCATTTAGTGACTGAGCTTTCATCTTTGCCTCAGTTCATAAACTGACAGCTCAATCCCAAATTGATTTTGTCTCCAAAACCACAATGCCTGCAGTATTAAAGCACCGCCATAAAAATTACATATTGGGCCAGTGTCCTTTGATTGGCTTCAGGTCAAATGACCCATGCTGTTGTTTTGCAGTGCCCTGTACAGTTTAGGCAAATAGCTAACTATATCTCATCCATGTGTTTTAAGGAAGAAAGGCTGTCTGTCATTGGCAAAATTTCTGAATTCTTTAAAGCCATATTAATCTATTTATAATTTTTACAAGGGTCACAGGCAAAAAGAAAAGTTCACATTTGCATTCATTGACCCATTCTGGGTAGGTGGGCAGAGTTTTCTTCCTGAAAATGCCTGTGGTCTCTGCAGCTGTGCCACTATTCAGGAAGGCTGCAGGCTTGTAGGGCAGCAGCCAAGGAGGCGAATATGCATTTGAGAAATTACTAAATTAAACATGTTTATTCAATCCCAATATAGTTACAGATGAACTACACCAGTTTATAATGAGATTTCCCTTACCAAACTTTGGATTTTATAATGTAATAAAAATATTTCCTCAATTAGTCAGTGAACTGCTATTGAATCCTGTGCCTTAAATAAAGAAATCTACAGACATTTAAAGGCTTTCTCCTATCTGGGTCCCAAACAAAACACTAAAAGCATATGAGAGGTCAAAAGCATTGCTGGAATTACACATTTGGTAATTTTTATATTTTATATAAAATATATTTTATATTGTAATTGGCTGGACTTCAAATAGAGACTTTCATTTTTAAACGAGGTTAACAGGATCATTTCTGAATAGGAGTTTTCGTTTTGTCACTATGTATGATGATAGGGAATATGCAGTTTCTCTCACTGTTTAAAAAATCCTGTTTGTTAGAAAGTCTGCAGTCAACCCAGCTGTATTGCTTCCAAATAAGCAGTTTGTACACAGAACAATAAAACTGTTTAATAAAAGAACATAATAGGCTTAGCAAATGTTGCAATCACAGAACATTTTAGGTAAATGGTTTTAAAAGGACATTTCATCAGTTTAGAAATACTCTGGAAAATCAAATCCAGTTGCTGAATTTATGGAGGCTCTCACTAAGGGAGTATTTGGGCCTATTTCTCTCTAACGCAAGACTAAGCTTACAATAGACCAACTTCCACCAAAGACAGGGAAGAGGGAGTTGTAATTCTTCTAACTAGCTCATATTATCCACGTTCTTGCTTGTGTTGTTAACAAAGCTTTAATAAATCATTTTTACCATTTGCTTACTGACAGCTTTTGGGGTGTTAAAGAAATTGTCATTTTCTTAGCAATGAGTCCTTTAGGATTTGGTCAAAAACCACTAGATGAGGACATGACAATGGTTCTTGCCCTTGAGGAACTTCTAGCCCAACCAGAAAATAAAAATAAATTGCTCATTGTTATATGGTTCAAGACATTTTGCACTAATTTATGGAGAGGGCAGATGACTGTGCTGGGTTTACAAAGTAATTCTTCTGTTAATAAAGAATGAAAACAATGCCACCTTCATAAGGAACTTTTTAAGGCTGATGAAAGACAAGACTTTAGCTCAAAGGGAAAAAGAAAGTGTTACAATTTTAAAATGTCACTTAACAAGCAACCTACCTACTACTTTAAATGTGTATGCTTATTTCCTAATAACAAAGTTAGATGACATACTTGATTATTTTAATAAATTATAAGTTATGATTTAAATCTAGTTAACAATTCAACTCAGTTTCCAAAAAGAAAAATCAAAGCAGCAATCTTTCCATCATAATGCATTTTTGCCATTTATGGCCAGTAAATGCCCTAACCCTAAATACTTACATTGTATCTGATTCAAATTTAAGCAGACTTGACCTTACTTACTATAGTCTACTGACTCGATTCTAATCAGTACTCTTATTTAACAAAATGCTTGTATCATAACATAGCCCACTATAAATCTTATAATTTAGAGAAGTCTTAGTATAGTTATTACCATTCTTAAATAACAAGACCATTTTTCATAAGGAAGCTACTTTTCTGACAGTGGCATAGAAATGTAATGTTCATGCTGCCCCAATCAACCATTTGTAATATACGTGGGGAAAAAAAACAACTCTTGATTTATCTCAGTGCTCCATCTGAGCTAACTGCCTCGGGCTCAGCCATGTCTCAGCTCCCAGGTGCAGTGAACCACGTCTATCAAAATATTTACCCCTAAAATAGCTTTGTAAAAGTAGAATGTCCTTTTTGATGATTCTCTTTGAAAAATACATATGTATTTAACTGGCAACTCTAAACTTTTGGAGATGGCAGATCACATGAATCTACTCATTAAAAAAACCTCCCTTCATGGTGGTTATAGCTGATACATTATAATTATTATACAAACACAATATATTTATTTAATATACCTTACATTTTCACATTTGACTCTAACCTCTAGCTGAATGTGCCTCAACTCCAGTTCCATCCTTGTTCTCATTGTGAGTTGACTCCTTGCTAGATGTTTAGTAGGAAGATCACATCAGGTATGAAACTTCAGCAGCAAAGGCATATCAACATTACGCATAGCCAGTGAAAGAATTAAGGTCTATGGCAGTTTTCGAACAGCGTGAAGTGAATTTCAGCTTCTGAGACTGCAATTTATATTACAGAATGAAAACCAAAACAACATCCAAAAGAAAAAAGAAAAAGACTTTCCTGACTGAAGCAAAAGCATATCAAAAATCTACAACTTTAAACATTCAACTCTCATTGCTGAGGACATACCCCTACCATATTGTCAACATGGTTGCTGCATAATCAGTACCTAAAACAATAGGTCAGCACTTTGAGTCACCCCGAGTGTGAAGGGCAAGTGGAAAGGTCAGTTCCGGCATGCCTCACAAAAGCACACAGCAAATGAGTGTTGCATGTGCCTTTACAGCTGCTCTGTTCCCAGCACCTGGCAATGGCATGCCTTTGCTTCCTCTCCTCTAGCATGCTGCCCTCAGGGCTTCTGTGCCACCCCCAGCTTCCTATATTTTGAAGGAATCAGACAGTGTGGCAAGCAAACCTGACAGAAGGCCAGGATGGAATGCTCTGGAGGCCCTTACTGGTACCACTCAAGGGCCCCAAACACTGCTTAATATCTCTGCAGGAATGTGCCACTCATTCTGCATAAGCTGGGAGAATTCCTGTAACTCTTTTCTCTATTTATAAATAAAACAAAGTAAAATGAAAATAAAATAATAAAATAAAATACCCATGCCTCCTCCCTTCCATAACAACAAAGACCACCATCATTTAACTGAAATCAATTAAAATCCAGGAACATATTTCTTGGGCTACGGGCATAGCATTTTGGACCTGGATAGTTTATTTGTAGGATCCCAAGTATGTTCATTTTTTGGAGCCTCCCCCAGTGATACTGTATCAAAAATACGAAAAGTTGTATCTATAACCCAATTAAAAATAATTTTCTGGCCAAAACGTGTTTGAAAGCATTTTCGCGTTTTTGTTTTTGAAATCATTTGGCTGCTGGTTATTTATTTAATTTATAGTTTGCTATGATTTCCAAGTAATCATTGCAAAATTTAACATTTAAAGAAGATGAGAAATTACTTGGTTTTATATTTGTACAAACACTTATATTTGCATCTTATAGTTTTTTTGTGTGTTTGAGAGTCAATTTGTTTTTTGAGATCTGTAACATTTTTGAGGTCCTTGAAAATACCATATCACTTAGTCATTGTATCCCTAGGCCTAACGAATATCATGGCCTCGACTGCAGAGATAGTGGCAGTTTGAGGAGGAGATGCTTTCCAGAGGAACTAGCAGGAAAGATGCAGGGTGGGCAGGGGCAGGGAAGCCTAGGTGAGGAAGAGGATGGAATCCACATCACAGAGCCTCAAACTCAGTAAAGCAGAAGACAGGATATCTGACTAGTCAACAATCCCTTTGTGTATATCCAACAGGGGTCACAAGATGAAGAAAGCGCTTTCTGTCCCTTCAAGGAATTCATAACCTAGTAGAGGAAACAGGACTTGAATATAGGGTATAAGGCAGAGTATGAAAGCTGCTGTAAGAAAGATCTCAAGTACCATCATAACACCACGGAAGGAGTTATTGCCAAGGCCATCAAGTGCACAACTCCAGGGGGAGCCATTCACACTGCTGTTGATGTGAATGGTGTCCCCACAGTTGTACAGTGCTGTGGCCAAGGCTGGGTAAAAGGCTTCCCGGAAGAGATGGCATTTGGCAGGTCAGTCAAAGGAAGCTCTTCTACTTACCAACAGAGTGACCTCTGTGAGTTTTCATTTGCCCATCTGTAATAGGAATACTAATACTAACTTCACTGGGTTATTAGAATGAAACAAACAAAAATGTCTATATACAGCACAGTACCTATGCCAAATCCACCCTTCCTTCCCCTCCTCCTTCCTTCCTTCTTTACTCAAAGGTTCATGCAACTTCTACCATTTGTCACTCTACCAGGCACTATATATACAAAGAGGGACAATACCCACATGAGTCTGCCTTTATGAAGTTTATGGTAAAATGAGAGTATTCCGTTATTAATGATTCTACAATCAGTGGTAGGAGGAAGGTGGGCCAAGTAGAAGAGTCAGTGTGAGCAAAAGCAAAGCAAAAGGTGTGTGTAGAAAACAATCAGTTACCCAAGGAGTAAAGAAGAGGGTTTTTAGGGTGTGAGGAATGCAAGGTAAAACCAACAGAGCAGATTAGGAAAACTACTCAGCAACAGCAAGTTAGAAGTAGATTAGAGTGGCAAATAGATTTTATTGAGTGTCTCCCTTCTGTTCAATTGGTAAGGGCTTCCTGGAAGGCTGTATTGAACTCATGACTGTCAATGTTGGCCTTGGGCACTGCAGGGGCTGAGTGATCTATGAGTGGTGGATTAGGCATTCTTTGTCTAAATGAAATGGAGTAGCCCGTGTTCGTAAAAAGGCTCTTCTGGAAGAATCTGTGTATTTCTTTGGCAGAGACCTGGAGCACTAGATGAGGAAAGAAGACCCAGAGGTGGGGGCAGACCTCTGGCTGACTGATGGCACAGCAGAAGGTCATGAGATCAAAGGAATACAGAGCGCTGGTGACTGCTCTAACGAATTGCCTAAGCATGGAATTTAGGTTGGGCTGAATCACCAAAACAGAGTTAATGGATTGGAAAAAGTGAAGGAGGCTGGGTTTTGTAGGCAGAGTCCTGGGTTTGAATACCAGCTCTTCCACTTATTAGCTCATTATGCCACTTAATCATTCTGAACCTTAGTTTCCCATGAAAAGAAAATCTGGATATTAATACTTACAGTGTTATGAGAATGAGTAAAACACACTGTACAGTATCTAAAACACATTAGGTGGCTCAATAAATAGTACTGCCTTTCCTCTTTTCCCGAAGTGACTGGAGATTCATATGTAGAACAGTTTGTAGGTCTAGAGAAAAGGAATCAAAATTTGAGGAGTTGAGAGAGTGAATATCCAGTGTGCCTGGGCAGGGCTGGGCTGGGCAACAGAAAATACAAATGAGTAGATTTCAGGAAGTTGGGGAGCAGTGAGATGAGCATAACTCATTGGTTTGGTTGGCTGTCCACTGGGCATGGTCTTACATGTTGGAGACCATGGGAAGACACAGGAGGAGTCAGGAGGGGTTCTCCTCTGGGGGAGGTCACAGCCCACTGGGCAAGATAGTTTTTAACCAAAAATTATAATGTACGATGACGTATGGACAAGAATTAGGTACAAATGACAATGAGAGAGCCAGAAGACAGGGGACGAGGTGTGAGAGAAATTGGAGAAAGTTTCACAGAAGCTACAACGAAAGCTGCATCAAAGGACATCAAATGCTTCCCAAGTGGAGTGAGAGAAAGATGTTATTCTACAGAGAAGAGAGAATATGTGGAAGGAAAAGGAAGTATGAAGACATCAGCTGAGATGTGAAAATCACACAGGATAAAAGCAGGAATGGGAAAGATGGGGGAAAAAGGAGTCAGGTGCTGAAGCCACCTAGGATTACTCATTATTCTATTATTATTATTATCTTCAGATTGGCCTGGAAAATTATTAGACTAATAAAGAACAAATAGGTTCTTAACATTAGAATTCTACCCCTAGTCAGTGAAACTGAAGATGCATTTATCCTACATAGAAAACAATAACCTAATAAGACAAATAAGTATGCATAAAACTGGAAATATTATGATCCATGTGCAAAAAAATTGTCTAACTGAAAATTGATAGGTGACATGGAGTTAATCGAGAGAAGAGCTTGACTGGCAACTTGGAAAGCAATTAGTTGTTTAAACCTAGTATTGTCTTAAAAATAATTCAGTGAGCTAAAAAAAATCACAAAGTTGACAGGAATAAAATGAAATTAATACAAGGAACACTCACTGAATTTTTTCAAATTCTGTTTTATTAATTTACTTTGGAACCCCCTTCATGTTTAATAAGTTAAAAATAATTTGTTTTCATTTTCATTATTTGTCTGTTTTGAAATCTTGAATGTTTGATGCTTTCTTTTGTACTTAGGATCGCCAATCTGCCAACCAGTGTGGGTTAAGCATGCCTGTCTACTGGGAATGAGTGGGGAAGGGCTGCAGAGCAGAAACACAACCTGAGAAGCCCTTGTCTCAAGAGCAGTGGAAGTCCTCTGAGAATGGCATCACCATTTATGAAGGTGAATCATCCGCAAAATACTCCACTTTGCAAAAAGAGAGGTATTGAACCCAGTACAAGTGATGCTAAACAGGGCAGAGGAGGCACCTGGGAGAAGGCAGCTTTAGAAAAGCCAGGGCAATTGCTAGCTCCAGGTCCAGCAGGAGACAGGAAGATTATCAAGGAATGACCACATTTGTGTGATCTCAGGACCCTAACACATGATATGGCAACCCAATCTCACAGGTATAAAAACTAAGTCATGGGAAGACACCAGCTGACCCCAATGTGCAATATGAGCAAAGAGCAGGGCCAGAATTAAGATAATGGTCTTTAACTTTACTCTTCACTTCTTAGCCCAAACTGCTAAACCGAGAGAAATTCAAAGGATGAGTCAATGAAGCACGATCATACTGTAGTATAAGTAAAAAATTAAATAAAAACCAGTTGCAATCTCAAATATGTCCATAAACTTTAAGTTGGAAAGGTAGTTTTAAAATATACTTTCCAATTTTTTTGAACCAAAATCAGATTGAGGATGCTGTAGGAAGGCAGTTCAAACAAAAGCTAATTTTGTTTAATGAACTAACCAGGAAGGCATTGTGAAAGTATTGTGCAACTAAATGCTTAGCTAATTACTGTGAGATCAAATAACTGTTGCCATAGTTACAGCACACTGTTTTCCATAATAACTTTTATCACTTCAATAAATCTTTGTGACGCAACAAATATAAAAAGTTTACTGTAACATGACTATAATGTTTTGGAAGGCACACACTGGTGGCCGACCTACTGAAATTACCTTCCCATATTTGTCAGTGAACAAGGGATGGTACCAGTATCTGGTTGACTCAATATCAAAATGCTTCACTGGCTTCTTTAACAGGCTATAATACCTCAACAGTTGAAATTAGCTGGTCCTGTCATTCAACATAAAAGTCAACGGCCTTTTCAGTATTATACTTTGTCTCTGAATGAGAATAAAAATAACAGCAACCATTTATGAAGCAATAACTGTCAGGTTCTATGCTAGGCAGTTGACATGTTACATGAAGAGCTAACCTTCCCACACTGCTGTAGGGTAAGGATCCTGCCCAATGTCACCTAGCTCCCTCTTGGGAGAGATTTCACCCAGGTCTAGCTCCAAAGTCAATTTTCTTTCCACCATAGTACACAGCCTTATATTTAAAAAAAAAGACAATTTCTGTAACTGTTTTATTGCCACTGTGTAAAGTATTAAAGTTACACTAGAATGTCACAGGAGACTCTGTGACACAATGACTGGTCTTTTAGCTGAAATGATGTCATCGCTCCACTGGAAAATGAACAGTCTTTCCCTGGATGTACTACTAGGAGTTGAGTCCTAGTTATATTGCTACCCTCTGTCCCCATATGTGGGGCTTAGTCATTTGGTCACCTTCACTCCTTCCTGTATCTGGCTTGCCCTTTTCTAGATCTAAATGCTGAGATTTTTGAATACGTGAAATGGCAGGCATGACATGATGACATGTCAGACATAAGACTCTTAGTATGAGTGCAATAAGATAAAGAAATTGCAAATTCAAAATTCAGTTCTGTCAACGTGTGGCTGCATAGTGGGTACATTACTGAGTACCTAAGCGTTTTTCCATCTGGAAAACAGGGCAGTAATTCCCACCTACTAACTCACAGGGATATTATGAGGATTAATTGTTTAACATTGAGTTATTTGAAGATATAACATGCTAAGTATAATAATCATTATCAAGGTGGAACGTAAAACATACATATGATTACAGAGTCATTAAAAACTAAGACTGAAAACCAGTATCAAAAGGGTATCCCACTGCAATAAAATCAAGCATGCATCCTCCAGAACCCTGATGTAGAAACCCTAGGAGCTCCGGCCTGTGAAACCTGATTCATACCTATTCAGCACTGTTAAAGGCCTCAGTTTTAAGGGGCCAAAAGCCATTTCATTGTTGATTTCGAAGATAAAGAGCTAGGATTCATGACGGGACTGATTCAGCCCGTGATGACTCAGCTGCTGTAATCTTTCACGTTAGAGATAGCCAAAGGCTCACATCAGTCTTGTGTACTCTCATTTAAGCACAAAACTTGCCTTTGACTCTACCCTGTCTCTTATTCCCTCTTATCTCTTCCATTCAACTGATTACCACTACTTCCCAAATAGCTTTCAAATTCAGGTACTCCCTGATAGTTCCTATGTCTGCCTCGATAATACCTTAACCCAGACCCTCCCCGCTTCTCATATCACTACAACAGTCTTATAACTGGCTTCCCCATCTCCACTTTTCCCTTCTCCTTAAATCTATTCTTCACCCAAACCAGAATGTAACACAGTGCTGATCATGACTTGCTCCTAGTTAAAACAATTCAACACCCAATTCAATGCGCACCATTGCCTTCTGGCTAAAATTCAGACTCTTCAGCAAGTTGTATAAGGATGTTCATAAACCATCTCTTGTATTCTGTTTCCAACTTCATTTTTTACCTCTCTTCTTGTATTCTAGTCACTCTCTCTATTCCTTTAGCTCCTTATGCTTACTGTCACTGCATTTACCATACTGTATCGAAATTCTCGTTACTTGTAAAGATGGTAGCCTTGAAGAACCGTAATGGCAGTGACTGTCCTTCAGCCTGGTATAAAGTACATATGTACTCAATAAATGTTAAATGAACGAATGAATGGATGAAGGCTTCCAGAGGACAAGTTAACCAGTTAACTTATTTTGTTACATTCTCAGATTGGTAAAGGGCTTTTGAGCAATTAGCTTGATTGATGTCTGTAAGTATTGATGAAGACGACTGATTCAAGACATCCTGTTATTGATACTCAAGTGAACTAAGTTATCCTTTGTAATGCAGACCTACAAGATTCAAGTTTGCCTTCTTTTAGGCTTAATCAGATTCCACGAACTGTTGCCAAGAAGCAACTACTCAAAACACAAAACAAGAGTATTAATGGTTTTGCAGAAATTTGTGATCATGGAATGTTCACATCTATCAGAAACTGTTTTAAAAACTTCCCTTCATCAGTCATGATGGGCACAGGAAATAAATTAATTACGCAGGGAGTGAATACAGAAGATCATCATTTACAGTTTTGTTTGCTCCACAGATACAGAGAAAAAGTTAAAGAAATAGAGGATTTCATGGAAGAAAATTTTTCCATAGACCAGAGATGGGGGATGGTTTCGGGATGACTTAAGTGCTTTATAGTTATTGTGCAGTCAAATCTCTCTGTTAATGATAATCTGTATTTGCAGCCACTTCCCAGTGCTAGCATCACCACCTCAGCTCCACCTCAGATCATCAGGCATCAGATTCTCATAAGGAGTGAGCAACCCAGACCCCTTGCATGCGCAGTTTATACAGATTAAGCTTTGCTCGCCTGCCACTCACCACTTGCTGTGTGGCCCAATTCCTAATAGGACAACCTGTTACTGAGACTCAAGTAAACTAAGTTATCCTTGGGGACCGCTGCTTTAACGTACAGGTCACGTTGAACTACAGAAGACTTTTGAGCTGGAGATGGCCTAATCTAACCCATATTTCAAAAAGTCTAATCTGGTACCATTATGAAGGAAAGAGAAGAAACTGGAGACAGAGCAGGTTAACATTTTAGTGAAATTAGAAAAGAAAGGAAAGGAGGGCTGTAAGACAGGTGGCAGAGGAATTGGCATTAGTAACTGGGACTTCTATCAGTTGTGAGGAGAAAGAGGTTGGAGAAAAAGGGAGAAAGGACCCCAGGGTTTTATCATGGGCGCCCTAGAGAATGGTCAATCCATTAACAAACAAACAGATATTTAATAAATAAAATAAAAGAAAAGGGAAAGGAACTTTTTGGAGAGTAGAGGAAAAGATGGTATATTCAATTCCAAACATGTTTTCTTTGAAGCAGTGGTGTAATGAGGAATTAAAGTATCCCTTAGGTTGTTGGGGATGCAGACTTGGAATCTGGGAGAAAGATCAGGGCTAAAATTAAATTATTTTGAAATCACATATCCAGATTTAAAGCAGGAACAAAAGAGAGGACTGCGATGCACACACATCCTTCAGCTAGAAAGAGGAAGAAATGTCATAGGAGGAATTGTCTGAGATGGGAGGTGCAAGATCCCAGAGCAGTGCAGAAGCCGAGGGAGGAAGTAATTTCAGGAAGAATGGTGAGGCCAGCAGTGCCAGAGCCTGCAGATCAAAACTCATGAGTAATCACAGGAGTAGTCTTGAGCTTAGAAAATAAAAATTGAGATCCAGGAGGAGGAAGAATGTTAAAAAGTAGGAAGCTAAAATAAGAGGAGGTTCTATTGGATGACCATTGTATGAACATTAATTAAAGTTAATCCGATAGATGCTATTTTTCCTTGGTAATGAGTAGACATTTAAACCTCTCTTATTTTATCAACTTCAAAGTCTTTTTAAAAAAACTGGCTGATAGTAGGTGAGACATCATGGCTTATTTTTTTAATTTTTTCTTTAAGTTTCATAATTCTCTTTGTTATTTCCACAAAATATGAGCTTCTTGTCCACAGCTACCTTTGTTCATTACTTAAAATGGATTAAGATGTATTTGACTCTTTGAGTAAGAGAAGCTAGTTTATATTAATATATGGCTGATTTGGTTTTATGTCCAATAGCATTCCAGGGCAAGGAAGTATTGGTATGTACCTTGACTACTGAGTTTTTAGCATCCCCTTAAATTTCGCGTCTGCGGCAAGTACCCTCACTCTCATTCTGGCCTTGCTCCCAGTCTGAGATTTCTCATTGGTACAAATCATAACAATGGAAACAAAGAAATGCCAAGTTCAAAGGGTTATTACGAAGATCAAATGAGCTATCTGCAAATGTCAAGGTACTGGAAGAGGTAAGAACATTTTTTAGCATTGCTATTATTTTATAAAGAGTTAATAAGGCTGAAAGGTAGCATAAGACAATTCCCAGAAAATAACTGTAACAAATTGTCCTACTTTTCTCTCCTAGCCTATGCCAATTTTCTATGGGCCTTTCAGGCTCTTACATGGGTCTGAAGTAGCTTCAGGAGTAACGTGCCCTGTCCTGGGACATGCTGCATGGACAAGTGAGTGACAGACATGGATGGGATTCCACAGAAGATACACACAAGGCATCTTCCTGAAATACCAATTTTATCCATCCTTTTGAGGATTATGCTTTGAAAGGAATATAAATGGAGTAGAAAAAATAAAATAAACAAATGCTAAGATTAAAAAAGAAACTTCAATGAAATTTCATATTGTGACAGGCCACTTTGAGCTATTCCTCAGACTTCCCAAGAACAAGCCCCTCTACTGCTTTTAGGACTTATTCTAGGGAGAGACTGGGAGGTCCTGATCTTGGGACATCCATCACCGTCCTGGACTACACTTGTCTACATGTTAACGTGACACACATTCAAAGGGCCAGTTATGTGCCAGACACAGAAAATCTGGAGATGAATAACGTATAGCCCTTACCTTCAAGAAGCTGTCTATCTGTAGTATATCAGAGTATCAGAAGAACTCTAATGGTAGACTGCAGCTTTTATTGACCCAAAACATTTATAGTGAGTGCCAGGTATTAGGCACTGTTCTAAGCAGTGGGGAGACAGCAGTGAGTGGGACACAAAAATCTCTATACTCTAGATCTGATATTTGAGTGGGATTCTTGAGTTAGTCCAGGACTGAGATTACTCTACAGCCAATCAGACCTCTTACTTCATTCTAGAGCATCAGCATGCACACCTAGGACCTAGTAGTAAATTAAACATGAAGCTAGAAGCAAATTTTTAGTTTCCTCATAGGAAGATCTGTTTTATGAGCCAATAGGGATAACTAGGCATTCCAATGTCTAAGAGAGGGCCCCTAGAACCATTACAGAGCCAAATAGATGTCTCTACATAGATCCTTGGGAAGCTACAATGAAGGTAATGATTTGTATTTGCTCACTTTGAATTTTCAAATCCAAGTCTAGGTTTCTTGAAAACAGATACCATCTCCTACCTTATCACCTTCTGTGCCCCCTTAGTCTGGATATTTAATCTTTACTTGATGATTTAATGCAGTGTATAGATTGAATAATGTTTTCTAAATGAGTTTTACTTGCTATAGCTGTCATTTCCCCAGTTACTTCATACAGAAGTCCCTGCCCCATGCACGGGAAGTGGGGTAGTCACACGTGTGGAGGAAATGGCAAGGCTGACCAGCTTAAACACACAGAACTATTAATAGATCTAGTTCAAGAGAAAGATCTATTCTCTGATAAGAAGGTACTCATCTTCGATCCTTTCCACAGAGGCAATGAAATGGTCAAAATCACTGTCACAATTTCAAGACTACTATTACACTTGTCATTATATAATGCCTGGTACTTCCAAAGCTCTTTCAAAACCACTATTTCATTTGATTCTTACATCAAACCTATAAAGTAAACAGGGTGAGCAATACCATCGCAGAGAGGAGGAAACTGACACAGAACAGGTCTCACCTAAAGGTACACAGCCTACCAGTGAGTTTAGGAAAAAAACTAGACTCCCAGTCTAATGCTTACCCCATGATCCCAGATTGTGGAGCTAAAAGCATTGAGTTCCAAGTTTCAAAGTGCCTGGCACAGAATTGGCACATAGTAAGCTCTGACTGTCTTATTTACTGTTGTTACCCTGGTTTCTGGAACAATATTTGGCAAATGAATGAATTAACAATGAATGGGTGAATAATAATGAATGGATTTATGAATGAGTGGCAAACTAAAGAAAGGTTTGACTCATATACTTTAGCTATACAGACAGCAGCTTTCATAAAATTAGATAAAATTGATTCCTAAATATTTTTCAAAAGGTTCTAAACTTCTTACTTATCTGATTAGCTTTTAACCAAAGTAGATGTTTCCCTCTGACCTATTTTCAAAGCTAATCTTTAAATTCCTTGCTTATGAAATCCTAAGGATTAAATATTTGTTCTGTAAAAATGTGTAATGGTTCAGGCAAGAAAAAATTCAAAAGTGTAAGTATGCTGATTAAATTTCTAGAATTCAAGACACTAATGAAAGAGTTATATTAAAATACCTTAAGTGTGCTGAATCTCCAATGAGAAAATTTAGTTGCCAATATTTCAAAAGCTACTCAAGTTATAAACCCAATTACCTGAGAACAGTAACAGCAGAGCACAGAAGCCAAACTAAAAAAGTGAAAAAACTAGATGCTCCAATAAACACTAAGGATTTATGATAATGGATCTAGACTAAATTTAAACATCTAACTGCAGTTTTCTGACAGAAAACTAGAGCTTTAGCATTTCCAACCTTCAGAATTTAATCACTATTCCATTCGCTTCCTAGATTAACATAGCTGGGGTTTAGCTTGCTCTGCAAACTTGCTCTGCACATCCAGCATAATAGTGATTGTTAATAAATGTTAAACAATAAACTTTGGACAATTCCGTCAAAAATTACCAGTAAGTACATGATTCTGTAATGACTATGGAATACTTTGGTTGACTCACAAAACAGTGTTTTTCCTCCCTTTTTCACTGAAATGTAAACATTGAGGCTTCCTTGTCGGGGCTATTGAACGCTTTTCTCGGTAGCCTTCATTCGATACACTTATCTGTGATATAATACACCCAACGTTTTGCCTTAAAATGTCTGTGCTGTAGGGTATATTTGAAATTAAAGAATTAAACCATGATAGACTAGGAAGAGGCTCACCTATATCAAATCCTCATTATATAGAGCAAATTCAAGCCCAGAGAGGAAAAGTGAATTATCCCTGGTTCAACATTCACCAAGTGAGGGAGCCAGCAGGACTAGAATCTCATCCAGTAGGGAAAGCAACCACCACACACGAAAGCACAGTCACATGTATATATTTAGACCCAACAAATCAAAGTAACCTGTCCTACACTGTCATCATCCTTCTGCTAAAGCACTGTTTTGGTGGAGTACTGCTACTCAGATGACTTCATCTTTAATTTGCCCTCTTGTTTCAATTCTGGAAAACACATCTTCACATGGGGTTAACATCAATGACTTAGCCTAAGGAATCACACTCTCCCAGGTAAGGTCACATTTAAGGGCCACTCCCTTCCACTACACTCTGACTCATCATAGAGGTATCTCCTCCCATATTTCTTAATATGAAATCCAAGTCCAAGAGCAGTATAGTAGGATGCATTCCAGCTGTGGCTTAGACACTGACTTTGGCCTCTAGAAAGTCACTGAACCTTTATGGAACATTAAAAAAATCTTATATGAAATATTGATCATACAACTTTTATGGCAAATATTATGTATCTGGCACTGAACTAGACACCTTAAATACGGTATTAATAATATCTGGTCCTTAAAAAGTGACAGGTATCTTATGATCTCACTGAATCCTCTTAACCACCTTCCCCAAAGAATGGTATGATTATTTTTCCTATTTCACAAATAAGACTTAATTAGTTCTCACATTATTTTTCCTATTTTACAGTAGAGGATCCCAAGGTTCAAAGAAGCTTGCCCAGAGTTTGCCTAACATAACTACTTACTGAGTTGCTAGGAAGCAGCAGGGTTTACCAGGATTGAAGCCTGCATCTGGTGGGCATTGTGGGGCACTCCAAAGTCCATTATGGTGGGCATTGTGGGGCACCACCCTGATGCTTTGTAATTAGGAGACTGGGAGTGCTGCTGACAGAAAGCCCTCTGCTCTCAGTCCCCTTGGGGCCACCTTGTTCAAGGCCATGCCCCCTTCCTGGGGTGACCAGCATCCAATGGCTGGTCGATGGAGTATTAAGGGCTGGCCTCATTTCCCCACTTCAGGATAGCTCTGAGGAGTCATCTGTCTTCAGAACCCCTTGTAGGGTCATCGGCTGAAGCTTCTCCTGAGACTGCATCATCACAGCTTGACTTCTCCCTCTGCTCAACTGGGCTTTCTTCTCTTCCCTTGCCTTCCCTTCCTTCCACAGATCCCAAGAGCACTCCCTAATAAACTTCTACACACTAATTTCCAACTCAGAGTCGGGGTCCCAGAACACCCAACCTCTGAAACCTGTATTCTTTTTGCTCTACCAGGCTGCTGCCTCAGTTGCCTTACTTATAAAATAAGAAGTTGAATTAGGTGGGCCCCCTCTAGTTTCCAGCTCTGAAACTGTGGTGTGGCATATAGCTGAAAAGAGCTAGGAATTGGAAGATCTGATTTCTATTTTTATCTCATCCATTTACTAGCAGCATGACCTTAACCCCTGAGATTCATGCTTTTTGGTCTACAAAATGAGATAATATTACCTACTCTTTCTCTTAGAATTGTTGAAAGCATCAATTTGTAAGCTACAAAGCCCACATATATACAAGCTATTGTTTTTATGATGATTATTACTGTTCAATTTGTGGGAGCTGCAATAACAGAGGTAGAACACACATGTAAGATGCTGCTATTCCACAATTCTCTAGGGAGCACCCACTGAAAGCCCTGTGGCAGCCTTCACCTTGAAGAAGCCCATCCCTGGCTAACACAGGACTCTCACTTCCTCTCTACAATGCTCTGCAAGCAGGCCAAAAACTGCTGGGGACCACCAGTCAGCTGTGTGACCACAATGTCTTGTACCAAAGAAACTTTAGGCAATTGCTTCTAACCAAGTCTTTCCTTTAAGTGACATCTGGCTACTGAATACAAGGCAAATCACATTGCCACCCCCCACAGTCCCAACCTCTCCTCATTACCCCCATCCTTTCCTCTTCTGCATGTTCTCATTGGTGGCTTTTCTCATTCTTGATTCCCTTCCAGAACTTTTCTATTTTGCTTCTGGAACCCTCATGTCATTATAAAAAATAAAATGAAACCAACCATCCTCCTGTTTCACATAGAATGCCCTATCTTCTTGCCTTAAACAAAGCTGTGTTCTTGCCCAGGCCCTGCTTCCTGCCCTGTGGAGGCTATCCATCTTCCCCACCTCTTGGGCCAATGGAGCCAGGAAAGGGGGACTAATGGGATGGGGGTGGGACATTCCCTTGAATAAAAGCACCTAACTATGCAGACAGTTACTAGTCCAAACTATTATCTCCAATATCAACTAGGCCTCTGGGTCACCTATCAATCATTCTTGCTTATTATGAGCCAGCCATTGTTTCCATTTCCTTAAAAGATTATTCTAAAACTCATGATTCTCTTCAAGACAGCTGTCAATCCCAGCTTTACTACCTTCCCTCAGTGAACGAATTTGTTTTCTTTTATAGGAAAAAAACTAAGTCCATCAGCTATGATCATCAATTTCCTGCCCTACTTGTCTAAAATCATTTCCATCTGTACCCACCCTCATTGTATTCCTTCAATTTCAAAGGACTACCCTGACCCTCTGCCCTTCTATCTCTAATTAGATGTTACTGCATGAGCCACATCTTCTTATTCTTCTCTTTTTACCCTCCTCTCCTTTAATGGCATGAGCTCCTTGGGTCATAAAAGTTATTTGTATATTTTGCATCCCCCCAAATCAATAACCATCACCAAAAACCCTCTCATGCCCCTGTAATTTTCTCTAGCTATTCTTCATTCCCATGGATATATCATCAGTGTCTGTTTTATTACTTCCTATTGCTATCTGGCTTTGCCCAGCCTGGCTAAATTCACTAATGTCCTCTTATCCATCCTCATCTTGCTGCGCTGGTTGTTTATATTTGACATGGGAGATTACCCCGTCCTTGAAATTCTCCCTCTTTGGTTTCCAAGACACCTCCATTTTGGTTCTCTCAGATTCTTGGATCATTCCTTTCCCATCTCTTTTGTGGGTACATTTTCCTTTAACCATCTTTTAAATGTCAAGGTGCTCCCGGAGTTTCATCCTCAGCCCTCTTCTTTTTTTCACTGAACATTCTTCCCCTGGGTGAGTTTGTCTATTCATAATTTCAACTACTACCTTTGTGACAATGCCAAATCTTTCTTTGCAGCTTACATCTTCTTTAATTTTTGACTTGTAGTTCCAACTGCCTCTTTGATATTACTGCATGGATGCCATAGACTTCATAAATCCAGTGTGTCGTAGCTTTGACCCTGAATTATACTCCTCCTCAAATTCCCCCTCAGTCTCCCCTGATGGCGCTGGCATCCTTCTTCACCTAACTTAAGAATCTGGGGCCTTCCTTCATTGTGTCTTTTCTCTCAACAATCATTAAGGATTTTTCTTTTTACCTCCTAAATACTTTTGTTTTTTAATCCCCTAAATATTTCTTGAATCTACTTTCTCCTCCCCACCCCAACAACTGCAGTCTGAACTCAGGCCCTCATTGTTCTTGCAGGAACTACCACAACGGCTACCTACCTGGTTCTCCTGCTTCCTGTCTTAGTACCCTCAAATCAACATTCCCACCATCAACAGAAGGGTCTGTCTAAAACACAAATCTGATCAGATTGCTCCAATACTACATATAACAACAATAACAAACACAGCAAATTGGCTGTACGCAATATGACTTTACTTGGCATGCAAGGGCCTCCATGATTCAACCTTTGCCTACCTCTCTGGCAACATAACCAGTACTTCCTATCCCCAGCTTTATGCTCCAGCAACACCTAAGTGCTTGTAATTCCTCATGCACACTATGCTGCTTCCTGCCTCTCTACTTGTGATCACACTGTTGTCCCTTCTGCCCAGAACACTCCGCCCTTTCTCCCCCAATGTGGTTAACCCTTAGTCATTCAAGATTCAGTCCAGTTGTCATTGCGGAAGTCTTCCTTGATAATGAAGGATGGATTAAGTGTCTCTCCTCAGTGCTACTGTGATATCACTGTCATTGTAATTCTTCATTGCTTCAAAATTATTTATGTTCCAGCAACAAATCACTCCTAAGCTTTATGGCTTTAATACAACAGTCATGTATTTTGCTCAGAATCTGCAACTTGGGCAGGGCACAGTGGGGATGACTTGTCTCTGTTTCACGCAGCATAGCAGGGCAGCTCTCCTGGAGCTGGAGGATCCACTTCCAAGATGGCTCATTCATACAGCTGACAAGCTGGGGCTGGCTGTTGGTTCCTCTCTGCCTGGGTCTTTCCACAGGGCAGCTTAGGCTTCATCACAGCATGGTAGCTGGGTTCTAAGAGTGGGCATCCCAAGAGACAAAAAGTGGAAGCTGCCAGTTTCTTAAGGTCTGGGCCCAGAAACCGATACGGTGTTGCTTCTGCCATATTCTGACGTCATTTCTGCCATATTCTAATGGCAGGCAGTCACACAGTTCAAATCCAAGGGGAAGGGCCAGAGCCCCACTTTCTGATGGGAAGAGTGTCAAAGAATTTTGGGGCCATGTTTTTAAACCACCATACTCCTCTATGAGACTATGAGTCCTTTTAGGATTCAGCTGGCATGACAGATCTCTGCTGAATGAATGGATTCATTCTTGGACCAAATGGCTTCCATATACCTTCACAGTCTCAGTCACTCACTTGCACTAAGGAGGTCGATGCCAGACAACTCAGCCACATCAATTAGCAAGAGAATTAAGGCTCAAAGGAAATTAGGCTTAAAGTCTTACAGCATTTTAGAAATGGGAAGAATTTATGAGCTAATCAAATTATAGTTCTTCATTTTACTAAAAAATAAACTGAGGCACATAGATAAAAGAATACAGCAAAGAACCTATGTGGGTCAGTTATATAAAAATGGCAATGATTCAGGATCTGCTATATACGGGTAAGTACATGCTATTTACTTGCTCAATTTCTTTCTTTTTAGCAAGTCGGAGCTAATTAAACTTCAGAATGTGAATGAGCGTTGTTAATTTTCTTTCTTGTATAAGGGGACACTATTTACTTTAGTAAACTGGGTTCCATTTACAGCTACTGTTGTAATTCAATCATTTGATGATGTACTATGTCTTGGTAAAATGTTTTGTGGCATATTAATGACCTAAATACTATGCACTGACATGCACCCAGACATTAAATAGAATATGAAAGAATGCTAAAGACCTTTGTTTTTAGACATCTTCAAACACGACTGATTGAAAGACAGATGTGAACAACAGAGGTATTAGAGTTCAAATTGTTAAATGTAATTATTCAAGTTGAAGGAAATGAAATAATTTGATACTAATAAAATCAAATTATGAGCCTAATTCTATAAGTCTGAATTAAAAAAAAAATAACAGTTTGCTGAATTAAGAGAGATACCTAGAGATAGCCTTTAGAAACACACATTTAGAAAAATATTTATTCTTTTCTAGGCTTTCTGAGGAGCTTCTCAAATACTAGATAATCTTATAGGAGAAGTTATGATGACTAAGAACACCAAGGAAAGAAAAAATCTGTGGGAACTGTCAATTAACTGCATCCATGGTAGAATTTTACCAAGCCAAAGTAAAATTAGTTTTCCCCAAAGGAATAAACTTTTTTTTCCCTCAGAATTCTTCTTGTATGGTGGAACATTTAGGAAATGCGATAGTAATTATCTTGTAAATCAGAGTGCCTATATGACTTCATCTTAAGCTTTCTGGAGGAAAGGCACAATACTAATTTAGCAATTCCAAAATAAAGACAAGTCACATGAGATGCTGGTTTTACAAAACAAACTAAGAGGGATATCTGTAACATTATCTGCACTCCCTACTCAATGTTTATACAATTACTACTTTTCATCCAGTATAACATCTAAGAAACTACAAAATCCCCTAGAAGATATCAGAATTAAAATGGAGGAAAAAAACAAAGCAAACAAAACAAAAACAAAACAAAACAAACAAAAAAACCCACCCTCTCTCAATCTAACTGAGATAATATATTGCAGGAATTCCTCAAACACTCATTCACAAAGATTGCATTTTTTTTGCTCAGAGCAAAAAGAAATTCTGCTCCTAGGGGTTAAATGCTATCCACCAGTACTTTGTCATGTATTTAGTAGGAGCAAGGCTTTGGGCTGAGCACAAAAAAGGTTCAGAATCTGCCTACACCTGCTAATTTAAATTCTCTAGCAGATAACACAGTTTAACATCCTTCAAGATAAGGTAACATGCATCTCACATAAATGTATATAAGCTCCCATCACAGGTGCCTATTTTGGATATAACCTAGCTTTACTTAAAGAGAAATGGTGGTATCCTGGGGTGGGACGGTAGGGACAGTTATTTCTTTCCAATCCAAAATAGCAATATAGAAAATAATAATAGCGATCATTGATGAGAGCTTACCATTTGCCAGACATAGTGCTAAGTACTTTACACATACTATCTCATTTAATCCTTACAACAATCTTAAGAAATAAATACTATTAATTCCTGTTCTACAGGTAAGAAAACCTAGGCTTAAGAGGATAAAGAAATTTACCCAAAGGACTCAAATAGTAGGTGAGGACACGTTGAATAATCCTGCCTCTGCTCCAGAGCTTGAGCTTTTAACTCCTGAACTGTCCACATAACTGGTAACTATCCATTTAATCTATGCACTGCTGAAATGGACTATAAAAGTTATAGTCTACAGACTACAGACTATAGATGATGACATAGACTATCAAAGTTAGAACATTATAAAATAATTTAGAAATGGATAAGCACAATTGATTTTAAAACCATCAACTACCAGATTAAAATATTCCTTCAGCTGTAAGATGTCCATTATTTTATGCACTACTAAGAAAAAAATGCTGTCAATAAGATCTCATCATTAGTAAGACACATGCCAATTTCTGAGATATTCAAATGCGAGAAAAGATATGTCTTAAATACAGTATACGTTATTTCATGTTTGCTCCTCTTCCTCTCTGTTTATCACCGTTTTTCAGTCTTGTACATTATCTTCTCTTTATTAGCTTCTTAAAAGTTGGTTATCCCAGAATTGGTTCTGTCCTCTTTTTGCTGACTACTCCCTTCCGCGAGGCAATCTCCTCTATGTATTCGCAGGGCTTCATCCCTCTCCAGAAGGGCATCCCTAAGTATATTTTCAGCTGACTCCCTCCCCAGACTCCACACCATATTTCTATGGTTTACCTCCAAATTGCTATTGTATAAATCTCTTAAAATCAGCATGTTAAAAAGCCTAACCCTAAGCCTTCTTCCCCTTCTGAGGTCCATGTCCAGTAGCAGCAGCATACTGCAGGGAAAAATAGTCTTTATAGGTCTAAGTTCAAATCCCAGCTCTGTAAGACCCTGGGCAATGGATTTAACTTTGCTTAAAATGCCTCAGTTTCTTTATCTAAAAAGTCGGGTTAATAAAGATAGCTTACAGAAAGTGGTAAAGACTACATCAGCTAAATTAAGAAAGTAACTATTATGTTATCTATTATATGATACGCATACAATAAATGGTTGCTATTTTGCTATTAAGTTAACGAGATCTTCTGCCCAGGAACTCACGTTGGAAACTTGGAAATATCACCATCTTCTAGCTCTCACTCAAACTCCATATCTACCCATATTCTGATTCTACTTGAAGAAATATCATTCCTTCCATTATGTGTAAACTTTAACTTTCCTCTCTTTTGCATTAGTATTTAAGTATATTCTTACGTTTTCTTTTTGAAAAGATCTATATATTTCATCAGTTCATTTGTGGGTATTTTATGAATTGGAATTTTTGCTTGTTTATTCTGTCCCCTGCCTCCCATGATACTTTCTAATGGGCATGAGTGGTACATAACTTTGAACATATACATAAATAAATATTCATATCATTTGTCGACTTACCATCAAAGACAACCAGTTTTAATAGCTACGTATGTATCTTTTTAGATTCTTTTCCATGGGGCATATTATAGATTAAAGTCTATTTTATAAAAACAGGGTTACAATGTGCATGTTGTTTTATTGTCACCTAGTAAACATTTAGTGCATATTAGGCTAATATTAATGTTATAATCAACATTGTTATCAACTGTCAACATAAATCTCACTGTTTTAAAGATCAGGATTCAGGCTGATTTAAAATATAAAAACCAAGAAATGGTTGAAAAAGACAGATGACAAAATAAATGAGAATCAGAAAAAATGCTATAATAATTTCAGACAAATATGAATTCATGAGAACAAAAGTGAAATGAGTAAAAGTGGGATGTTTTTAGTTAATATTTACTTACAATGAGGAAATAATAGCCTTTTTAAGCTATAAACATTTTAACAGCTATATATCAATAAAGGTAGACTAATCTTATTAGACTATAACAGCATCACAGTACTTCTAGATTAATTAAAAGTAAAAGGGCTAGAAAGATCTGGGAGGATGGAGAAGCACATGCTGTTTTTTAAAAAATACATTATGAGCATCTTTATATTTCCATGTCAAAAAGCATAAAGATAAAATGTGTCTCAATGTTTTAAAAAGTTTATACCACCTTAAATAAACTTAAAAATCTCAAGCCTGCCTTTTTTTTTTTTATTTCAGCATATTATGGGGGTACAGATGTTTAGGTTACGTGTGTTGCCCTTGGTTCCCCCACCCCCAAGTCTGTGTTTCAAATATGTCCATCCTTCGGGTAGTGTGCATTGCACTCCTTGTGTATACAAATACCCGTCCCCTCCTCCCTCCTCCCCCCTCCTCCCGCCGCCCTCCCCCTTCCCCAGCATCCAATAGATGTTCTGATATGTGCATTTATGTGTTGATTAGTTAATACCAATTTGATGGTGAGTACAAATGGATCCCGTTCTTCTGCTCCTGTGGTGCCCCACTTTGGATAATGGGCTTAAGTTTAATCCAGGAAAGTGTAAGAGGTGCTAGATCACTGTCATTTCTTATGATTGAGTAATATTCCAATGTAAACATATACCAAATTTTGATAATCCACTCATGGATTGACGGGCACTTGGGTTGTTTCCACATTCTTGCAATAGTGAAATGTGCTGCCATAAACATTCGGGTGCAGATGTCCTTATCGTAGAATGTTTTGTGCTCTTTTGGGTAGATGCCTAATAGTGCTATTGCTGGATCGAATGGTATTTCTATTTTTAGCTCTCTGAGGTATCTCCAAATTCTTTTCCACAGAGGTTGCACTAATTTGCAGTCCCACCAGCAGTGTAAGAGTGTTCCTCTCTCTCCACATCCTCGCCAACATTTGTTGTTTTGTGTTTTTTTGATAGAGGCCAATCTCACCGGGGTTAGGTGATACCTCATTGTGGTTTTGATTTGCATTTCTCTAATGATTAGAGATGTTGAGCATTTTTTTATATGTTTGCTGGCCATTATTCTGTCTTCTTTTGAAAAGTTTCTGTTCATTTCGCTTGCCCATTTGTTGATGGGGTTGTTTGATTTTTTCTTGTTGATTTTTTTGAGTTCTAGATAGATTCTGGTTATCAGCCCTTTATCAGATGTGTAGAGAGCAAATATTTTTTCCCATTCTGTGGGCTGTCTATTCACTCTAATGATAGTTTCCTTGGCAGTGCAGAAGCTTTTTAATTTGATTAGATCCCACTTATTTATTTTTGTTGCTGCGGCGATTGCTTTGGGGGTCTTCTTCAAGAATTCCTTACCTAGGCCGATGTCTGAAAGGGTCTTCCCAACATCTTCATTTAGAATTCTTAAGGTTTCATGCCTTAGGTTTAAGTCTGTTATCCACCTTGAATTGATTTTTGTGAGAGGTGAGAGGTGGGGGTCTAGTTTCAGTCTTCTGCATGTAGCTATCCAGTTTTCCCAACACCATTTATTGAAAAGAGATTCTTTTCCCCAGTGTATGTTTTTGTCAGCGTTGTCAAAGATTAGATTACCATATGCAGATGGTTTCATCTCTGGATTCTCAGTCCTGTTCCAGAGGTCAATGTCTCTATTTTTGTGCCAGTACCAAGCTGTTTTAATCACTACAGCCTGGTAGTACAGCTTAAAGTCAGGTAAACTGATACCTCCCAGTTTGTTCTTTTTACTTGAGATTGCTTTGGCTATACGAGGTCTTTTCTGGTTCCATACAAAGCGTAGAATTATTTTTTCCAGATCTGTGAAGAATGATAATGGGATTTTTATAGGGATTGCATTAATTCTGTAGATCACTTTAGGTAGTATGGACATTTTAACAATATTGATTCTACCAATCCATGAGCAAGGTAGGTTTTTCCATCTGTTTACATCTTCTACAATTTCTTTTTTTAGTGTTTCGTAGTTCTCCCTGTATAAGTTTCTTACATCTTTCGTTAAATATATTCCTAGATATTTAATTTTCTTTGAGGCTATTGTAAAAGGAATTGCATTTTTGATTTGGTCTTCTGCTTGACTGTTGTTGGCATATATGAATGCCTCAGATTTGTGTGTATTGATTTTGTAACCTGAGACTTTGCTGAATTCGTTTATCAGTTCTAGGAGTCTCTTAGATGAGTCTTTGGGGTTTTCTAGATATAATATCATATCATCGGCAAAGAGCGAGAGTTTGATCTCGTCTGTCCCCATTTGGACACCCTTCATATCCCTCTCTTGCCTAATTGCTGTGGTGAGGATTTCGAGCACTATGTTGAATAGAAGTGGAGATAGAGGGCAGCCTTGTCTGGTTCCGGTTCTAAGTGGGAATGGTTTCAATTTTTCCCCATTCAATATGATATTGGCAGTGGGTTTGTCATAGATGGACTTGATAATTTTAAGGAATGAGCCGTCTATGCCTATTTTGATGAGAGTTTTTATCATAAAGGTGTGTTGGACTTTGTCAAATGCTTTTTCTGCATCTATCGAAAGAATCATATGGTCTTTGATTCAAGCCTGCCTTTAATGTTTGAAATTTTAAAAAAATCCCAAACAAAATATTAAAACAATGTCAAAGTTTGGGAAAAAATTTTTTTTTGCTTAAAAACTTTCAGCCTGTGATATCTACATAAGCACCAAGTATTCTTGCTTGACAGAAGCTTTTTCCCTCTAACCAAACTGGTGTGGGAAAGAGAACTCAAATTGGGCCAGGCTGATCACACTGCTTTGCTTTCACAGTCACAAATGGAGAAAAACTATCCCTGCAAACGTATGTTGGTGAAATGAGTAGGTGGCATTCAAAGTCCATTCATTTATTTTGGAGTAAACAGGGAAATGTTTTGCTCAAAATTTCTTCAAAGTGGTTGTCTGGAAAATATTTTGTCAACTGAATGAAACCACAGTTCCAAACACTCACCACGAAGATCTTCAGGCAAAGACTGTAAATAGGGGAGAAAAGGACTCCCCACAAACTCCAAATGGATTGTCAGCTGTGATATGGAGAAGCTATTATACCAACTTATTCTGCCAACAAATTATGTTAAATTTCTCTCCTCCCTGAATTCATCTTCGGGAACTGGTTTTCTGAGAATTTTAAAATGAAGAGACACGTTTGGTACAGCTCGATGGTTAGGAAAGTAGATACTGGCACCAGACTGTATTTCAATTCTGACTCTGCCAATTACCATTGCTAGGTGCCCCAGAGCAAGCTACCTCGAGCTTTCTGTGTCCCTCCCTGTAAAATATGTAAAATACTGCCTGCCCCTATTTCCCATGATTGTTTTCAGTACTGCATCGAGTAATACACGTCAAGCACAGGAACAATATATTAATAGGAAGAACCTGAAAAATGTTAGTAAGTCTCATTAGTATAGCTGGACTTTTGCTGTAAAAACTTAATGTGTCAAGTAATCACATAATGATGTTGGGTTTTGCCCCTTGAAGTTTCCATTATTTGTGTTTCCTTCAAATACATCTTGCAAATGGTATGCTTTGCTGAATGCTTGCAAGCTTAAAGCAGTTGCTTTTGTCCTTACGGTCTCAGAAACAGGGCAACATTATCCTTCAGCTCATAAATCTTCCAAGCATGCTTCCTTTTCACATGATTGAAGAGGTCTAACAGAACATAAGGTAATATAAATATTCATGGACGGTTTGCTTTCATAGTTTGGTTTCAATTTTTACCATTAAAATCTTCAATCCATCTGTACTGTATTTAAATCTAAAGTATAAATTTTAGATTTAACATACTGTTATTAAAACAATAACCAGTGGCTCTAAAATTTTTATTGAATAAGCCAACTTTTCCCCACTGATTTGAAAATCTATTACATACCCAAATCTTATATACACTTACTACAATAGCTGTTTATTATTGTTCTCCCATTGTAACCCGAGTTTCACAAGGAAAGTGGCCACCTGGGTTCATGCTGGTCACTAGCACCTAGAGGAACAAATGCTTGGCTCATTGTAATGAGTGAATGAAAATGGCTTTCCTCTTGAACTCTTAATGGGATTACCATACAATGAATTTTCTAATGATGAACAAATGCTACATTAATGAGACAAATCTCAACTGATCCTCATATTTAGGATTCTTTCAATATGCTGCCAGATTTCATGTGTTATTTGACTTAAGATTTCCTATATGTAATTCTAAGAGCAAGTATTCTTTTTTTTTTTTTTGAGACAGAGTCTCGCTTTGTTGCCCGGGCTAGAGTGAGTGTTGCGGCGTCAGCCTAGCTCACAGCAACCTCAAACTCCTGGGCTCAAGCAATCCTTCTGCCTCAGCCTCCCGAGTAGCTGGGACTACAGGCATGTGCCACCATGCCCGGCTAATTTTTTCTATATATTTTTAGCTGTCCAATTAATTTCTTTCTATTTTTTTGGTAGAGACGGGGTCTCACTCTTGCTCAGGCTGGTCTCGAACTCCTGAGCTCAAACAATCCGCCCGTCTTGGCCTCCCAGAGTGCTAGGATTACAGGCGTGAGCCACCGCGCCCGGCCAGAGCAAGTATTCTTAACTTTTAAGAAAAAGAAAAAACAGAATTTGGTCATAGTACAGCAGTGTGACTATAGTTCACAATACTGTTTTGTATACTTGAAAAGTGCTAAGAGTGTTGATCTTAAGTGTTCTCACACACACAAAAGAAAGAGAATAGTAACTATGTGAGGTGCTAGATGTGTTACTTAGTTTGATTATAGTGATTATTTTACAATGTAGACCTATATCAAAACATCAAGTTGTATGCATTAAATATATAAAATTTTTATTTGTCAATTATGCTTCAATAAAGATGAGGGAACAAATTTGGTCACAGACATCCTAGCTTCATGAAATAAAATATGTCTGGAATTTGCATTTTAGGGGAGGGAGGAATCTTTCTTTAAATCCTATTTTTGTCAATGTCATAATTTCATACTTTTTATCTTGATTTCCCTGTTTCAATTTTTAGTAAACTAGCCTTAGATTTATCAATTCTATTGTTTTTCTGTTCTTCTAATCCATTAATTCCTGCTATTGTCATTACTTTTTCATTTTCCTATCCTTAGTTTATTTTGTTGGGTTTTTTTTTTTCCAGAACTTTTCCCCTAGCATTGCTGTTTGGCTCACTTATATTTATGAGGTCTTGTTTAATAAAGCAACAATTTCCCTCTAATTTAGGTAAAACCTCCTCCCTCCTGTACATTTTTATAAGTCATGTATGCTCTTGTCATTAATTTCTGGGTTATTTATTTTGGATTTTTTTTTTTTAAGAGATGGGGCCTTGCTATGTTGCCCAGGCTGGTCTCAAACTCCTAGGCTCAAATGATCCTCCTGCCTCAACCTCTGGAGTAGCTGGGACTTCAGGCATGCACCACAGCACTCAGCTCTGAATCATTTTTAACTGCAGTTTTGACATATCCTTTGACTTGAGTTACAGATAAGTTTCTTTTTCTAAGTTCAAGTGATTATTTTGGTTAATATTTTATATAAATGTGTATTTGTCAGCATTATGGCCAGAGAATGTGGCAAGTACAATTTCAATGTTTAAAATCTCTTAAAATTCTTTGTGGCCAGTATAAATCTTATAAATATTTAATTGACTTTGTAAATTATATACTTTCTTAAGCATACAAAATACAATGCATACGTATTATATTAAATTAAGCTGATTGAATATTCTCTCCTGTGTATCCTTTTCTGTGTGTGGGTGTTCATTTGCTCTGAAAAAATGAGCTCCAAATGACAACAGCAGTGGTGGCTTTTCCTGTACTTCTAAAACATGTTTTGAAAGAATGAAAGTTTTATGATGATTGCTTTCCCAGTGTTTACTGAACTTTTAACAGTAAAAAGTAATAAAATTGCACAGTGTAATATTTTTTGCTTCTAATTCCACAGTAACATTAGTACCAAAATCTTTTTCTGTTTGCTGTTGTCTTGCATGTATTTTCAGTCTCTCCATTATTATGTTTTCTAAAGGTGAGCCTCTGGATCATATTATGGTTGGATTTCAAAAAACAAAAACAGTTTGAATCCTTATTTTTTAACAGAATAGAGGTAGTTACTACGTGGTAATAAATATGTTTGGTTTTAATTTTAAATTATATTTTGCTTTTTATGCTTCTGAAATGGTTTCTTTTCCCCAGCCCCTTAGCCATATAGATTAAGAAGTTTCCCCCCCTCTTAGCCATACTGATTAAGAAGGTTTTTCCCCCCTCTCTTAATCAACAGGATGAGTAACCAAGGAAGTTACCCATCCTATTTCTATGCCACTGCTACTATGCTACTGCTTAACTTTAAACTTTCTTTATCCTATATTTCTTTATCAATGCCAATAATAAAACAGTATTTTTGGACTCTCCTTGTACTCTTACGTCTTTCTCCTGCCTGCCAAATTGAGACACACTTTATAGCTGTAGATCCATTATGAGTCTGTTACATTAACAGTCCCCGACCTTTTTGGCACCAGGGACTGGTTTCATGGAAGACAATTTTCAATTTTTCCACGGATGGGGTGGGAGGGGAGGTGGAGCTCAGGTGGTGATGCAAGGGATGGGGAGCGGCTATAAATGCAGATGAAACTTCGCTCTTGCTCTCGCCCACCGCTCACCTCCTGCTATGTGCCCCCCCTTCCTAAGTTTCGTGGAAGACAATTTTTCCATAGATGGAGTAGGGGGAGGTGGAGGCACAGCTCAGGTGGTGATGTGGGGCCCAGTTCCTAACAGGCCACGGACCAGTACTGGGCCACAGCCTGGGGGCTGGGGACCACAGTGTTACTTACTTACATTATTCCTTTTTGGGGAATCATTTATCATTAGCGTTATGGCTCACTACTATGTTAACAACTGCTAGTCACAGTTAATTCTGTGCCACTTCAAAAAATACTCTGATGATAACTTCTTCCCTTTATTGGGTTCTTTATTCTAATTACTTGTTTGGCTCCAGCATGCTTTTGCAAATTTTTTTCTCAGGAGAGGTACACATTAGTGGGATTTTTTTGAGTCTTTCAAATGTCAAAGATCATCTTTTTGTTGCCCTTTCAAGAAAAGATGCCTCGGTTGGTTGTAAAATTTGAGCGACAACCCTTTCCCCTCTAAGTCTAAGGTGATGCTCCACTGGTTTTAGCATGTAGTGATTCTAGGTAACTGAATACGAAGTTATTCTCTTTCTCTCCATCTCCTCCCTCATTCCACCCTATCCCTCTTCTACACACCTGGATGCTTATAGTTTCTCCATCTTTGAAATAGAACAATTTTGTTAGAATACATTTGAGTATGGCCTGGCCGACTAAATACATTAAAAAAAAAAAAAAGAATACATTTGAGTAAATCTTCATCATACTTTCTTTTTATTCAGTAACAGCTTTATTGGGATATAATGAACGTACCACAACATTTTTGAAATTTTTTTGCGGGGTACCCATAAGCCCTTTGTGTGAAGATTTCCTTTCCCTAAGGTAAACTTGCTTTCATTATTAATATTGCTACTGTTGTTGTTTGTGAATATTCCTTCTCCATGTGCTCAATTTTTCCTTTAGAAATTGCAGTACATGGAGTTCTGGGCTGTCCTCTAATACAATCTTTAATTCATTCTCTGTTTTAGTGAACTCCCTCCTACTCCAAACCAGCAGTATTTGTTCACTTTCAGAAACTATTTTTATTCTCAGATGGTTCCTTTTCCTTGCCTGCCTTTCTTGATTTTATTAATATAATCACTCCTCAAATTTCAATGAGAATACACATTAGAAATTTTCAGAGCTTTTCTAAATTTAATTATTTTTGCAGAGTCTGTTTCAAAGGGACCCAATTGCTATGTCTGCTCACATAGCCATCCTTTTCTAACAGACAAGTTTCCCACATCTGGTGACTTTTCCATATTTGCTTACCTATATAGACTCTGCATATAATCAGAATTGAGAAGTGAGAACATTCTATCAAAAATGCTGTGGGTTTTTAATCAAATCTTTTAGGTTCAGGCACAAGAAAAAGAAAAGGTGAGTGCAGCTTAAAGATTACTCTCCTCTCTATGTAACCCACAGCCAGCTAGCAGTGTCCCTTCTGCAGTTGGCCTGACCTTGCCAAGAGTCACCCAGATAAGAGCTCTGAGCCACTGGGTGGGTATGTTTGTGCTGTGAGTAGGGGAATCCCTTCTCTAGTACTGTGTAATTGCCAGAGGCTCCAGGAGTTTCACAGTAAGTTCCCCCTCCTCTTCTCCAACTGCACTGGAGTTCGCCCAGGTCTCTAGCTCCTGCTATTGTAAGCTGAGGGGCCATTAGTGAGCACAGGTCAGGGTCCCCCTTAGCATGGATGAACCCTGGGCTAATAGGTTCTTGGTGGAACCAAGTTTTGTTAAGCTGGGCATTTTCATGGCACCATTTTCTAGTTGTCTACAGTGACAGGGACTTTTCTTATTAAATTCATTTGGTCATTTTAGAGGAGATACAATTGGGGTGGGACGGTGGAGGTGGTGGTGACCATGTGGAGTTTCACACGTAAGCTCAGGTCATCATCTTGAACTAGAAGCCCATCCAACATACCCTGCAGCTGACTGTTGCTGCCATGCTGCTTCTCTTCCCTTTTGTTCCATTGGCTCCATCTTAGAACATGCTTTACATTCTTTACACTCTCCTGGTTTCCTCCACAAGTTTCTATTCTCTCTCCAGGGTTTTGCCAGGTTCAACTCTCCTTCTCTCCTCTCATTCTACGTACATTTCCTGGGCAATATCATCCCTTTCCTGGCTTCAGCTGTCATCTGTAGCAATAGTTCTCAAACTCCTCCCATGAATATTGATTACACAGGGAATCAGTAACATCTCTCTTTAGACAGTAACATCTCTCTTTTGTTGATTCTCAACAACAGGGACATCCTGAAATCTCACAAGGAGCATTCAGAGCCTGAAGAAGCATTTCTCATGCCCAGGGATCTTTGGCCTGAGACACCTGTCTGTTCCATCTCTGGTGAAAGGCATCATCATCCACTGAGTTGTCCACTTCAAAGGTCTGGAAGTCATCACCACTAGACTTGAGGACAGAGAGGGTGTCTATCTTATTTACCACCATATCTAACAGAGTGCCTAACACATAGCAGCTCAACAATATTTGTTGAAGGAATGAATTCAATAGCTAAATTCTGTGATTTTCAATTAGTATCTTTTTAACTCATCCACTTCTTTTCATCTGCACTATCAGCACTTTAGTTAAAAGTCATTACATTTGTTTACCTGGCTTACTACCACAGTTTCCCAGGCTCCAATCCTGCTTCCTCCAACTCACCTCCATGCTATACTCAAGAGTTAATCTTTTTCAGTTAAAGATCAGTTCTTATCGTCCCTCAATTTAAGGCCCTTTAAAATCAAATCCAAATTTCTCAACATGACACATGAGTCTAATACTCTCTTGACTTTATACATTGTATTCCTTCTACTTGCGAGAACAACTCAGACATCACTATAAGGAGAATTTCTTGATGCTCCAAAGCTGAATTAAATATTAGTCTGACATGCTACCCAGAGTATCCTGTACTTCCCTATTATTGAATCTATTCTGTATTACAATTGCCTGTTTACTTGACCGTCTCCTCAACTTCACTGTAAATTTTCATGGGTGGGTGTGTCTCTTTTTCACTGTATCTCAGTGTCCTGCACAGTTCCTGGCACAAAGGAGGCATTCCGTGAGTATCTGGTGAATGAATGTATTTTCAATTTCAGGTTGAGTATCCCTAATCTGAAAATCCAAAATCTGAAATGCTCTAAACTCTGAAACTTTTTGAGTAGTGTCAACATGATAGTGAAAGGAAATGCTCATTGGAACATTTTGGATTTTGCATTTTCAGATTAAGGAATGTTCAACCGGTAAAAAATAATGCAAATATTCCAAAATCTGAAAAAATCTGAAATCTGAAACACTTCTCTATTTTCAGTTATCACGGGAGGTGGTAACTTTGGAATCACATCATGGGACAGGGATCGGACCCCGGTGGGATACATAAATAGGCACCGGGGCTTCATGAACACCAAGAAATTGTCCCCAACACTTTATGTTTATATACATCTTTTTGGAGACAATTTTCAGGCTGTGAAAAGAGTCAAATAATCTTAAAAATTTAAGAAATACTAGTTGGAGTATAGTTGGTTAGAAAGGAACATGCTAAAGTGTGTTACGAACTAACAAAATAAAATGTACACACACATACAGGGATTTACTTAATGATATCAAGCCTTACGGTAAAATTTAAAGGACAAAAAAATAGAAGAGTTAGAGTGCTGCAGGAAAAGTGAAGAAAATCAGATGATGGCAGAAAAAGAACTTTGTAAGAAAGAACAGAGAGAGAAGAGTAACCTTTGCCTACTCTGCCACTTTATATGAAGTCCCTGTGCAGCCACTGTATGCAAGGTTGGCTTTATCACAAAGGATGTCAGTGTCTGAAAAAAGCAGTATAATTCTGAAAACTGAAAACCTCAGTTTGCCCTGATGTTGCCCAACTTCAGGGGAATTCTGTTCCACAATCCAGTTGTCCTTTCAGTGCAATTCAGCGAATCCCTGTCTAGACCTCGACCTTCAACTGAAGGAAAGAGAAAAGAAAAAGGCATACAGTGGCCTCGCCTTGAGCAGGCAGAGGCAGGGATCAGAGCTGGCTCCTCGCTCCTTACTTCTCAGCTGACCGGCTTTCTCTGGCGCACTCTACTCTTTTGTCTTTATTTATGGCACAGTTTATGTACTTTTCTATTTGCAGGAATCTGGGTAATGTATCATGTACTTTGGTAAAATGAGAAAATATATATAAATTCTAAAAAATACAGGTAGTTTTGAGAATTCTAGTAATATTTTTAAAAATGTTGACTATGTTCGGCTTCTCGCCATTAATCAAACATTCAATGAAGGAAAAGGAATATAATATATTTTTTGTTTTGAGATAGGGTCTTGCTCTGTTGCCCAGGCTGGAGTGTCCTGAAGTGATCATAGCTCAGTGCAACTTCCAACTCCTGGGATTCCAGCAATCCTCCTGCTGCAGTCTCCTGAGTAGCTGGGACTACAGACATGTGCCGCCACATCTGGCTAATTTTTCTATTTTTTTTTTTTTTAGAGATGGAGTCTTGCTATGTTGCTCAGGCTGGTCTTGAACTCCTGACCTCAAGCGATCCTCCCACCTTGTCCTCCTGAAGTGCTAGGATTACAGGTGTGAGCCACCATGTCTGGCATAATTTGTAAGTTTTTACATCAGCATATAACAGATAATACTGGCTGGTTTGCTTTACAAAAAAAAAAAAAAAAAAAAAAGCTAACTTTTATATCATAAGATGCTGTTACTAATCCACTAAGATGGGACAAATACTTTTGAGTTTTCCTCTCAGAAATGGTGATAGGCTTGATTTTGAGTGTTTAATGCTACGTAGCCTAACTTCCATTATTGTAGAGTCTACATGTAGGTACTGCTCTTACATCCATGAAGTCTCTAGCTGTGAAACCAATCTTATTCTCATGGAGATGAAACTGGACTCTCTTCTTCATTAGCATCATCTTTTATTCAGAAAACAAGGAAAGCCAGAGGATGGGAAATTTGGTCAAAGGGGAGAATTCATTGACCGGTTAATCAGCATCAGAAATGGTCCATAATTATCTAAATAGCAATTCAGACCCATATCATTAAACATCAATATACAATACAGGGAGAGGAGCCTCATCAATTTATTATATGTACATTTGTTATATGTATAATAATCCCACAGTGTCTTACTGCAGAACTCCAATTGTATAAACAAAATTTTAATTGTTAAAACAAATAAGAGTTTTTAAGAACCAAATTTGTAAAAACTAAGTTTTTTTCAAGATTCTGTATCTATCCTATTTGAATTTCTGTGAAACCTTAATCTATTGTTTAAAATATATATTATTTTAATCATAGTGGTAACTGAGAATTGCTCTGGGTAAATTCCTGATAATTTTTTTTTTTTTTTTAACAAGACAGGGTCTTGTTCTGTCACCTGGGCTAGAGTACAGACAGTGGCATCATTGTAGCTCACTGCAACCTCAAACTCCTTAGGCTCAAGAGATCCTCCTGCCTCAGCCTCCCAAGTAGCTGGGACTACAAGTATGTGCCACTACACCTGGCTATTTTTTTGTTTTCTGTAGAGACAGGGTCTTACTACATTGCCCAGGCTGGTCTTGAATTCCTGGCATCCAGTGATTCTCCTGCATTGGCCTCCCAAAGTGCTGGGATTATAGGTGTGAGCCACTGCACCTGGTCAGATTTCTGATAAATCTACGGTGAAATTTAGTGATCAGTTATTCTGGCTGGGAGTTAGTGGGGAAGAAGGAGGAATAGGAAAGAAAGGAAAAAAATATTGTTTAACAAAATTGCAGCTAATAGTGTACTTATTTGATATACTATTCAATTTTTTTTTTTTTTAATTTCAGGATTCACTTAAGAGTTGTAATGTGTTTTGTCCTGTTATCTGCACTGATATCCCTTTTGGCAAGTGATTGCTGTTAATGATTTATTGAAATCTGGTTTATGTTCTGTTATATTCATAGATAAGTAGAGCATGTCATGGAGAACTTGTGCTTTATTTTTTTTTCCATAACAGTGTATGGGAAATGAAGCTCTTTCAAATGCTATTGGGACTGTTTTGAGGAAAGAAAGACAGATGAGAATGGAAGAAAAAAATTCTATAACCTCGTTCATTTCCTGCTCTACTTGCATCCTTATCCTTAATCTTGGTGAACTCATTGTATCTTCCATCTTCTTTAGGTTTCACTGCTGCAAGAGAGACCTGGGTTAGGAGGTGACTTGAGTGTACGATGCCAGGATGAATGCTGACAATGAGATGAGAGCCAAAAGAGGTTGTAAAGCCGGAACTAGAAATGAGTTGTTAGAAGTCCTCATGCTGTAGCCTGATGTAGCATATTCCTATTCATCCATACAGGTGTGAAATTTGCAAAACCAATCAAATATACTCACCCAGAAGAAAAGATCAACTGTCACTGAGATAATATTATTCAGTACTCTCTAACTGGAATGTGCACATTATTAAGAAGTTTGTAACATCAATTCTGGGAAGAATTATTGTGCTGAAGTGTGAAATGGAAAGAAAACATAGGATATGACAATGTGGATGGGCATCACCTGGAAAATCCAGCAGTCCGCGCCAACAGATGCCCCCAAGGTAGTATTTACCTTGATGAGCCTTGCAGACTCTGATACCTGATCTCATTGACCGGACACAGGAATGTAGACTCACGCTAACAAAACTCACAAGACACTGATGTATAAAAAAAGAATGTGACTTTATTAATTCACAGTGAACAACAGAATAACTGGGCATACTCAATGACTGAATGTATCAGCCTGATAGTGAATTATCTCCTTGGGAAGGCAAATTACCAGAGGAAAGCTTGGTGCGCATGGAAGCAGAGCAAGTGGAGTTAATTGTGCAGATTCCAGTGCAACATGGCATGAGGCTCTGCAACTCTGTACAGCAGAGTTATACACTTGCCAGGCCAATTGGATGCTTGCCTCAACCTGGCAGGTGTTGTCCATCTGACAGTGTTTTGTTAGGAATCATAACAATTACATTAATAGCTCTTCTTTTTCTCTGTTTTGGAGACAGAGAAAATGCTCTTCTGATGGAGACTGTGTGTGTGTGTGTGTAAGATGTCAGTATCTTTAATCATAGTCAAAAATCTTACTCCCTGAAGAGTCTTTATGTTTCTTAAGATCATGTTGCCTTTCTAGGCTTTAATTTATTAGGTGTTCACTTCTCAGTTTAATCTTCAGAGGGTAATTTCATGTCCCTGCTTTCTAGGATCAGAGGGGTCCTATATGGTAGACTCCACATTAGCCTACAGTTCCACAAAGTGTTAGTTAAATTCAAATCAACCTGTGCCAACTTTATGCTCACTGCTGTGCCAGGTACAAAATAACATTCAAAAGTGTAACAGGAGCCTAGAAGGAAATGTTATATCTACTGGGTGCTTACAGCTCTTTGTTCTTTTCAAGACACATTTATTCGTTCATTTTTTCACCAGTATTTACAGACCCCCTACTATGTACCAGGACTTACAAGGTACAAGAAATATATAAATAAACATGACACTGTCTCATTCCTTTTACGGGCCTGTACTCTAGCAAACAAGTAAGATACACTAAAAAAAAGAAAGTTACTGTACCAAATGGTATGGAGCATGGTGGAGAGAGTCCTTTTATATCTGTGGGCAGAGGCAGAAGTCAGATCTTTCTTAAAATCCGATTTTTAAAAAGTAATAAATAATAATGATTATTTTAAAAATTTAATTACAGAGGTATAAAGTAAAAAGTGTAAGTTCCTTCAGGCTCCTTCCCCACGCCCTTTCTGTCTCTCCGGGATGCCCTCATGAGTAGTTTGGTGAGTACTTCCAGACCTTCTTCTGTGTGTATGAAACACACACAAAAACTTTTCCACTCCCAACACACACACATTTATATATGTATATAAACATAAATTTATATATTATATAAATGTGTAAAATTTATACATTACACACTCATTTACATAAAATATAAATATGTGTGGGATCACATTCTCTATATATTCTTCTGTCACTTGTTCTTTTACATTTAATTCTTTGTTGTAAATTATAACATGTATATAGAAAAGTATACAAAATATACATGTTCAGTTTAGAAAATAATTATTCTGTATTCTTTATTGACCTGGTACCAGGTCAATAAATAGAAGAAAGTCCCAAATACCCCAGAAACTCCCTGCCCCTACCACCCCCAAATCATTGTGCTGAATTTTATGTTAGTCATTTCCAAGCTTTCTTTACAGTTTTACACGTGCAAGGCAGAAAAAGTTCAAATTTGCCTGGACTGACAAATACCCTTAGGGCAAAAGGGCTACTTCAGTTTTCTAAGTCTCTCTGGACTCTTATTTGCCTTTAGATTTCAGCCTTTAATTCCTTATCTTTTCAGCCCTTTGCTGCTCTGAGGATGTTTTCTTATACATATTTAACAGTTTCAATTATTTTCCGCAAGAGGATTGATTGTTCAAATAACCTAATTGCCATATTTCCAGGAACAGAAATCTGTGTCACTTCTAAATTTCTTCCTTTTGTTACTATTATATGTAAAAATGTAGATTCTTATCTAGTAGATAGTAACTCTTTAGGGATTATGAGAGGCAAGCTTCTTTGATTTCCCACAGCACAAATAGTGAAATATGCAATAAATGCACAAAGAATAAAGGAATGGAAAAGAGAATGAATGAATATGTAATTATTCCTGCCCTTGAGGACTTTCCACTTTCTTTTCTGTTCTAAGATGCATATGAATAACACAATTTGAGATGAAACAATTTGAGGCAATAAAGAGGCATATTTAAATGTAATCACTTGTAGTCACTGACACGGAAAGATTTCCAATATGTTGTGAAGTGAAAAAAAAAGTTGTAGAATGGTCTGTCTGTATAAAATGTACCTATGTATACATCTGTATATACCTCCCATGTGTGTGAATAGGGGTGTGTGTGTGTGTGTGTGTGTGTGTGTGTGTGTGTGTATGCCTATGCATATTCTTCCTTATGTACAGAAAAATGACACATAACAGTGGTTACTTCTATGGACTGGGATTGGGAAGACAGAGGAGTTATCTTTTCACTTGCAAATATCCTATATATTTTTACAACAAACATATATTACTTTTATAGTTAGAAAAAACCAAATTAACAATATATACTCAAGGGCAAATACAAATGACAAAGGAAACCAAGAAGAAAAAATAGACAGGAAGACAGAAATTCTTGGGGAAATTTTCTTGGAAAAAGCAGGGCTTGCAACGGGCCCTGTAAGACTGGCAGAGTTTGAATTAGAGGACAAAGGTGGTAGGGGGTGGGAGCAGTGGGTTAGGCAGACAAGAGTTGGGTTTTGAGCAGACCTTAGGGAAGAAAGGAAAATGGTACCTCCAGAGGGCCATAAGGAAGTTCACCTGGCTAAAGCTAACTCCAAGTTTACATTAAGAGAGATGACTAAAAGGACATAATAGAGCCATAGCAGAAAATGTGGAATGCCATCAATATTAAGAGTTTATAACTGGTTTCATGAGAAATAGAAGTCATTACAGGTAATTTCACAAGGTAGTAATAAAAGATAATATGAACCTCATGGAACTTGAAAAGGTACAATTGTTTTTAAAAAAATTTTTTTTAAAATATGAACCTCATGGAGTAGTTTGTATAGAATGAAATAAAACATGTGAAAATCCCTGGTAATTTGCCAGTAATTACAGGTTTTATTATTATATTAAAATTACATTTTAGGGAGATTATCTTGGCATTCTTGCATGGAATGTATTACAGGGGAAGAAAGACTCAGAGCAAGGAGACTAGCAGTATAATTTATTTGAAAAAGTTGGCCCAGTTTTCAAAATCTGAAAAATACGAATAACCATTCTACCTCACAGGATTATTGTAAGGATTAAATGTACATAAAATGGTACAACCAAAATATGGTTTATTTCTTCTCAATGACTATTATAGTCCAGATGAGTGTTGATAAAAATCAGAACTGATGCCCTGGTCATGGGAATGGAAAAGATAAAGCCAAGAAATTATTCTAAATAATCAACAGGGATCTATTTATTGGATGCAGGGAATGAAAGGGAAAAAGGTGAAGATCTCTAGGTTTCCAGCAGGGGAGACTGGTCAAACGGTGATGTCTCTAACAGAAACCAGCCTACATCTGTGACCCACAGTATGTCTGGAGGCATGACAATCTTTCACCTCCCCTGTCTCTCTGTTATCCTCCTCCAACCCATAACCCACAATCCTCTCCACTGGGGCACAGGACAACCTCCTTGTATTAGTACAAAGATAGCTTAGAGTATTTTAAAATAAAGGTGCAATTACATTCATTTCTTTCTGGAAAAAAATTCCAGGAATGAATAAAAACCCTAATTGAGACATGTAAAATTACTGCATATTCAATTATTGCAGTGGGTAAAACTTAGCAATACTTTGTGAAAAATAAAAAAACTCAGCATATACCTTTAAGGAAGAAAAATTCTACAAAAATATTCCACAGATTTAAACATCCTTAGGGTCTAAAATTATTTGTACCTGTTCCATATGAGAGCCAGAATCACAAAATTATGAAAACTAAAAAAGATCAATAAAAATAAATCATATAAGTGGCTCTGATTTACTGTGTTTTAGAATTCTTTTCCTCTAAGTGGATTCTGATTTCTAAGTTCCATGTTACAACCCAGGATGAGTCTTAAAGCAGGGTTTATTACAGTTTTATATTATTCCAAGAGTCTCAGATACAAATCCTATGTTGCCTAGCTGGAGGTCAAAAAGTCTCAAGGCTATTACATGATAAAATACAAAAATTGGGAAAGCGTCAAAGTGATCTGCCACACTTCAGACTCCTCACTTCTCTGTAAGGTCACATCCCTGTAGAAGATGACAGAGTAGATAATTGCGTAACTCAGCCTCTAGAACTAGTTACAACTCTGGAATGTGACCATTCTTTTGCAATGTAGTTGGTCAGCATCATATGAAAATCTTGAGAAATAAAATATCTTGTTTACCTGCTAGTTCCTGTCAGAGAATAACTCATTCATGTAACAGTCCTTTAGCCTAAATTAACAACCTACCTTTTTCAGTACTTATGATTAGATTTTTAAAAGAATGTAAGAATATTTCTATATACTCGAAAAGTTAAAAAAAAGGAAGAAAGAAATACATCTTTGCTTTAATAATATGATAAAGAGGTGAGAGAGGGTGTAGATGAAACAAAATTGGCTAGGAATTGCTCACTGTTGAAGCTAGGGATGAGCATACAGAAGTCTATGCTCTATTTTATCTACTTCACGTTTTGAAATCTTCCATAATAAAAAAAGGAACCTACATCAAATTTTTCGAGATTGTCTCCTAACTCTGTGCCTAAAAAGAAACATCACAGTACTATTAAGTAGTACTGCAATAAATGTGTCATCTTTAAAACACTGAGTTAAGATTTTAAGAATTCCTGAAGCTTATTTGCTCAACAACCATAACAAAAATTATGCCAGGCAATAATCCTTATTATGTGCACAGTGCTTACAGAAAGCACTTTCATGTCCATTATCTCAACCAATCTTCAAGATAACTTTGTGAGATACATGGATAAAAAGCTAATTTGTTAAACAAAAAAAATGAGGTTCAGAGGAGTTAGGTGACTTGCATTTCATTCATTCATTCATTCATTCCAACATTTACTGACTACTACTATGTGCCAGGCAGATCTGCCCTAGGTATTAAAAAGAAAGAGATAAAGACAATGTGGTTCCTTCTGTCAAGAGGTGCATAGTATAGTAGAGTGGACAAATTTATAAACTGATAATTACATGATGATGTGATCCATGCTACAATGAAATGTTTTTCAAAATTTCTTTTACTATGACCTGCATGAAGAAACACATTTTACATTACAACCCAGCATATACAAATGTATGTTTAAGAGGAACAAAGGCTTTATGAAACAACACTCTTCTCCTGTGTAATATATACTGGTAATTTCTAATCTAACCTATTCAGTATCTTTTCTTTTTTAATAAACTACTTGTCATAACCCTCTACATGGATTTCATTACTCACTAGTGAGTTGTGACCTATACTGTACAAAAGTGCTATGATGGGTATGATCAGAATTCTGTGGCAACACAGAAGGAAACACAAACTCTGTTCCAGGGAGTGAGGACAGGCTTTAAAGAAGCTCGTTTCTGAGAGCTTGTGAATATTAAATTGGCAGGACTAGAACAAAGGTCTTCAGATGCTTTAATCACTTTGCTCTTGCAGCACCTTGACCAAATCCAAACCAACAACAGACGGTGAACTCACTGATAAGCTATGGAAACAAGTCGTTGTCTGGAAGGGACGTCAGCGCTCATTCACGTTTACTGGATCCTCATGATGTGGCACAGCATTTCCTGTGTATCAGATCATCCTACTGCTACAAAACAACTGCAAACATCTTTTACTAATATTCATATAACTAATGCTCCTCTCCTGAGACTATAAGGTTTATTCTGAAGTTAACAGCCTAAATATTTGTTCTCTCAAAAATTCTATAAAATAAGGCTTATAAAGCAAGAGACCAGGATAATATATATTAGATGTAAAATCAGATACAATAATTTTTAATCAATCACCAATCTACATTGTAGTTTTTTTTTTCAATGCCTTAATCCTGTTTCAGTGTCTCCAAATTTTGCTTTTGATCTAGGGCAGTCGGACCTACTACGTACAGAGCTCAGGAAAGAGCTAGCAAAAGCTGATCAGTCCACTAGTACTACATCCCATTCTGCTGCCCCCTGCTGTCAATGACAGGGCAATATCAGGAAGACTTACAGACTTGATTTTGTTTTGCCATTTCCTCCAACAGGAATGCTTCCACTTTTAGGTACTTGTTCTGCAAATCTATTTTGTCTGACTGCACCAAACACTCATTTTGTGAACTTGACCTAGATTGGTAACTTCTTTGTGCTTTTCATCCATTAAACAATAAAAAAGAAAAGGTACTTTTCCACATCAGCATGTAATCAGCTTGCAACAGTACTACTACTATTCAGAAAGCATTCACCAAAAATGCATTGAAGATACTGATATTGATGTTGAATGGAAAATAGACAAAAGGAAGAAAGTTAATTGGATTTCATGAGATATAAGTGGACCACAGCTGTTTTTCATTCTGAGCTCCCCAAGGGGAAACATGCTTTTAATATCAATGATAAAAGATTTTGTTGGCTGAAGGTTTTAAAAAAAACAGTTTTTTAATTAAAATCCAACTAAATTAAACCAAATCAAAAACACCAATCAGCATGTGCACCTTTAATCATATAATCTTAGGGCCTTATTAAATTGAAAGGATTCTGGGTGAGGTTTTATAAGTATTAACTCAGTAATGGAGGTTTGGCCAGAAGGAAATGAGAATTACACTTTTGAGAAAGTTACTGAAAAGCATAAGCCATTTGTAAAGACATTCTTATGTTTGGATGAATCTTTGTCTGGAAAACAAGTTTAGGCTTGATAACTCAATGTTCTAAAGAAGTCTGAATAGGTCAATAAACTACAATATGCAAGGTCTTCAAAAAGATCTTCATGTTATATGCTACACAAAAGATCTATTTTAAGAATACTCATTTAGACCACCAAGGATAACTTTCAAAAATCTGCAAATATTTAGTTGAGAATCAGATGATAAAACACTAAATCAACTAAAGATATGTAGCTAAAAATAATATAAAAACAGACTCCTGGCTTTTTAATCCATAATTTTCCTTATACAGAATGTAGAACTGGGGAAAAAATCCTAGACTCTATTTTGAGGATAAAGCCACATTTTATCTAGAACATATGCTTGGTATTATTTTATTTCCTAAAATCTGTATAATTTCCCTTCTAACTTTTTTTTTTTTTTAAGAGACAGGGTCGCAAGTAGCTGGGATTATAGGCACAGGCCACCATGCCCAGCTAATTTTGTATTTTTATTTATATTTTTATAGGGACAGGGTCTTGCTATGTTGCCCAGCCTGATCTCAAACTCCTGGCCTCAAGCAATTCTCCCCTCTCAGCCTCCAAAGTGCTAGGATTACAGGCATGAGCCACTGTGCCCGGAATGACTTCCAACTTTGTATGAAGCATCTTCAAATGTCTGTACTTCTCTAGGTATCTTAAACTAAGTATGTCCAAAACCAAACTCTAATTTTCTTTCACCCTTTCTTCCTGCCAACTCTTCTCCCTCACTCTTCTTATGGTCTCTAAAATGGGTATGCACAAGAAAATTCACTGGAAAGGTGGTTAAAATATTAAAACTTTTTACTGGATATACACTCAAAAATATTTTACTATTAAGAGAGTGTGATAAACCTGAAGGATGGACATATTTGAAACTTGGACTTGGTGGGGGGGGCAAGGGCAACATACGTAACCTAAACATCTGTACCCCCATAATATGCTGAAATTAAAAAAAAAAAACAAAAACAAGAGAATGTGATAAAACAAGTTGAGACTACTAATCTAATGTAATATAGGCTTCCCTCACTGCCTTCAGTCCATCAGTCTATTAAATGCTTAGATTCTCTCTCAAAGTCTCCTGTATCTCTCTTTTCCTTTCCACTTCCACTTCAATAGTTCAGATTCCCCATGTCTTGCTTAGATTTCTGTGGTAGTCTTCTTATATCCTGTCTCACTTCCTGTAATATCTTTTTCCAATTCATCCTTCATTCTGCCACTAGAAGTATCTTCACTAATCATATACTAGCACTCATTAAAAACAAACAACAAACAGCAACACATATAAAATATTCCCAACACCTTAACATAGTTTTCAGGGCTTCCTATAATCTTATCTCAACATGTTATAATAAAAAAAAAGCATGGGCTTCAGGACTAACTTTGAGTTTTAGTCTTTCCTCTTATAAGCTTTGAGACTTTGGGGGAATCACTCAGGCTTCTGAGCTTCTATTTCTATCCACGAGTGGCAAGATGAATAGTTCACAAGACTGTTAAGTGAATTTAATTAGATAAGATACATATGAGCAGGAGTTTAGCACAGAGCCAGGCACATACTAATTGATCATCTTGCTGTACGTTCACCTGCTATGACTGCCCTTGGCCTCACTCTGTTTGCATCTGCCCACGATCTGGCACATTACACATCAGGCCCTCTCTGGGACATTCACTTCTCTCCAGTATGATATATGCTCTCAGTCCCCTTTGGCTCTGATGTTACTATATCCTCAGCTTCAAATGCCCTATACTGCCTTCTCCACTGAAATTGTACCCATGCTTTGAGGGCCAGCTCAAATGTCAACTCTTCTAGGAAGTCTTTCCTTTATTCTGCTGGTCAGAATTCATCACGTTCCCTTTATGTTTTCCCAGCACCCTGTTCGCAGCTTTACTTTAGTATTTATTTATTTATTTGTGTTATATTATCAATTATTTATAGGTTACCTGCACTGAACTGTAAGCTTCTCGAAGGCAGAAAGTATGCTTTTCTTCTCTTTATTCTCAGCAATTAACACCTTGGACTGGTAGGAATTTAATAAATGTCTGCTGACTAAATAAATAAAAGTATCAAAACATTTTCAAAAGGAATAAAATTTTACCAAAACACCAATCACTTATTTCATCTTTTGAAGTAATTTTAAGAAAAAAATTGTCAGGAAAACATATCATAGTTTTATTTAACCTTTACAATACATAAATAAAAATAACAATGAAATGACCTAAAAATTGTGAATTTTGATACTTAAGACTCAATGCATAGAACAAGATATACTTTGAAACTATAAAACTGACTTAAAAATTTATAATTGTTATCCACTGATAGACTACCAGCATATATAATATTAAGAGGGCAATGATTCAAAGAGGAATAAATCAATGGTACATACATAAAATGGAATATTAAAGATCAATTTAAAATGTTTTCAAATATTTAATGAACTCACACTATACTGAGTGAAATAACCAGGGACTAAACTGATCTCAATTTTGCAAATATACATTTTATAGTAAAAAACTAAGGAAATACACAAGATGTTAATATGTGGTTATCACTGGGTAATGAGATTACAGGTGATTTTTATTTTGCTCTCTATGTTAACTGAATTTTCTACCATATATACATCTTTATAGTCAGAAATGTAATTCAAAAAAGATTAGATATGAAGAAATTCTAATTAAAGCTTAATCAGATCTGCAAATAACAAAGAGTTTATTAGCAAAGTAGAAGGCTTCCTAATTTTTAACATCAATCATAATACATCTGTGTAGACATAATTAAAAACCAAGAGTTAATGCTATAGCTTAGACAAAAATATTAATAAAATTTGCTCTTAATTCTAAACAGAAAGTAGAGTAGTTAAACATTTGATTTGTTATCTGGTAGGCAGCAAAGCAGCAGCTCTGGAAGAGTAAGGATCCGGCTGTCATGACTTGCTCTCTCTGAGTTGCAGTCACCCTGTCCACAAATCAGGGACAATGCCCACACTCTCTCACTGTTGTTGAAGCACTCATGTAGACACCATTCATAAAATCTCTACCCCAATGTCGGGGACATGGCGGGCCCTCTCCTGCTTCTGTCTCTGGGATCTGGAGACTATTACCCCAATCTGACGATGGATGGGGCCAAGGCAGGGGTTCATTCTGACTTGAAAAGAACTTAGAAAGTCTGGTTGTTGGTAAAGGTTGATTCTGCTACAGACCCTGAGTGATCTCAGGTATTTCAGACTGTACCCAGACATAGCTGTGAATGTCGTACTCTCAGGTGGACTCCTCTGCAAAGGGGCAGGGGCCACTAAAGGAAGTTGATGTAGGGGGAGACAGTGGGTAGGGAAGGACACAAAAAGATGAGGGAGAGGGAGGAGAGAACAAGTTTTAGAGAGCAGTGCCATGAAAGGGGAGAGAAAAGAGGAAACTAAGAGAAAAAGCAGAAATACCCAGACTGTCAAACAGGGAGGAGTAAGGGGAAGAGAGAAAGTGGGTTCTTCCTCTCCTCTGTCTTCCTCCCCATTCTCCCTTCCAAATGTGCTCCCCTATTCATGTTCACTTCCCTGCTTCACCATTTGTTCTACCACCCCCCTCCTCTTCATTACCAAAATCATGTTTTTATTCTTAAGAGTCACTAGCACTCCCTCTTGGCCAAGTGGCTTTCCTTCCTCCAGGAGTCAGAAAATGCCAACTGAGGACAACACTGTTCCAGAGCAGACCACAACGCCAGAGCTGGCTTCCAAAACCCCAAGGCCCCCGGGCATCAGCAATGAGATCGGACTGATACTGGCTGCAGACATGAGGGGGCCTGGTGCAAGGAGAGCAGCTGCACACCTCTCCACTTTCTGTCCCTGGCCACCTCATCCTCATTTGCACTATCTTCAATTACAAAGGATGCACTGTCTTCAATTACAAATGACCCATGCAAACGTCCCATGATTAGAATTTATCATCTGATAATTGTATGGTCACCTCCTTTTTCTGGTGAATTTCTAAAATGATATTTTAAAATGCCAGGACTGAACATGTTTAGAAGCAAATCCACACAATGAATGGGCCACGAGAGTATTTAGCTAAAGTCACAGGCCCTCAGGGGAGGAATGCGCTATTTGCACAGTACATCATCTTGATGCTCAATATGTCACTTTAACATGCGAAGAAAAAGTTCAAAACACAATGCTTGATTCTGGGTTTTTTTTAAGAAAATTATATGTATTCTTTTTTTGCAAATAAATATAAAGGTTGAATTGAACCAAAAGTGTAAATAATTGTCAAGTGTTACATATGTGGGTGTTAAGTGGGGGCAACTTTAGAGACTCAAGGATACACTTCACAAGTCCATTAAGAATTCATTCTTTGAAAATTGTTACTTGAAAAATAAGTAAATGGTAATACCGTTACCTGCAAATGTGTTCGTTCTCCAGATATGTGTGTTATTTTACACCTCATCAAACAGTATGATAATTTGTCTACGATTGCCAAAAGCTGCAGTGCTTGAATTGAAAACTGAAATGTCCTTGCAGATAGCTTTGTTCAGCAAATAGTATAATTTGCTCCCATGTTAAAACATTTTCTTGTAAAATATATCAAGAAATAAAAAGGCAGTACCTTATTAAATAAAAACAAATACACCCTAGAGCACAACATAAAACAAACAAGTGAATGGGAACCTCCCTGGAGAAGTTTCTTCGTTCACTGTACCCTCAGACCCTGAACCTTCTCAGGGGTGCGTGCGAGCAAGCTACAGGATATGGAAATGGGGTGAGCTGATGGTTTCTACTTCTTCTACCTCTTCTGCAGCTCTCTCAGAAACTTGGACAAAGCCAAGACTGAAATAAGAGCTGCTGAGATCTGAATAACTACTTAGCGGTATTGACTATAAAAAAGAACTGTTGGGTTTGAGGTAAACGGAGTTGAAAGGACAGAAAGAGGTTGTTAGCTTAAAAGAGCCACAGGATGAAAAGAGACCCACTGTTGTCGACTGAAGGAAAGCTTTACTTTTAGCTAATTTGTTTCCTGGCACTGCCCCACAATGCCTGTCTGAATGGCAGAACCCAACACTGGTTTAAGAACTGCTTTTAGTCTCTGAGGTAACATGGAAGAACATTAAGTTCTCAGACTCGGCTCATTTTAGGAATTAACACATATAGCCTAAGAAAGATAGCCGGATATGTGGTAAATCACTCTCAGATTTAGCCCACTGGATGAAGCCACTTTGTTTCAGAAATGTAGACTTAGCAAAAGTATTCGAAAATAATCACTAATTTTTAAAAAAACTAATGTCCTACAAAAGAGATCACATTATCACTGGTGTACTGACTTCTCATTTTCTCCTACTTCTAAGAGTTCTTTCTTCTTCCTCAACAAAGGCAGTAAACAAGAGGCAGTTTACGTAATGGTTAATTAAGGGCATGTACTCTACAACCAGATTTCTTGGGTTTGAATCAAGGATATGAAGTTGGGCAAATTGCTTGACCTCTATGAGCCTCAATATCCTCCTCTGTAAAATGGGGATAATGCTATCCACCTACCTTATTACACCTTGAATGGAGGTGCACACATAGTAAGTGCTCAAGGAAGGCCAATAGTTATTAGTTAAAAAAAAAATTGTTATGACTCACCAACCAGTGGAACAGGATAGAAAGCCCAGAAATAAATATACGCATTTATGGTTAATTGATTTTTGACAAAGGTACCAAGAACACACAATGGGGAAAGAAGCCTCTTCAATAAATGGTGCTCGGAAAACTGGACTATCTGCATGCAGAAGAATGAAACTGGACCGTTATACATAAAAATCAACTCAAAATGGATTAAAGACTTACATGTTTAAGACCTGAAACTAAAAAACTACTAGAAGAAAACAGGAAAAGCTCCATGACTTTGGTCTGGGCAATGACTTCCTGGATATGACCCCAAAAGCACAGGCAACAAAAGCAGAAACAGATAAACGGACTACACCAAACTAAAAAGCTCTGCACAGCAAAGGAAAAAACAGAGTGAAGAAACAATTCATTTGCAAACAACACATCTGCTAATGAGCTAACATCCAAAATATATAAGGAACTCATACAACTCAATAGGAAGAAAACAAATAACTCGATTGAAAAATGGGCAAAGGACCTGAACAAACATTTCTCAAAAGAAGACAAATAAATGCCAACATGAAAAATTGCTCACCATCTCTAATCATCTGGCAAATAAATGCAAACTTAAACCACAATGAGATATCACCTTGCATCTGTTAGAAGGGCCATCATCAAAAAGACAAAAGATAACAAGTATTGGTGAAAATGTGAAAAGGAAACCCTTGCATGCTGTTCGTGGGGATGCAAATCAGTACGGCCATTATGGAAAACAGTATAGAGGTTCCTCAAAAAACTAAACACAGAACCACCATATGATCCAGCAACCCCACTTCTGGGTGCATATCCAAAGAAATTGAAATTGGTGTGTTGAAGAGCCATCTGCACTCCCATGTTCACTGCAGCGTTATTCACAACAGCCAAGATATGAAGCCACCTAAGTGTCTGTTAATTGATGAATGGATAAAGAAAAGGGGGTATATATACACAATACAGTACTACTCAGCCTTAAAGATGAAGGAAATCCTATCATTTGCAACAACATGGATAACCTGGAGGACACCATGCTAAGTAAAATAAGCCAGGCCCAGAAAGACCAATGATACATGATCTCACATGTGTAATCTAAAAAAGTTGAATTCATGAAGTACAGAGTAGAATGGTGGTTACCAGAGGCTGGTGAAGGGTAAGGGGAGAATGAGGGGCACTGGGGAAAGAGGAGATGTTGGTCAAAGGGTACAAAATTTCAGTTAGACAGGAGGAATAAGTTTTAATGGCATAGTAACTACAGTTAATGATAATGTATTGTATACTTCAAAATTGCTAAGAGTAGATTTTAAATGTTCTCACCACAAAAAAAGTAAATGAGGTGATGGATATGTTAATTAGTTTGATTTAATGATTCCACAATGCATACATATATCAAAACATCACATTGCACTTCATAAATATATATAATTATTACTTGTCCATTTAAAAATTTTAAAAATTGTCACTACTATAAGGCAATGACATCCTTGTATCTAGTCTTTTTAAGAAGCATACGATTAATGTATTTAATAATTTGTATGTCTGCTTTTCAAAGTTAAGAATGTAATCCTTGAAGGCTTATTCATTTTTTGTCTCAAATATCCTATACTTTCTAGTATATAATAAGAGCTCAATAAAGAGTATACCAATGAATGAAAGAGAAGAAATAAAGCTTTGCAGACCAAATAAGATGAGTAGTTACAGCATTTGACATACAAATTCAGATTTAATAAGCTTTTATTGAGTACCTATTTTATTCTAGGCCCTGTGTGAACATTTTCACGTTATCTTATTTACAGGTTCAGCATCATTAATCTGAAAATGTGAAATGCTCCAAAATCCAAAACTTTTTCCACAAGCGGAAAATTCCACACCTGACCTCAAGCAACAGTTCAAAATGCTGTCAAAATTTTGTCTCATGAACTAAATTATTAGAAATATCATACAAAATTATCTTCAGGCTATGTGTATAAGTTATATATGAAACATAAATGAATTTCGTGTTTACACTGGGGTCCCATCCCTAATATATCTCATTATATACATGCAAATATTCCAAATTCTGAAAAAATCTGAAACATTTTTGGTCCCAAGCATTTTGGATAAGGGATCCTCAACCTGTAATACATGTCTATGGATAAGACACATCTCTGTAACTGCAGTAATAAGAGAGTGGCTACTGGGCTATGCTAAGACTCAATTAGATTAGCCCCTACAGTTTACAACCTGACAAGGGTTGGTTAACTAAACTTTATTGAGCTAATTTTCAAGCCATGCAAAAAACTCATTTATATGCCCCCAAAATGTAGCAGCAGAGTGTCTACATGACCATGATACAGGCGAATGCATCTGCAGAACTGGTGTTCTATCCTCTTGCTTTAAGGCAGGGTGATGGTATCCCTTTGGAATACAAAAAATACCTTGGGATATTTTTAGCACCCATAGGGCCCGAGTCAGAAAGCCCTGCTATAAGGAATCTCTTTAACCACAGAATAAAGAACTATATATTACATTCAAGACTTGGTAGCAACTCAATTTCCAAATGTTAGTTTTTCCTGCAATCATAATATATCTCATGGAAAATTCATATCGAGCTCAGCTCCTTTACTTTATTGGGAAGAAAATCCTAAGCCAGCATAAATGAATAAGTGGATTTCACTCTTCTGAAAGGGCTTTTGGGTGTGGTTGAGATAGCTAACTTTGAAAACTTAGCAACACAGGATACATTATGAGTAAGTTCTTTACTTTTTTTTTTTTAAATAATGATGCTCACTCACCAGATCTTTCTGAAAGAGTCCTTTTATTAATTTCAATGAAGTCAAGCAGAGAACAAGTTGTAATATGAAGCACAATTTATGCAACTATGTTGAAATTCTCTGACAGAGTTACAAGTTCTAATGTAAGAATTTTATGGTAAAACCATTTCAAAATAATATCAAGAATTAGGTTAGGCTCATTTTGCTTTTAGGCTGTCACAAGAAAACTCTTTCTATACAAATCATTAAAATCCTAAGGCAAAATGATAATGCCTTTAAATTTAAAAAAAATCACATTCTCTACAGTTTAAAATTAAACAGCTGAAACTAAACCTCATTTGAAATTACACTGTTAGGCAACTCCAAAAGCTAAACACAAAAACATGTTAAAATAAAGATTGCAACATCAAGGGAAAACCATCCTCATATATATAGTTTTAGATTCTCAGTCATTTCTGACTCCTGCCCGGATGAGATCAACTGATCCTTCACAGGTTTTCCCACAGTCAGCCAACAAGCTACTCACTCACTATTTCTCAGCCACATGGGTTTACTCAGAGAAATGCATGCAATACATTTGAAGGGCCAATAGAAACCGAGTTAGTGGGTTTGGTCTGCCTTTCAAAACCAATGAACTTCCCATTATATAATCTTTAATAACAAGACAGAAGTTTACAAGTGAAACACCCAACTTAACTACAAGGCAGGCTATGCTGTACGCCTAACCATATTAAGAAAGAAGAAGAAAGAACAAGAGCTTTCTGAATGGCGCAACCCATCTTGTCCGGTAATATCAGAAAATTAATGAATTCTACTCGATATTGATGGTAATACCAGGCTCTTTTTGACAATGATTTTTCAGTTGACGTGGTGTTTTCAATCAGAAAAGCCGAAAGCAACCAAAAGAAAACTTCCACGACATTTTATTAATTCTTTATAAAATAAAGTAAGTCTTGTAACCACAGGAGAATTCTGAGAATCTAGCTTTTCCAGAAAGCCCAAGAAAAATACTTCAGCTTCATTATTCTCAAATTCATTTGACTTTGAAACAAAATAAACATATTACTCTATTTAATATTGTTGCACAAGCAAATTCACAAGAATGAGATGTGTTCAGAGTTCCTAGAAAAAATGTAGCAATACAGGCTGCCAACTTGTTCAATGTCAAGCTCTAGGCAGTATAGCAGCACTAGCAGTAAATGACTCAGAGTGAATCATGCTTAAGCTATTTTTGCTTTTAAAGTACTGCCAGGCACTATGTTAATATTCAACCCAGAGTAAATTTAGCCCAACAAGAAAACAAGTGTTTCCATGGTTGCTTCTTCATTGTGTTTATGGTATACATGCAGCCATTAGACACAGGAATCCAGCCAGATAAATTAAGTAGAAATGCTCATCTTTCATTTATATCCAGGCTTTGGAACACGGGAAGTACTAAATGCAACTTAAGACTATTCTTCCATCTGTTTCTGTCTATTTGCCTCCCCAGACCCCAAAGAGAAAATACGTAGAATATATTATTAATGGTTCATTTAAAAGTTTGTACCACTAAAGCAGCTTTAGTGAACTGTTGTTCATGGATTTTATTTGGCTCTCTATTGACAACCACACACATTTCTCTGATGATGTAACCACAGAGGACAAAAACTGTGGAAAAGCTGATCCACAGATACCAAATGGAATCCTTACACAGTATCGTGTATAGCGAATGGTCAGGGTCTGGTATGTGTCCGACACTCAAAAGGTATTATTAATAAAATATTGGTTGCAGGAGATGAATGGCTAACATCTAATTGATGTTTTTTATTGTGTTAAAAAATACATAACATAAAATTTACCATCTTAACCATTTGTAAGTGTATGTTTTATTAGTGTTAAGTATATTCACATTATTGTGAAACATCTCTAAAACTTTTCATCTTGTAAAACTGAAACTTTATACTAATTGATTTTTTTTAAAAATCTCAATTTATCATAAAATGCTATTTCTATTCCAAATGCACATGGGGTTTTTATACTTGAATAGCACAGTGAATTATGGAGGAGGAAATAGATGCTAGACTTTTCCCCTAATTAAATCCACCTGTCTGTTTATATAGGTTAGAATCCCCAGCATTATCTACAGCATCTGAGCTACAGTACACCCAGTGGTTAGTATTTTGCTCAGTAAAAAATATCAAAGCTAGCTTTCCCAGCAGAGGTTTCTAAAGTGTGATACATGCACCTCAGAGCATATGTGAAATTTTAGAACTTCCATTTATAATTAACTTTTATCTAAAATACGAGAAAAATTAGGCTTCATTAATAATGTACATACTGATATTATATATGTATAAACGTGAAAAAAACAAAATACCAGGAAGTTCACAGGAAAGTGAACAATCAAAAATGTGTGGAGACTGCTGCTTTAATGATCACAGACTCCTGAAAGGCAGGAGCCTTCTCATGTCTTCATTTTCTATCCTAGCACGATGCTTTTTTACATTCAGGTGGTCACTGCCACAAAGGAAGTATAGTGTAAAAGGCTGGGTCAGCAAGCAACTGGAGAAGACAGAGAAACGGTAATCTGAGCAAGGCAGGTCTGGGAAACAGCCACACAAAGTACCTCAGCACAGCTATCATGACAGGACTGGGCACAGTGACAGGCACACAAACCAGCCTAATCAAGGACTCATGTTCTGAATAAAAAAAACTCATCAGTTGTCTTATCAAGATCCCTAGACCACTAAGACTCTCTGAAAATTATAATGGAGGTTCGAAAACTATTTTCAATATGCTGAGAAAGCCTAGCACAAGTGTAGTCATGTACCAGGCAGGATCTTTCAAAACATGTGGCTTCTGGGGCAAAACTATCAAAGACGTACCCTTGGTGGTGAAAACGGAAACTCCTAAAATAATCTAACTTGCTTGAAGGGAGTCTTTAATTCCTATGGAAGGTATCTAATACAGGGCTTGGCATATAGTAGAGGTGCTTAATAAATCTTTGTGGAATAAATGGATGCAATACATAATTCCATGCTCACAAAACATCTTATTTGAAATCCACGCATTTTAAAGCTCTGTGTTTGTTACCTATATATTAATTGCGTAGGTAATTTTCAAAATCTCAAAACCTAAGGGATCATAAATAATTTATGTCAGAATATCTTACTTTCTGACTCCCTTGATCACTGATTTCACTAACTCATCTTTACCTGTAAATTCCAGGTTGGACGAATATTAACAATAGTTAAATCTCCACAAAAGGAACATACTAAAATCTAAGCAGAGATAAAGGTGGGAGAGGGATGAATTGTTGAAGCACAAGATTTTTAGGACAGTGCAACTACTCTGTATGGTGGATATATGACATTAAACATTTGTCAAAAACCCAAAGACCATTTGATTGAGCACTTCCACTTCCAGCTATACACACAAAAGAATTGAAAGCAGGGACACAAACAGATATATGTGTGCCCAGGGTCACAGCAGTATTATAGCCAAAAGGTGGAAACCCAATGTCCGTTGACAAATGTCCATCAATGGATGAAAAGATAAAACGTGGCACATATGAGGGAGTATTATTCAGCTTTAAAAAGGAATGAAATTGTGATACAGCTACAAATCAATGAACTTTAAAGCCACTGTGATAAGTGAAATAAGCCAGACACAAAAGGACAAATATTGTATAATTCCACATGTATGAGGTACCCAGAATAGTCAGATACATAGAGACGGAAATAGAACAGTGGTTACCAAGGGTGGGGAAGGCGGATGGGGTGTTACTGTATAATGGGCACAGAGTTTTCGTCTGGGATGTTGACAAAGTTCTGAAGATGGATGGTGGTGATGGCTGAATATCAATGTGTGTATACTTAATGTCATTGAACTGCACACCTAAAAATGGTTAAAATAGTAAATTTTGTTATATAAATTTTAACACACACAAACACCATAGAAAACTACAAAACAGGGTGAATCCCTAATATAAATGATGGACTTAATATTAATATAATAATAATCTATCAATCTCGGTTCATCAATTGCAACAAATGTGCCACACAAATGCATACTGTTAAAAACAGGGCAAATTGGTGGTTGTGGTGGGAAGTGTATATGGGAACTCTCTGTACTATCTGCTCAATTCCATAAACCTAAAACTATTCTAAAAAATGAAGATTATTAATTTAAAAAAATTACAAGCAGAGGCAAAGGGTGTTGCTCTATGACAAACTCCTTTTTGTCGTGTGGTGCCCCGTACTGACTTCCCAGTGACCCGTTTCCTTGTCTGGGACCCTGAGTGCCCACCATCAGACTCCTCGTCTGCTCCAGCCCCCTTCCCTGCTGATTCTAATCTCATCCCTTAAATGCTTGTGTGCTTCCCAGTCCTAGAGGCCTGGACTCTGGATTCTCTTGCTCCCGTGGGCCCTGAATGCTACTGCTACTCCCTAATCTGTCTACCTTGCTGTGACCTATGACTTGTCTTGACCTCAGTGTTTGTGTATATTCTGGCTTGAATAGACTGTCCTACTGTTGACCCTTGGTATTCTAAACCTTGATACAGTTCCCTAATTCTGTCTACCAACCTTGTATTTATCTTACTGTAAGGCCCAGCTCAGCCTGACAGTAATTAGAACAATGATATTGGTACAAAATTATAATATTCAAAAATATTTCTTAATACTATAAATAACAGTTCTTTGTTCAATAGAAATTACTTCTTAAGGGCAGACTTTTATTCTACCTTCTAATTTCCTGCCTTAATTCTATGTTCACAGTGTCCCAGATTTAAAGCAAGAATTGCAAACTTGAATGCCTACAGGAAAGACAGATAGTTAAAGTAGACTAGAATAACAGAAAAGGGAATGGTCAGAATAGTGACTAAGTGAGAGGCACAACTCTTATTTAAAAGCATTTAAAACAACAAATCCCAGCACTCTGTGAGCCAAACAAAACTCACATTTCAGGCTAGATGTGGCCTGCAGACCTTCAGATCTCTGTGCGATTTGGAAAGTGAAAAGAAAAAAAAAAAAAAAAAGAAGAAGAAAGAAAAGGGGAAACATGGGTGCCTAATGTGGACTCTCCCATTTATGACACTAAATTTGAGCTAAACCACCCCATACAAATGTATATTTACTAAAATACCAGAATGGAGCTTAGGCATGTGACCAATATTTGCAGTGAAATAACATTTCAGAACAGCTAACCCTTTGGTCAAGAAAGAACGGAATTAATAATGTGACTAGCTTCATGTATGCTGTTGGATGTAGGTAACCCTATGAAGACCAACAGGGCATTCTTCAATGGCATGATGCATTTTGCTTTCAGTGCTCTCAAAGGGAAAATCCTATGGCAGAGAATAAAAGCTTAAAAAGAAAAAAGAGTACCAATGTTCAACCTTTCTTTTTCGTACAGGTCTACTTTTTCAAAGCCAAACATTTTTCTTTTTCTTCTATATTTTTTCTATTCTCATTTTATAGAAGAGAATTAAATTGTGACCAGTTATCATTTACTGCTGAATATAATTTTTGGACCAGAAAATATTATTACAAATTGATTTTTAAACAGATTCAAGGATGTTCTTTATATTAAATCTACCACATATGAGGTAAAGGGAAAAAGTCCTCTGCTTGCCTACGCTGAGCATTTGAACTAGCAGATGAATTAGAAAAAGGCACACTTCCCTTCATGCACACCAGGTACCTGCCTTGGTGATTATAACACAGGTTGGAATTCAGTCACTCCCAGCCTCCTCGCCCAGGTGCTTTCATAATGCAAAATAAACTGTGCAACTCTACACAGCAGACCTATCCTATCCTACATTTAGAAATGTGTTATCTTAATAAAGGAATTATTTAGATTCTATCAGTTAGTGCTTTCTAGCCCACCATATCTCTTCACCTGATCAACGATCCCTAATTTATTAATACAAACAATCCAAGATGTCAAAATAATTAATACCTTGGCAATGACTTTCAACAGTTTGCTACCGAATCACTTACCTGAATCCTCCACTCACACTTCAGCCTGGCTAACAACATCCCTGCCCACTCCACTCTTCTCACCTTACTGTTCGAGAGGTGCACACACTAGCCTGGTCATGAACCAGGTCTCCTGCACAGCTACCTGGCTCTCACTGCCTCAGCTCTAGGGAGGCATCCTTTTAGCTCCAGCGAGTCACTGAGTTTCCCCCATTTCCCCAGGACAGCATCTTTTATGATTTTCTTCCCACCTAACTCACCCAGCTCTGTAGAGTGGACCCAGAAATACTCTATCCAGGGCTACCAGGAAACAAGTCATAAAATTTTATTGACACCTTTTACTGAATTTGTGTTCACCTCTCTAACAAGGTAAAAGTCAGTAGCAAATAGACTGAGTTTGAACACTGAGAAAGATTCGTACATACAGTAAGAGATACTGATAATGTTAGTTACAACATTTGATGCAAAGACAGGAACTAGTTAAAAAAATATTTAGGAAGCAATAGCTGTCTCTTGTTAAAAATTACATAGATAGATGGACTTTGCCCACTTAGGATAATCAATCCATAAACATTTACAGAGCATTACGATGTGGAAGTAACTGAGAGGGAAAACAATGCAAAGATACATACTATCATGACCATATTATTCACACCAAAACTTGTAATACGTGGTCTGACAAGTACATGTCAATGGGGTAGAAAATTAGAAACTAGAACTCTCCTGGAAGTTAAGAAATATAAAGTCAATGAAAATATAAGATTGTCTAAGATTGTAAAGAGTTAACGTAATGTAAGGGAAACAGGACAGAAATATCCTGAAGGATGACAAACAATATGAAGCAGAACTGGAGCAGTTTATCTGGGATTTGTAAGTGGCAAAGACCAAAAGGTTTCATAACACACTGAACAGGCAAGTGTGTGGGAAATGGGCTCTCCCATAGATTGCTGATGCGGATTTTTATTAATATGTCTATGAAAGGTAGTTTGTCTTCGACAGTAAAAAATCTAAAAATTCACATATCCTTTGACTTGGTTATTCCACCAGTATTTATCTTACAGATCTAGGCCTACTTGTGTGGACTTTTACATGTGTAAGAGCGCACATTGCAGCGATGCTGGTAACGGCCAAAGAATAACTATCCCCATCATTAGGTGACTGGTTAAAAATTATAATACTATACTATATAGCCATCAAAAAGAATGAGGAAACCCCATGTACACTGATATGGAAGAATATCCAAAATACATTATGTGAAAACAGTAAAGTGGAACAGAGTGTCCAATGTGCTACCATTAAAACACAGGATATTTCTGCAGGGATACATAAGGAACTGATAATAGTAACACAGTAACTGCCTCCAGAGAGGCAGAGGCCCACTTTTCACAACAGTCTTTTGTACCTTGTGAATTTTTACTATGTGCATATATCACCTAATCAAAAAGACAACTTTAAAGAGGAACAGGGAATATACGCATGTATGTATGTGTGTGTATATATACACACACACATACACACATGTATATACATATACACACACATGTATATACACATATAGTTCTATAGAATAAAAGAGACTATCTTGGGCAGAAGTAGTCAATGAAAGTTTCCCACAGAAGGTACTCTGAATGAAATCAATCTGGGGAAGACAGGGCTATGTAAGGCTGGGAAGGTATCCCCGAGGCCAGACTGGCATGGAAAAAAGGAACAATATGAGGCCATTTTTTGGCTAAAAAGAGTAAGGTGGCCCAGAAAGAGACTACCTATATACAGATACTAAATGCTACTTTCTTTTCTACACTTCTCCTAATAGTGCTTCTCTTAAATGATCATGTGTATAAATATACAAATATAATGTAACCCATTCATTTATTAAATGTCTATTATGAGCTAGGAACTATGCCAAATGCTGAGGACATAAAAATTGATGAGATTCAGTCCTTATCTTCAATGAGCTGTCTGAGAAAAATGCAAAACTAGAAGAGTGGAAGAATTTCATAGAGAAAAACATGATTAACATATATTTAAGAGCAATTATCTATCTGTTCTACAAGATGCAGTGATAACGATGGTGATGATGAAAATAACAGCCAACACTTACATAACACTTACCGTGTGCAAGACACTGTTTTAAGTGACTTTCATATATTAATTAATTTAATCTTCACAACAACGCTATGAAGTAGGTATATTATGTCATTTTGATAGATGGAGAAACTGAGGTATAAAGAGGTTTAGAAACTTATCCCTGGTTACAGAGCTAGTAAGGAGTTGAATCTAGACTACGTCTCAGAATATGTGGCTCTAGAATCTAAACTATGAACTATGACTGTTATAGAGACCCTGAAGGAACAAATGCTAATCTCAGAATAATACCACCTGACATTTACGTGCATAGGACATTGCAGTCTACAAAATACTTTCATCTGTTATTTCATTTTCAACTTATAATAGTCCTGTGATGCATTCTCATTGGAATGAACATATATTCCAGCTATTAAAAAAATACATGAGAAAATAAAAACTATTATAAATTCCCCAGATTCCTGTCACTGAAAATAACTGAGGCAGTAGAAAAGTTTCTCTCAAAGGATTCTCTAGAAATTCATTACATGGTAGCATTTAAGTTAGACAATATTAATCGAGTGTCACTGCTTTCATAGGATAGGCAATGATAAACTAGACAATGGGATTCATTCATAATGGTGTTTTAAATGCCACTTTAACAGTGAAAGGCTGCCTTTGATTTATTAAAATAAAAATTATGATTCTATTACTTATATAGTTACGTTGAGCACTTTGGCAATTGGTATATGTATAAACATTGTACTATTCAATTAGCATTAAATTAAATGCATTTTAATGGATGCTTCTCCTCAAAATTGTTTAAGTTACTTACATAGGATCAATTAGAACAGAAAGTTTGAAAAGCAAATTTACCTGTCAGATTTAGAAAAGGAAATTCCCCAATTATTTCTACCAGTTTAGCCCATAAATAGATTCAGAACTACTTGTAAAAAGTACCAGTTGACATTACTCAATGGGGGTTTCCTTACTTTTGTTAATTCTGGATTTCTTTGTCAGCAGGGATCTACATTATTTGTTTCTATTTTTTTTCAATCAGTATATGGCTACAGAGAACACTACTCAGTGAACATGAAATGTGCACTTCCCTTATAACTTAAAATAAACATTCTTACTTGATTTTCCAATCATAGTACACAAATACCTGATGAAAGAAAACCAAGCCTTGGCACCACTGGAGAGGAAAAACATTTGCCAGCCATCTTCTCAGCATATTGTTTTTTACAGAGTCTTTCTACAGTCATGTTATCTCATGCTCTTTAATATTTGCCACTTGAAAAGACTCTCTTTAATTAAATAATTACCTTCCTGGGAAAACAACTCAGTTCTAAGCTGAGTAGGATTCCCACCTCTCCACTTATTCAAATTCTACCTCTTCTTCAAAGTCTTGTTCAAAACTCATTTTCTCTATGAAGCCAGCACTTTCTGGTTTCAAAGATCTCTCCCTTCTCAGGTGTTAATTATATGAATCACATATCCTGGCACTCAATCATTTGCCTCCTCCTATTTTCTTAATTCAATAGCACCCAGTTTAAATTTCTCTCATAGCACTTATTTCTTTGAATGACAGTTATTTTAAATATATATTTCTTTGCTCTACTTAAAGAACTAAGTCATATCTATCTGTGTACTATCTTTGATTAAAACCTAGTCCTTGACACATTAATAAAAAATTACTTGTTGAATATAAATTTTGCCCATCCTATAAGAATATAAACTTCTTGAAAGTAAGGAATATGTCATGTTTCTTCTTTCTCTATTCCTAAATACCTTGCCCAGTGTCAGGCACAAAACACACACTCAAAGATATTCAACAAATACTGTATAAGTAAACCAGTTGTAGTTTAGGTTTACTTATGTTAAATTCTCTCTTCAAATTGTTTTGATATCTGAATAAACAAACATGCTCCTAATCAAATGGATGAATCAGAAGAGTAAGATTACTTCAAATACCCTTTGCTTTTCAGGGCTAGCACATTGAGAAGAGGGGGTGGGTAAAACTGATTCTCTCTCTTTCTCTCTCTCTCTCTCTCTCTCTCTCTCTCTCACACACACACACACACACACGCACACAGTCAATGCTGTTTCAGCAGTTAAAAATTGATATTTGAGTATTCAAAATGAACAAACAAATATGAGCTGGTATGGCAGAGTGACAATCTGGCCACAATACTTTCTACCTCCTTCCATCAAGAGGCAGAGCCTATTCTCCCGCCCTGAGAATCTGGGATGCCTTGTGATTGCTTTGACCAAAAGTCTGGCAAAAGTTACACTATGCAATTTCTAAGCCTCGGTCTCAAGAGCTCTTCAGCTTCTTGAGGCTCTTGCCTCCCCTCTGCCACCATGTGAACAAGTCTGAACTAGTCTGCTGGCCGATGTGACCACATGGAGCAGGACCAGCTGATCCAGCTCAGGACGCCCTAGACCCAGAAGCCCCCTGTCAATCTGGCAGTGTGAGTGAGCCCCTCCGAACCAGTAGGAGACACCCAGCTAAACCCAGTCCAAATGACCAATTTACAAAATCATGAGCCAAATAAACGGTTATTTTAAGCACCTGAGTTTTGGGGTGCTTTGTTCCACAAGAAAAACTGAAAAACTGTTTTCTCAGTTGGAAAAGCTGGAAACCCAATACCACTGAATTTAAAACTAACACTTACATGGTGTCGCAATACTAATTTCTATTCCACAACAGTTTTGAACTACAATCATTGAAAAATCATTCCTATATGTTTAATATTTATCTTTAAATGAACTTAAAATTTCAAAATCTGATTTATGATTAAAGCATAATTTCTAAATAAAAAGCAATTGCTGGCTTTTGGATTAACTGATTTTGTAAAAACCTATTATTTAACAAATGAGTACAACTCATCTCTATCTCCTTATTTTACATGCCATGTGAATTTTTTTAAAAAAACTATACGTGTTTCTTACTTATGAAATTGGATGGGGAAAGTCAGGTGTGACCTTTACGCTTCATTGCTTTAAATACCAATTTCTGGAGGGTGAAAAAGAAGCCACGAAGGAAACTCTTAACCAATACTACCAGTGGAGTAGTAACATAGAAAGTAAAAAAACAATGGCTAATTCCACCTCCCCTGCCCCCATAATCTTCTTAGGTTATGGAATTTAGTTTTTGAATTTTGAAATATGAAAATTATGAAAAATTTTGTTTAGGACTCAGAAATTTGTGCATTCTTGGTAATAGGAAATTCAACTAAAATAAGAAAATGATACTAAGAAGACAAACTCTTTCTCCCTTTACTGTTTTTGGCCCATAAGTCCCTTGGTCCTCCTCCCAGCCACTGGAGCATTCCTTGCTGGGTCTTCCTCTTCTTCCTCTGCTTGGGATCTCTTGGCATTCTTCCCTTTACACAGGTCATCCACTCTCAGAGCTTCAACTATCACCTGGGTGCAGGTGAAAAGTCTTTATCCCCCTCTCATTAGCCATGGTCTTCCACCAACACTTTTTCATTTCATTTCTAACCATTTGTTGAAGATTTATATTAATACCCATATCTAGCACCTTAAATTCAATACGTTTGAGATTAAAGTCACCTCCCCACCTAAAGACCAGCTCTTCTATGAGACAGCCAACTACTTTTTAATGTTATCACCATTTTCTCAGTTACCTAAACTAGAAACCTCACAGCCATCTTCAATTCCTTATGCTCCTATGTCTCCTACTATTTTAAATTAGTTGACAAGTCCTACAGATTTCTACCTTCGCAACACTTCTTACATTCATACTCTCCTTTCCAATTAGGCCGTGGAAATTCAAGATACCATTAGCACTTGACTGGACCACTATAACAAGATCTCTTCCCATACCTACTTATTCCACATACCACAGTCAGATTTCACTTCTTAATGTTTCAATCTAATCAGATGGCTTAGCTAGTGAAAAACTTTGACAGGGGTAGATAGTTCATGAAGAGATTAGCAAGAGTGAAAGCCTAAAGGTAAAAGAGAACGCACTACTTTCCAGGAATGTAAGTGTCTGGTCAAAGGGCTAGAGAGGATGGTAAGAAATGAAAATAGGTGCCAGAAGGGCCTCTATTACAGAAGGGCTGAGGGGAGCTGCTGAAAGGTCACTCCCTACTTGACTCCTGCCAGTTTCGTGTGGATAAGCACGACCAGATGTACACAGCAGAATGATCAGTTGCTCCAGGAGACACTGGCAGGAGTCAAGTCTGGAGCTGGAAGCACACAGGAGGCTGAGGGTAAGGTCAGAAATAGAGCAACCATAGCAGTGGGAGCAGAAAGAAATGAAGAGGAACTAGCAGAGATTTCTAGGAATGGGATTAGACAGTATATTTTATTAGCTGGCTGATAATTCTCATCCATCTCTTTGTAGTAGTAATTGTTTGCTTTTGGTGACTGTAAAATAAAACGACTGTGTTCCAAAAGAAGGTGAATATACCTAAATAAGCTACTATTACATTTTCTTGACTCTCTAGTACTATCAAATATAAGAAGTATGGTCAACTTAATACTTTGTGTGGGGGAAACAATCAATGCTAACACATAACAGGAATGTTATTAAGGTTGACAATTGGAGGAAGGAATTAAAAGTTCTTGCGTCTAGGTCAGGTGCACTGGCTCACCCCTGTAATCCTTGCACTTTGGGAGGCTGAGTTGGGAGGATCGCTTGAGGCCAGGAGTTTGAAATTATCATGAGCTATGATCGTGCCACTGTACTCCAGCCTGGGTGACAGAGTGAGATCTTATCTCCGAAGAGGGGGGAAAAAAGGTTCCCTACCTTATGCAATTGAAATGAAATCAAAGTTTAATGCTCCCTAGAAAAGGAGAAGGACATATCTTTCATGGGAAAGGATCCAATGATCAAACTGGGCAAGGAAGGTTGCCAGAAAGTCTGAGAATATCTCCAGCCAATTGGCAGCCAAACTTTTTACTTAAGAATGTGGTTGTTGCCCATGTTTGCCAAGGTAAGCTTGGTAAAAAGGGACATGGGCCTTGCCCTATCTCTCATTCCTAGGACTAGCATGTGTCAAAGTATTTGCCATGGAATATTTGTCCCACGGTGGGGGGGAAGTTTCCATAAACTAACTTATAACTCCCTTTTGTAGTCCTTTATTCATTTCCCAAATATATATTGAGCACTGGTTCCATGACAGGTACTGTTCTAGGCACTGGGTATATAGCAGATCAAGGCAGACAAGTGCCTGCTCTCACCAAACTGACATTCTCTCCAAACATAAATTGCACAGTAAAGACTAAGGAATCCCACAGCAAAGCAAACTGATTAATTTTTCTGGCCCTGAAACCTTTATTATTTTATTTTTTTAAAATTACCTGGAAAACCCTATTCAAAACCCTTTGTCAACCCCCATGCCACTCTCTCATTTCTTTGTCAGACTCTGCATATCAAGTCTAGGACCCGGTGATCTCAAGGGACCAGTCTCCTTTTTTCTCTCACTCCCAAGACATTAGTTATTTGCTATGTTCCTGGTGCCTAGCACAATGCTCTGCATATAGTAGGTGCCTGGTCACTAAGAAACTGATAATGGGGGAGGCTGGCTGTGCACGTTGAGGGGAAAATATGGGAAATCTCTGTACCTTCCACTCAATTTTCCTATGAACTTAAAACTGCTCTAAAAATAAAGTCTATTAACAATAATTATTTTAAAATAAAGTCTGCTAACTTTTTTTTAAGGGGGGGGGAAGAAGCACAGGCTGTATGTGTCTCAAGTATCTATGGGTGGGCTGTGGAGCCCATGTGGGTTATTTCTCAGCAAGGGCTTCCCTCCAGGAAGCCATTTCTGCCTCCCGCCTCCCTTTTCCAGATCTTAGTCATACAGGGTTCCTGGGTGTAAGTCTGGCAAGTAGATTGACACGAGATGAGAGTGCTAAAAAAGATTACACACACGCACGCACACAAATTTAAAATAAGTTATCAGGTGATTTTTTTAAAAAAAGGCTAACTAAATAATCAAGCTCGAACAGTTGAGTCAATTTTTTTTTCAAGTTAAATCTAATGTACATGTATAAAAGAATCCCTAATATATTAAAGGCCCATACAGCACATGGTGATAGCTGCAGCTTCACTATATTTGCTTATAATGAATACGTTTTCATCAAAGCATAGGGCAGTTCACTATGTGAATAGAGCCATTCCTGCCACTTGAGCCTCTGCCTCCCTATCAAGAAAAGGTTGCCAAAACCAATATTGTCCTGAAAAATGATTTGTTACCTTATCAACTTTTTTTTGTTCACACCCTTGCCAATTACAGAACATTCCTCAACTTCTTGATGGTGTAGCGATATTTTATCCTTCATTAAAATCAAATTTTAACACTTTAACAAAATGACTAAAACGCTGAGTTTGTTTCCTTGCACTTAAAAATTCATGCCAATTGGTGATGACTTTAAAAATGTTTATTCTTATACATTTTAAATATATGTCTGAATGAAAATTATTAAAGTAAATGCCTTTAACAAGCTAAAAAAGATCAGGTAACTAATATTTGGGGAGTATATTACAGTTCATAAAACATTTTCCACATACAATATCTGATTTAATCCTTATATAACTCTGTGGGCTAGCTAACATTACTATTTATTATCTATTCTGTACAGAAAAGTAAAATTTCATTGATTTGATTAAAAAAAACACAAACTATTACTTAGTTGAGCCATAATCTGAACTTACATTTTTTTCTTTCGAATTCCAGTATCTTTCCATTGCTTGGACAGTCTCTATCCTTAACACTGTTATCAACATATGTAGATAATTAAATAAATGAATTTAAGAAGTTATCGAGAAAAAAAGGATTTAATGACTAATATAAATTTTAACAAATACAAGGCAAGTAACTCTGAAAGTACTTGAGCATAATAAAATACACAAATGTGATTATGAAGACTATTAATAATGTGTATGAATAGATAGCTTTGTTTTAGAGCTATAGAGAAATGTACCATATTTCTATCAAAATACTATAAAGTGAGTAGATACTAACTAGGTGCCATAGACCAGAATGTAAGCTCTGTGAGCACAGAGGCTTGTCTGTTTTGTTCACTGCTTTATTTCCAGCATACTCAGTAAACACTTGTTGAATGAATGAATGCTAAGGACAACATGGAATATAAAAATGAAGCTCTCAGATATAGAAGAAACTTAGTATATATTCAAAAACCCAGGACACCAATTACAATTTCATTCATTAAGTAATTACCGAGTAACTTATATGTGCTCACAACTATGCTAAGACATGTATGTATGCATCCTCCCTTTTAGATGAAAAGCTGTATGAGCTCTGGAATTGGTGTCAGATTTGTATCCTTTAGAGCAGCGGTCTCCAACCTTTTTGGCACCAGGGACCGGTTTCACAGAAGACAATTTTTCCATGGTTGGGGGTGGGGGTGTGGGCGCAGGTGTGCAGTTCTGCAGCTGGGTCCCTGACAGGCCACGGACTGGTATCAGTCCATGGCCTGAGGGTTGGGGACCACAGCTTTAGACTACCTAGCTAAGCAACCTTTAGTAGATTAGTTATTTTCAACCCTGACTGTATGATAGCATTACCTTGGGAACTTAAAAAAAATGCCTGGTGGGCCTACCAGACACCAACTAAATCTGAATCCCTGGGGTGGGTATTGAACTCTGATTTTTTTTTTTCCAAATGTTCACAGTTGATACTTATGCCTAGTGATTGGTGAGCACCTCTACTATAGACCAGTTGTTCTCAAACTTTGCCTGCAGGAGAATCACTTAGATAGCTTAAAATTCTGTCTTATCCCCAGAGTTTCAGATTCATTAGGTATGGGGTAGAACCTGAAAACCTGAATTTTTAATAAGTTCCCAGGTGATGGTGATGCTGCTGGTGTGGAAACCACTCTGAGAACCATGAGTGCAGACCATCTACAATATTTCTGGAATGAATTAAAGAATACATACAGAAGGCACACAAATAGAGAAGCAACATTATATGAACAATTCAAATACAAAAAAGGTTAGAAAAATATAAATTAAAATCACAGTGAGATACCACTATGTGCTTATTAGAATGGCTAAAATTAAAAACAAAACCAAAAATGCACCATGTGCTAGTGAGGGTGCACAGCAACTAGAACTCTCATACACTGAACACTGAAAAATAGTTTGTCAGTTTCTTACAACTTAAACATCATATACTTACCATATAAGCCAGCAATCCCATGCCTGGATATTTATTCAAGAGAAAGTAAAACTTATATCCACATGAAAACCTGTACATTAATGCTTACAGCAGCTTTATTCACAATGCCCACAAGCTGGAAACAACTGAAAGGCCCTTTAACTGGTGAATGGAGAAACAAACTATGGCACGTCCATGTGATGGAATACTACTCAGCAATAAAATGCAACAACTGCGGGCACTAGCAACACCATGGATGAATCTCAAATGCACTCTAGTAAGTGACAGAAGCCATTCAAAAGGCTATAAACTGTATGATTCCATCTATACAACATTCTGGAAAAGTTAAAACTATGGAGAGGGGCTGGGAATGGAGGAAGGTGTCAACTACAAAGGGGCTACAAGACAATTTTGGTGGATGACAGAACTGTGCAGGATATTTATCTTGAAGAACTTCATCTGTAAATAGAACTAATAATATCTACCTACCACATTAGGTTGCTGTGAGGATTAAATGAGATAATATGTGGGAGAGTGTTTTGTAAAATAAAATGTCCCTTATAAATGATAGGTACGTATACATGCAATTTGCAAACATTCCTCCTCTTCTTTCAAGGTATAAAAAGGGGCAACTCTTCTCTACAAGAATCATTAACATTTTCTGATATTTCATGGGCAAAATGACTAGGCTCCAGCAAATAAACCAGTAACAACACACAGTTAATGAGGATGATAAGAGTTAAAAGAAAGTAACAAATGAAGAATTAGCCTGTTTCTCACTGTATGACTGACTCAGTGATCAGCAGAGACGAAAGCGTACACAGGGTAAAACCAGGGACAGGGATAAAGCATCCATGTACCTTTCCTCTTCTAATTCTTTTAAGTCTTAGAAGAGGAAATATGCTTTTTGTTTTGCTTTACACTTATTTCTGTTCTAAGAAAACATGCTCCCAAGCATGATTATCACTCTCAGCTAGTAGCTCTTTCTGAGGAAATTGTGGGATTTTGTTTTTTTAATTAGAAAACTATACAGACTCATTATAGGAAGTTAGTAAAGGATAAATACACATGTATTTTTAAAAATATGACAGTAGAGGAGGGCTGGGGTAGAAGCATCATGCTACTACTCATCTATGAATGTGGGTTTTTTTTTAAGTACCCTTTCATATGCTTATTAGCTATTTGTACGTCTTCCTTTGTGAAATGTCTGTTGATACCTTCAGTAATGTTTAAATTGAAGTGTGTATCTTTTTACTATTAGTGGTAGTTCTTTATATAGTCTGGATACACCATATCCTTTGGCAGATATATGTTTTGTGAATATGTTGTCCTGGTCTGTAGCCTACCTATTCATTTTCTTAATGGTTTCTTTGTCTTTCGATGAGTTGAAGGTTTTAATCTTGAGGAAGTCTACTTTACACAAATACATATTTAATCTAGTTGCAATCATACGGAATATTCGATTTTAGTGTCTAAATCAGTTCTTTTGACTCCCATGTTGTTGTACCACATTAATGTTCCTAAGATCTTAAATTGAAACCAAACATAGCAGACATTAGTATTATTATCTGAATGTGTAAAATTATATCACTTCATTTGATTTCAAAAATTGTTCACTAGTGATATATTTTCATATCAGTGGCTCTAAATTTCAATATGCACAAGCTATATAATTGCTGCCTTATACATATAATATTAATTACAGCTGCTTTACAAAGCCAAAGAATATTAACTTCAACACATTTTTTTGACTTTAAAATTTCAGAATGATTAATGATTAAACTATGTCCACTTGCTATGCACATAGTAACATCACACACTAAGCTGCCCAAATTCAATTTAAAGTCTTTTTCCAAAAAATAAACATACATGTGTCTTTAAAAAATAAAGTAGAACTATCTAGAAATATTTAATAACTTTGCCTGACATTCTCATTATATCTAACAAATACACAACTTAAATCAATCCAACTGCAGGAATTATAACGTGACAAGATAATTATTAAGGATAATGTACATTGTTTCCAGGACACTTGTGATTTAGTCTTCCTATTCTTGATTCAGGCTGCTTTCTCAGCATGGATGGCATCATACCCTCTCAAAATAAGTCACAATGAGAGAAACACCCATAGTTCACAGTTTGTGTTTAAACTTGCTGCTGACTCATTTGTCCCTTGATAACTGAACCTTTCTTTACTAACTTTAATTATAGTCATCTCTCATTCTAAAACTTCTCCTTTCCTCATGAACGTATTTGCTATCCTTGTGGCCTCCTGACTGTGAGACATTCGGTAAATATGTCACCTCCAAGATTCTTATTATATGGTGTTCAGTCTGCTAAAAACAGAACCTGCATTTTTCATGCACTCCTTTCCTTCATGTGGATGTTGTAAAGATTAAGCAAGATGATGTATGTGCAAGAGATTATTGTTGTTAATGCTTGAAATAAATTACACGGAATTTGTTCTAAACTTGTGATGCCATAAATATTCTACTTCTCTCTGCCATAACATAGCAACTATTCACATCAGAAACATCATTCTTGGGCACTGCATTCTGAATGTATTGCCAAAATCATGGAATATAGAAAAGGACTGCTACCTAATGTCTGGTGTCATTTCTACTCCCTGATCTCTAAATGCCAAGTGACCAAGAGAGAGATTCTCTCTCAGCTAGATGAAGCAGGTTTCCTCAGTGCCATCGGAGTACATCAATGCAGTTCTATGATCTGGGAGATCTAAACAGCTGATTCACCACTCAAGAGTCCTAAGTCAATTTTTCAAGAAATGAATAAAATGCTTGAATTGAGAGAAAGAAAAACACACGAAAGAGTTTTCAAGAGTTGGTATGGTACAGGGGAAAGAATATGAACTTTGGTGTCACCCAAACCTAAGTTTGAATTTCATCACTCAAGATTTTAAGGAAATTATGCTACCTCTCTTTGCCTATTTTCTAATCTATAAAATGGATCCAGCCATCTTGTAGAGTTGTGAGAAAGAAATAATAATGTAAGTAAAGTATGCAAGTACCATATACCATGCATAGGTAGGCACTCAAACAATGCCCATGGCTATTCATTAATTCAACAAGTACCCATTAAGTACCATATGTACTAGGCATGATACAAAGCCTGACTACGACTTTTATTATAACTATTTTCCATCAGTAAGAACAGGGCAAACCTAACATGAATGTAGAACAGATGAGTGCCCTTATTGCTCAACATAAAGGACATGTAGAAAAGTTAATTTCTCACTACAAAATAGCTCCCCTGATAGCTTAATGACCTGTTTAAAACTCTACTACTACAGAATCAATCCTTTAATTTTATTTATTTATATTTTTTAGAGACAAAGTCTCGTTCAGTCACCCAGGTTGGAGAGTAGTGGTCCAATCAAACCTCACCGTAACCTCAAACTCCTGGGCTCAAGTAATCCTCCCACCTCAGCATCTCAAGTGGCTAGGACAACAAATGCACACCACCATGCCAGGCTAATTTTTCATTTTTTGTAGAGATGAGGTCTCACTATGTTGCCTAGGCTGGTCTTGAACTCCTAGCCTCAAGTGATCCTTCTGCCTGGGCCTCCCAAAGTGTTGGGATTATGGGCATGAGCCACTGCGCCCAGCCCAATCTTTTAATTTGAATTAATCTTTTTTTTTTCCTTAATTATTTATGTGGTATTCCAAATATGCTTTATAATATAAACATTCCTGGGTAGTAACAACTTTATGAAGCAGAAGAGAGAGGAGAGCTACACCTGTCTCCAATGTTCTCTCTTTATTCCTGGCATCTTTTTTTGTTTTCTGGTTCCACTGGTTACTAGCTGTGTAACCTTGGGCAGGTCACTTTACACCTCAGAGGCTGTTTCATCATTAAGATGGGAATGATACCATTCAGTTGCACTGATGTAAGATTTATGGAAAGAGAAACTATATAAGGTGCGAGATGCAAAGAAAGCAGAGGGGAGGAAAGAGACACAGAAAAGAGTCGGGAAGAACTGACTCAGAGGAGGAAGGGGGAGACAGGCAAACACACAAAGAATAAAAAATTTGTAAAGGGCAGAAATTTCACTCAATGAGCATAAGCCCATAGGCCAGGGATGCAATTCAGCCTGAAAAAGTCAATCTCAGTTGTGAAATTTATGACTTTTAGCATTTCCCAACGATTAATGGTCATTAAGCAAGTGAATGGTGGTGACTTCATCAGCTTCATCAAGGAAAAAATGAAGACCAACTGAGAACTACAGAGATGATAAAACCATCTACAGAAGAGGCAGCAAACTTAAGTTTTTATAAATTTGCTTAAATGTTCTTAAGGTGAGCCATACTCTATGATATTAAAAACTGCAAAGTACTATATACACTATACATTTTCATCAACACACCGTAGAGGGTTAGATACACAAAATTATGTATATTGACTTTTTCAGCAATTTAAGGGATTTTCAAAGATGATATAAATTTGTAACCTTTTCTGATTACTTTAGATCCAAATTCCTATAAATGCTAATTTTCTCTCTCTACTTATCCTCTTCTTTACTGATGATATATTATTAAAGAGAAAAGGACTTTAATCACCAG